>NC_059102.1:18795796-19105411 GCF_020740685.1 Jaculus jaculus | reverse complement strand
CTGCTTGGCAGAACCGCTCTGAGGGTCAGACGGGAGGACAACCCTCCCCCGGCCCAGGGGCTGGGCGCTGCCTAAGCGGTACCTGCTTTGTTTCTCTGCCCTGCTTCATCCCAGGGGGCTGACCGTGAACAGGCATTTTGGCTCTTTCTCAGTTTAGCTCCTCATCGATAAAAGAGAACGATTCTGTTATACTCGGTTTATGAGATGGTTGTTAAAAATCAGTTTAACTTATATGCTGAAAGTTTTCCCCTGCTCTATAGGTTCTACACTCAACCAAAGGATCGATGAAAACAAGTTGATGGTTTTCAGCATGGAATATAATCCTAGTGAGGAGGGGGGAGAAAAAAAGGAAAATTTCACCTAAGGAATTACACCTGAGGTTGGCTTCTGGCTTCCATATGCACCCTCACACACATGAGCAGTATACACATGGACACACACACACACACACACACACACACACACAACAAAAACAAAAACGTTTATATTTGAAGGAGAGTTGTTTGAGGAAGGTGATGGGCTCCTCCTCACCAGTCCATATGGATTGGTCTTCCAGGAATATCAACTCACGAGGACCACCTGCTCAATCTTCAGGACTCTTATAAGTTAGCTGTTAAAAAACAAAAAAATAGCCATTATTAGCTGGGCATGGTGGCGCACACCTTTAATCCCAGCACTCGGGAGGCAGAGGTAGGAGAATCGCCATGAGTTCAAGGCCACCCTGAGACTACAGAGTGAATTCCAGGACAGGCTGAGCTAGAGTGTGAGACCCAACACCTCAGCACTGAAGCAGACCAAAAATGAACCCAACATGGCTCAGGGAAATCTTGCGGAAGAGGGGGCGGAAAGAATGTCAGAGTTACATGTTGGGTCTTGATTTGCAGAGACATTTATCATACTAATAACTGGGGGCTAACTCCACAATGCACGACCCATTTTCATTAACAAGGAGGGTCTAATGGGAGGGGGTAGATCACAGATGAGCCTAAATAATGGTACCAAACCGCCTGTATTCACTGAAATGAAAACTAATAAATTAAATTAAAAAAAAAAGAAAAATAAAAAAAAATAGCCATTATTTATAATTAAATTATATAAACAAATAGAATAATAGTAAATTTTAAAAAAGCTAAGGGCTGAGAGATGGCTTAGCTATTGAGGCACTTGTCTGCAAAGCCTAAGGACCCATGTTCAATCTGTCTCCAGATCCCACATAAGCCAGATGTGCAAGGTTGCACATGCGCACTAGGTGGCACCAGTGTCTGGAATTTGATTACAGTGACTGAGGTTCTGGCGTATCAATTCTCCCTCTCTTTCTTAAAATAAAAAAAAAAAAAATGAGCTGGATGTGGTGCACACCTTTAGTCCCAGCACTCAAGAGGCAGAGATAGGAGGATTGCTGAGAGGTCGAGGCCACCCTGAGACTACATAGTGAATTCCAGGTCAGCCTCAGCTAGAGTGAAACCCTACCTCGAAAAAAAAAAAAAAAAAAAAGTTGGGCTGGAGAGATGGCTTAGCGGTTAAGTACTTCCTGTGAAGCCTAAGGATCCTGGTTCGAGGCTCGGTTCCCCAGGACCCACGTCAGCCAGATGCACAAGGGGGCGCACGCATCTGGAGTTCGTTTGCAGCGGCTGGAGGCCCTGGCGCGCCCATTCTCTCTCTCTCCCTCTCTCTGTCTCTATCTGCCTCTTTCTCTCTCTGTCTGTCACTTTCAAATAAATAAATAAAAATAAACAAAAAAATTTTAAAGAAAGTTAAAATGAAAATATTTATCTTCCATTGATGCTTCTTTTTCTGTTTTCCTGTCTGTGCCTCTGTTAACTGTTTCCATGGAGGAGGGGCAGCATGATGTAATGACAGATTTCTCTTCTCAACTCCACACAGCCTGGTGTCCAGGAGTTTGAAGTTGGTCACATGAGAGTGCAAGTATTTGCATTATGAAGATTGGTCGATTTCACAAATTTAGGTGTCTTTTTTGTCACCCTTCCTGAAGGTCTATTTGCTATGAACTTACCAACATGCCATCAGTTTTATCTTTATTACTTATTTTTATTTTTTTACTTTTGGCTTTTTGAGGTAGGGTCTTGCTCTAGCAAGAGGCTGACCTGGAATTCTCTATGTAGTCTCAGGGTGGCCTCAAAGTCACGGCGATCCTCCTACCTCTGCCTCCCGAGTGCTGGGATTAAAGACGTGCACCACCATGCCCAGCAGTTTTATCTTTATTAAGTTACCACAATTTGGATTCTGTCTGACTCTAGACCTAGAAACCTAGATTTGTCAGTATGCTGAGAATAGAGCCATTTTTCAAGGAAGGATTCCTATCGCCGAGGCTCATAGTCAGTCTATATGTACAATCAAAATGTCAGCTTATTAATTCCCAGGGAGGAGAGTTGCCCCTGGGCATTCCCAAGGGAAAGTAAATGAAGCTGGTTAAATATTTTGAATGTTTAATGACATTAGGCTAAGGTGACACACACTATCCATTTCCACAATGGAGACACATTAATTGCCATAAGGAAGGCTCAGGCGAGTCTTTGGACAGGGCCATGTTTTGTCTTCTTTCTTTTCTTCTTTCCCTCCTTCCTTCCGTTTTCTTTTTCTCTTTCTCCCTCCCTCCCTCCTTCCCTCCCTTCTTTCTTTTATTTTGGCAAGCCCTACAGACTGGCATTTTTTTATGCAAGAGGGAAAGAGAGAGAGAGAAAGTGAGAGAGAATTGGCATGCCAGGGCTTCCAGCTACTGTAATAGAACTTCAGACACATGTGCCACCTTGTGTGCATGTGCGACCTTGCCCACTTGCATCACCTTGTGCGTCTGGCTTACATGGGATCTAGTGAGTTGAACATGGGTCCTTAGACTTCACAGGCAAACACCTTAACTGCTAAACCATCTCTCCAGCTCTCTTTCTTTGTTTATTTGGAGAGAGAGGGGGAGAGAGAGAGAGAGGGAGAGAGAGAGGAGAATGGGCACACCAGGACCTCATGTGCTACAAATGAACTCCAGATGTATGTGGCCACTTTGCGCATCTGGCTTTACATGGGTACTGGGAAATTGAACCCAGGTGGTCAAGCGTTGTGAGCAAGTGCCTTTAACTGCTGAGCCATCTCTTCAGCCTCTGTTGCTACTCTGTCCTTGCACAGAGACTTTCCCTCACGTCATGACTATGGCTGTGGCCAATGCTGTAGCTGTAACCTACTCATGCTCCTCTTTTTCTTCGCTCTGAAAATGTCTCCAACTGGGTCATCGAGACCTGCCAGCAATTCTTTATCTTCAAGGGATGTGTATACACACACACACACACACACACACACACATATTGTGCTAGGGATCAAACTCAGGGATGCATGAATGCTAGGCAAGCGCTTTACCTCTGAAGTGCATTCCCAAGGCAGTATATTTCAAAGAGAAGCTCTAGACTAAGTGCCCACGGATTATATGGATGGGTTGCCCAATCTTACTAAGCCAGGATCACCGTTGGGGCCCCAGGAATGTGCATTTAAAGCAAGTCACTAGGTCATTTCTATACCCTGTGACGTGAATACCAGTGCTCAGAGGTTCCTTTGCACATCTTGACTCAGTAAAAGTTATAATGAATTTTGGGCTCAACTCCCAAAGCTCTTGTATTTTGAAATTCCTGGGGGGAAATGCGCTACTGTCGTCATGAACGATATTATGTACTGAATATTTGTGCCTCTCCAATTCATATACCAAAGTACTGATTCTTGGGTCCGGGGCAGATGGCTTCGTAGATAAATGCTTGTTGCTTCCAGTACCTGAGTTCGGATCCCCAGGTCCCACATAAAAGCCAGCAGCCATGGTGGGATTCTGTAACCTCAGAGCACTTACGGTGAGAAGAAATGAGAAGAAAGATTTTCCTGGAACCTCATGGATGCAGTTGTGAACAACGACCAAAGATCCTGCTTCAAGTGAGGCGCGGTGCAATGAGCGACCTGGTATTGTCTCTGGCCTCTGCATGCACAGCGTGGCACATGTGTATTTGCACGCACACTAAGTAAAAAAAATATTTTAAAAGATGGGTCAAAAAGAGTTACAAAACGCAAAAAAAAAAAAAAAAAAAAACCAACCCACCCTCATTTACTCTTGATATGATAGTGTTAGGTGCGGGCCTTAGAAGGTGACTAGGTCACGAGGATGGAGTCAGTGTCTTCTAAAGGGACTGCAGAGTACGCTCTGATTCTCTTTCTGCAGTGAGAAGCTGGCAGCCTGCAATCTGGAGGAGGGCCACGACCAAACATGACTCTTCTGGTACCTGATCTAATGTTCCAACCCCCAGAGCGGTGAGCACCAACATTTCTGTGGGTACTTTGTCACCGCAACCTAAATTAAAACAGGAGCGACTGTACCAGATACAACGTATGATGCTAATACAAATCTGCCTCTATTTAAGGAACTTATAGCTCTGCATGCAGCTGGTCTTTACTTTCTCAGTCTCTTTCATGAAAGGACTGCCCAATACTCCTCCTAGTGACACACACAGAGGCACCGAAATGTAACTGGCTTTATGTGAAATCTCACTGTACACAGATGTTATTGTCTGTAGAATGCTAAAGGCATATACGTTTTGGGGTCTTTTATTTTATTTTGGAGGTGGCATCTCAGTCTAGTCCAGGCTGATTGGGAAGTCATTCTATAGTCCGAGACTGGCCTTGAACTCACAGGGATTCTCATAACTCTGCCTCTCAAGTGCTGGGATTAAAGGTGTGTACCACTACACTAAGCAGAATGTACTTTTTTAAGACTAAGTAAACAATTTATCTATAAAACATTGTGCACAATCATAAAACACAATAAAATAGCTCTCCTTTATTCCAGCCACTTGTTTATTTTTAATATATTTTATTTTTCTTATTGACAACTTCCATAATTATAGACAATAACCCATGATAGTTCCCGCCTCCCACCTCCCCATTTACTATTCCACTCTCCATTATACTCCTTCCCTCTCTCAATCAGTCTCTCTTTTATTTTGATGTCATCATCTTTTCCTCTTAGTAAGATGGTCTTGTGTAGGTAGTATCAGGCACTGCAAGGCCATGTATATCCAGGCCATTTTGTGTCTGGGGAGAGCACGTTGTAAGGAGTCCTACCCTTACTTTGGCTCTTACATTCTTTCTGCCACCTCTTCCGCAATGGACCCTGACCTTGGAGGGTTTGATAGAGCTATTTCAGTGTTGAACACTCCTCTGTCACTTCTCAGCACTATGCTGCCTTTTGAGTCATCCCAGAGGTCACTGCCATCTGAAAAGAGAAGCATCCCTAACCAAAATTGAAAGTAACATTAATATATGGGTATGAACATTAAAAGAAGTGATTACTGGGCAGTTTGGTGGCATATGCATTTAGCCAGACACCAGCAGGCGTTACACCCATAGGGCTCATGACCTCCCCTGTCATAGGTTTTTCAGTATTAGGCATGTATTCCCTCCCATAGAGCCAGCCTCCAGTCCAATTAGAGAGTGGTTGGTTTCCCCCAACATGCCACTATTGTACCCATTGGTTCATTTGGCCAAAGTTAAGGTTTGCAGTGTCCACTGTTGTTTATCTCCAGTTATGTCTTTTCTCTCTTTCTCTCTAGCCACTTTTAAAAGCATTTTATTAATAATCTTTAATATTTTGAGACAGGGTATTGTTATGTAGACAAAACTAGGCTCAAAGTTATCCAAGTACTATTTTAATATTTTCATTTATTTATTTGAGAAGAAGAGAGAGAGAGAGGCAGGTAGAGAGAATGGGCATGCCAGGTCCTCTAGCCACTGCAAACAAACTCCAGATGCATGTACCCTCTTGTGCATCTGGCTTATGTGGGTACTAGGAAATTGAACCTGGGTCCTTAGGCCTCACAGGAAAATGCCTTAACTGCTAAGCCATCTCTCCAGCCTCTAAGTATCTTTTTTATAACAAGCCTATAAAGTGGGTTCTCTCATCACTCTGTATTTTTGAGCTTTTTATTTTGAGAACCTCCATACATACATACACAATACATGATCATAATTCCCTTTCATCACTTTCCCATATACCCTCCCATATCTTGCTCCACTAGACCCCTTTTTTGCAACTTGTCCTTATTCTTTTTTTTTTTAATTTATTTTATTTATTTATTTGAGAGCGACAGACACAGAGAGAAAGGCAGATAGAGGAAGAGAGAGAATGGGCGCGCCAGGGCTTCCAGCCTCTGCAAACGAACTCCAGACGCGTGCGCCCCTTGTGCATCTGGCTAACGTGGGACCTGGGGAACCGAGCCTCGAACCGGCGTCCTTAGGCTTCACAGGCAAGCGCTTAACCACTAAGCCATCTCCCCAGCCCAACTTGTCCTTATTCTATTTTGATGTCAGCAATGTTTTTTTTTCCCCTCATATTGTGCTTATTTAGGTAGTGTTGACCACTGTGAGGTCATGAGTACCACAGGCACTTTGTGTCTGGAAGATAGCAAATCAGTGCTTCCCGTCCTTTGGCTCTTATATGCTTTCTGCCACCTCTTCTGCAAGGGTCCCTGAGCCTTGAAGGGGGTAGTAGAGATGTCTCACTTAGTGCCGAACACTCCACTGTCACTTCTTCTCAGCACTATGGTCAGTTCTGAGTCTTTCCGGTTGTCATTGGCATTTGAAAAAGAGAAGCTTCTCTAACCAAAAGTGAGAATATCATTACTAAATGGGCACGGGCATATTTTGAGGGCAATTTGGTGGGCATCATATGTTCATTTAGCCAAACAAATAGTAGTAGTTTCCCTGAAGGGCCTGTGAACTCTCCCAGCTATAGGCTTTTGACTAAATTTTCCATAACAAGCATGGATTCCCTCCTGTGGGGTGGGCCTCAAATCCACTCAGAGAGCAGTTGTTTTCCCCCATAACAGATGTGCCACCATTGTACCGGTTGCCTCATTTTGTCTGATTGTCCAGGCATGTAACTTGCAGGGGCCACTGGTGGCTAAGCCCATTGATGACTTCTCTCCCATAGCAATTCTGAACACTGTGACTGGGAAGAGGCTTCTAGCTCCACTCTAGCTTGCTTTCTCAGTGCCCTGCAGCCACAGGGCGTGGTGTTTTCAGCAATCGGGTATCTCATCTAGTTCTGGTAGGCAGCCAAGAGCCTTGGCAATAGCCTGGTATAGCAGACAGCTTTAGGTTCACTGAGATGAACTTCCAGACCAAGCACAGTTATGGAGGAAGGGATATTTATTGAAGCCTACAGATCCAGAGGAAGTTTCATAAATGGCAGAAGAAGCTGGCCTGCCTTTACAGGACCAAGCAGAGAGAGAAGCAGAAGCCTAAAGGTCAACAGCCACAGCACACTTCAGAAACTCCAGCTTGGCACACTTTCTGTATCTTTAGATTGAAACCTGAAACCCACCACCACACCTTAAGAGCCACCCAGTGACATTGCCTCCAGCCTGGTGGCTAAAGATGCAAACTACAAACAAATAAACAACTGAATATATTGGGGGCCATCTATTCAAACCACCACACACCTGGGAATATGCTTTTGAGTACAGATCGTCACACTGTCTGAGAGTCACTGCTTCTCAGCGAGTCTTTAACGAGGAGTGAGTTTGACTTCTGGGAATAGTCGGCAAAATTAGGAAACAGTTTCATTTGTCACCACTAGGGTAGGGTTGGATGCCATAGTGTTGGTACACCGTGGGTAGGATGCAGGGATGCTGTCAAACATTCTGCAAAGCTTAGGACAGCTCCCCACACAAAGAATTGTCTCGCTGAAAATGCCAATCGTGCCAAGGTTGACAAAGCCCATTCTTTCTTCCTCTTGCCTTTTCCATTCCAGTCAGTAGTTGCCCTTTCAGTATTAGGATTCAACCAGCAGTCTCTTGCCCACAGCAGTCTGTGGAGAATTTTTAAAGGGCTGAATCATTTAAATGTCAGAAGAAAAGAATAAATTCTCCTGAAAGCGTGGAGCATTTTTTAAAATAATGTTTTGCTGTTCACATGCCAGGAGCTCCATAAAATATATTTTAATTAAATGGTGAATAGATTAAGACATTAATTTCACATGTGTTTTAATAAATAACAGGAAGATGGCTTTTCATATATATAACTTGTATTTATGGATTATCAAACAACTCCATGCTTTCCCCTTTGAATGGATCCAATAATAATGTTCTTTAACAAAGAGAGCAGAGTGGGTATTATTTGCTGAAAATGTAATGCTAATAAAAGCCAGCCCAGAATCCAAGTCCCCCAGATCTATTTAAAGAATTCAAAGAATGTCAGAAAAGCATGTGGCTTCAAGGTTAATGTGTAAGATTTACAGAAACCTGGGGGGAAAAAAAAAATCACAGGCCAAAAAAAAAAAAAAAAAAAAGAAAAGAAAAAGAAAAAGAAAAAGCAGGAGCAAACTTCCTGCATGCCTTTAAAATAGAATAAAAGCCAAACCAGTTACTTATAAAAACAGTTAATTTAGCTGGTTTTCATAATTGCCTTTGTGTCACTCAGCATTTAATGTATAATCCTTGACAAGGAATTTGATAAAGAAGGGACATTCCAAGCCAAGCATGCTCAGGTCAAAGGCTGAGTGTCCAACCTGCAGTTGGGGTGCTTGGATCTTTGGGATGGGAATAGAGGAGAGGTGCAGCCTCGGGCCTGATATGGTATAGAGTGTGTCAATGGCAGGGAATCCTCAGGAAGCGTGCACAGAGAGGCTAAAAGAACCAGGAGCTAAAAGGCCCTCATCGTTGTTCTAGCATGCAATCACAGTCTCTTAGAATTTTACAACTGCCTTGATTTGAAATGTAAGAGCCCAAATTCATAGCTGGATACGGTAGTGCATACCTATAATCCCAACACCCTGGAGGTAGAGGCAAGGGATTAGGAGTTCAAGGCCACCCTTGGTTCCATAGTGAGTTTGAGGCCAGCCGGGGCTAGATGACATTCTGTCTCAAGTAATAATAATAATAATAATAATAATAAAAGCTCCAAAGCTTAGCTTTTAACTAGGAAAACAGCCAGCCGGAGAGGCTAAATAGCTTGTTCAAGAGCTCAGAACTCACTAGAATGGAACCACTTCTGCATTATGTGCAGGGCTTTGATCTTGTCAGAATGAGCTAGTGCCTTCCAGTGGAGCACCATTCCTGGCTGTTTAGCACATTTGCTGGCAGCACTGGTTCTGGAGTTGTTTAAATATCCAGGCTTTCTACTGGCCATAATCTCCTCGTTCATCTTCCATCTCTCATGCCTTGAACCTGATACAAGTTGGATGCACAAAACTGAATTGAACTCGGTTTACAGATCACAGTCTGATGCCCTTTGAAACTGGCAGTTTACAAGGGGCCGGGATGGCATATGATTTATCTTTAGCATTCTTTTCTCTTTGCACATATGCTCTTTCCACATATAGATGCTCCATAAATGTTACTAGAATCTAATGCAGTGTCACATTTGGGCTTTCTGGACTAGATTTCACTAATATGTCATGATGATCTCTATATCTCTGTGGGTTTTTTTTAACCCATAAGTGGATGAGGGTTGTAGAAATGTAAAATCCCAAATGTATTTTTTGTCAATATTAATTTTTTTGTTTGTTGTTAAAAACTATTATATTTATTTATTTATTGCAAGCAGAGAGAAGGGAGAGATAGAGAGAGAGAGAGAGGGAGAGAATGGGCATGCCGGGGCATCTAGCTACTGCAAACAAACTCCAGATGCATGTGCCACTTTGTACATTTGGCTTTATGTGGGTACTGGGGACTCAAATCCAGGTTGTTAGGCTTTTTAGGCAAGTGTCTTAACCACTGAGTAATCTCCCCAATCCTTATTTATTTTAAATAACATTTTTCTTATTGTAATAGTAATTCTGTTTTTTTTGTTTTTTTTTTTAAGACAGGGTTTCATGTAGCCCATGCTGGCCTTGAATTCACTATGTAGTGGAGAATGACCTTGAATTTCTGAATTTCTGATCCTCCTGCCTCCACTTCCTGAATGCTAGGATTACAGGCCCTGCGCAATATGCCTGGCGTATGTGGTACCAGGAATTTAATGAAAAGACTCACGGATGCTAGGCAAGCACTTTATCAACTGAGCTATATCACCAGCCCCTAATTTTCTTTTTAATCCTATAGAAGTAAGTTCTGAGTAAGTGTTAAGGTTTGAGAAGCATGATTGACTTAAATGATCTAGCTAGACATTTCCTTGATGTGGTTATTTTGCAGATGATAAAAGTAACAGGGTAAGGCTGGAGAGATGGCTTAGTAGTTAAGGTGCTTGCCTGCAAAGCTAATCACCGGGGTGACCAGGGTTTGACTCCCTAGTACCCATGTAAAGCCAGATGTACAAGGGAGTGCATGCATCTGGAGTTCATTTGCAGCAGGTGGAGGCCCTGGAGTGCCCATTCCCCTTCTCTCTCTCTGTCTTTCTCTCTTGCTCTCACTCTCTGTTTCTCTTCTTTCTTTCTCTTTGCTTGCAAATAAGTTAAAAAAAAGTGTTTAAAAAGTAACAGGATATGGCTAGAGAGATGGCTTAGCAGTTAAGGTATTTGCCTGGAAAGCCAAAAGACCCAGGTTTGATTCCCCAGGACCTACATGAGCCAGATGCACAAGGGGGCACATGTGTCTGGAGTTCATCTGCAGTGGCTGGAGGTCCTGGCGCACCCATTCTCTCTCTCTCTCTTTCTCTTTCTCTGTCAAATAAATGCATAAAACAAACAAAAAAAGTAATAGGATAAATTATTTGCCAGTCTCATACAGTAGTAAGGAGCTTGGGAAGATATTATAAGCAGATTTCTAGGCTCCAGCAAAGAGCCAAAGGGGAAGTGCTAAAATCTAACAGTATCCCTCTGGAAGGGCATTTATTCCATTACTACAGTAAGGCCCATGCTAAGTCAGAAGGAGCTTCTCGTTCATCTAATGTCTCTACTGCATTTAGAATCTGATAAAGCCCTTATTAGAATTCATCTCTTTAAGAATAAAAAGGAGCGGTGGAACTAAAGAAAGGGTTGGAATAATCCATTAATTATATCCGTTAAGCTTCAGTTACAGCTAATAAGGAAGATCACATGACCACGGTGTGTGCTTGTTCTGAACAATAAAGAACATGAGGAATGATAAGATCCCGAAGGAACTTGTCCTTCAGCAGAGCACCCTGTAGGCAGTGGTGATGAAGTCATTAAAAGAAAAATTGATTGAGGTATTTTAGTAAACAAAAGAACTCACTGCTTCCCCATCAGGAAGTGCATTGTTAATATAGTGCTGCTCAGCCTTCTGGAAGAAAATGTTTCTTTAGGCTTCTTTCTTTGCCTTATTCTTATCCTGTCACTTTTCAGACAAAATAAATAAAAAAAAAGATTGAAAACCACAGTCTTATTTTATTTGCTTCAAAAGAAACAGGCTATTGCATTGTGCCTGGAACAGTTCACTCTTGGCTTGATGTCCCTATAAAAGGAAGACCACATAATTGATGAGGGCCATCCAGGAAGCAGCTCGGACAGTGTTAAGAAAATGAACAGGCAGGAAAAACAATGGCTATTTGATAAAAGTAAATCATTTCTGTAGCGAATGTGTCCTCCACGTATTTTCCTTGATACTGACTGGCTTAATGTGACAAAAGCGGCACCATGATAGCTTGTAGACATTCCCTTCTGGTACTTTCTTTCACATTATTGAATTTGTCATCGCTCACATTTGTATCGCATTTGAGTTATCCTGAGTACCTGTAACTTTTATTAGAATATGGAGCATTATATACCAGGCATATATCCACATTCTCTGAAGAGAGGGCTAAAATAGAACATGCTTATGAACATCAATATAAGATATTAAAGTGGAAGTTTTGTTTAAGACTGAGGACAATAAAAATTAATATATTCCAGAATGCCTGACAGGCCACCTTTTGGGACTGAAAAGAAAACATTTATGTGGGATGGGAAGAAAAATCAATGTTACACCTCTGAAGTGTTTTGCCCTGGAGGACAGTGTGTAAGGATGAACGCTGGAAATCAGGTGGATAATCTTCTTGAAAAGTGATATTCCTATGCTATGAATGGGCCCCACACGGTCCTCAGTGTCTGTCCTCCCCTCAAGCAAAATTGGAAAAGTATTCGTCAAGAATACTTCAAGATCCTCATGTGTGGAAACTGTTGCTGGCAAAGGGTGTGGGGGCGACACGCAGAGTGGTCTAGTTTCTGACAACAGAGAAGAGACTGATGGCTTTTAGGGGGAAGTCTAGAAGACAGCCTTCACTGAAAGTTCTCATGAGCGTTGACTTTAATTTTGTCCAAGAGGTCCTCATGGAGGAACGCACACTCTGCAGCAGAGAGGAGCTGGATGCCTTCCACAGGGAAGGAGGAGGAAGCATCCGACGGGAAGCTGGAGCCTGTTCAGGTGACTTCCAGTTCATTCACTCAAACCCACTCTCCCTATGGGGTGAATCATGTGGAAAATATCCCCAGTGATGGGGAGTAATAATTACCATGTTTTCCTTCAACACACACACACACACACAGCTGGATGTGGTAGCCCACGCCTTTTTTTTTTTTTAATTTTAAACAAGTTTAATTTTAAAAGTCTACATAAGGTAGAGAATACAGGCCACATACTATAATTTTATGTACACAAAAGAAAGACACAATGATAGTAAAATGTTCCCTATTATGAAGGGTGAACCATTATGCAAACTTTAAAGGGTTTTTCCGTCTCTGTGTTAACGATGTAATGGCTCCTCTCTATGATTTAGCCCACACCTTTAATCCCAGCACTCGGGAGGCAGAGATAGGAGGATTGCCCTGAGTTCGAGGCCACCCTAAGACTACATAATGAATTCCATGGCAGGCAGGGCTAGAGTGAGACTCTAGCTCAAAAATCCAACACACACACACACACACACACACACACACACATGCACACATTCAGAGTTCTAAACATAAGCCAAACCTAGAAAACTCATATATTACATTGCCATTAGCATACCTAGCAAGCAAGACATCCCCACTCTTTTTGTCTTGGTTTCTTCTTTGTCCTTTAGCCCTGGGGTTCGCAAGAGCCCAGAGGTGAAGGAGAGTGCCTAGATAGGGGAAAAAAGCAGCTTTTCCTCCTCTTAAACCGTAGGATCACCTTTGCCACAGATCTGAGGGTTGGAGGCAGGAAAAGTTGTGTTCCTTTTAAAACAGAAAATGTAATGTTATTTTATTTAAAAACATTTAATCTTTTGACTATATATGGGTTAGGTTTTTAAAGATTATTTATTTATTTATTATTTTGTGAATGCATGTGTGATTGTGTGTGTGTGTGTGTTGCATGCATGTGTCTCATTCAACCAAGAGCTGCTGTTTTAAATTACCTTTCTGCCAATGAGCCCCAGAAATTCTCTGGTCTGCCCCCTGCCGGACTGAGGTTATAGGTGTGTGTGGCTATGCCTATTTTAAAATTTAAAAAAATATTTTGTTTATTTATTTGAGAGAGAGTCAGATAAAGAGAGAGAGAGAGAGAGAGAGAGAGAGAGAGAGAGAGAGAATGGGTACACCAAGGCCTCCAGCCACTGCAAACAAACTCCAGATGCATGTGCCACTTTGTGCATCTGGTTTATATGGGTACTGGGGAACTGAAGCTTAGTTCTTAGGCTTTGCAGGCAAGAACCTTTACTGCTAAGCCATCTCTCCTGCCCATACACCGGTATTTTCTTAATATTTTTTAAATTATTTTTATTTATTTGGGAGAGAATGAGAAAGAGAGAGAGAATTGTCATGCCAGGGACACGTGTGCCACCTGTGCATCTGGCTTACGTGGATCCTGGGGAATCAAACCGGGGTCCTTTGGCTTTGCAGCCAAGCGCCTTAACCGCTAAGCCATCTCTTCAGCCCCCATATACCTATTTTTTTTTTTTTAAGTGGGTGCTGGGGAATCAAACTCTGGCTGTCTCAGGCCCTCTTAGGCACTCATGCTTGCACAAAAAGCACTCTGACCACTGAGCCATTTCACCAGCACCTACATACTTTTATTATTAAATTGAGGCCTGTTTTGTAGCTTGACATGATAAGAGAACTTTTATTTTCTAAGAGCATCCTGACAGGGTGTTGCAGTCCGGTTCACATTGCTGTTAGAAATCACCCAACCAAGAGCAGCTTCTGGAAAAAGAGCTTTATTTTGGCTTACAGGCTCGAGGGGAAGCTCCACGATGGCAGGGGAAAACAATGGCATGAGCAGAGGGTGGACATCACCCCCTGGCCAACATAAGATGGACCACAGCAACAGGAGGGTGTGCCAAACACTGGCATGGGGAAACTGGCTATAAAGCCCATAAGCCTGCCCCCAACAATACACTCCCTCCAGGAGGCATTAATTCCCAAATATCCATCAGCTGGAGAGCTAGCATTCACAACACCTAAGTTTATGGGGGACACCTGAATCAAACCACCACACAGGGGGAGGGTCTGTGTGAGTACCCATTGCAGGGCAGACAAATGAACTCCCAGAGCAGAAGGAAGGGGCAGAGATGGCAAAGAGAATCTTCATGATAAACAGGTGTGCTTGGACTACAGCTCAGTGGCAGAGCCCTTGCCTAGCATGCATGAGGCCCTGGGTTCCTCAACACTGAAAAAGAAAAAGAAAATCCAGTTGAGAGCTTCATGGAGATATAGCTCAGTTGAAAGCGTGGCTTCCAGAACCACATAAAGCAGGTGTGTTACACACTCATAGTCCCAGCACTCTGGAGCTGAAGACTGGAGTATCAGGAGTCCAAGGTCATCCTTGACTATCTTGAGGCCAGCCTGGGATACATAGGACCCTGTTTACAAATGAGTAAATAAATTATAAAACACACACAAGAAATAAAAATAAATAAATTGAATGTCATGTTTACCTATGCAAACTTGTGGGCTATTGCTTGTGTGGAGCGAGATTAAAAAAAGGAAAGAAAATATTGTCTTGTATATTTCCTGTTATTTATTTATTTATTTTGAGTAGAAAGCTCAGCTAGCACAAAAGTTGAATTCAAAACCCAATGGGCATATTTGCATATTCAAGTCTAGGACATGTCATGTAAGCGCAGAATTGGAGTATTCATTATTTCAAATGACAAGCTGGCTTCCCCCCTTCTCATTTAGCAAATTAATTTTCCTTGGAACCTTTCAGTTTGCATTTCAAGATTGTGTGCTTTCATCAGGAAACGATGACAGCATTGAAGATTAAAGTGTAGGTTTCTTCTCAAGATGTTCTGCCTTGCAAAGGATTCTATGCATGTTCACGCTTCCTTCTATCTCATAACCAGGAGTTCTTGATATTCTTTTTATATTCTGTAAGATTTTTTAAGAGAATAAAAATCCTACAGTTGAAGGACATATCAGAGAATAGAGGATACAATTTTATATGAAAGGAAGTTTCATATGACTTTTGAAGCTCATTTGACTTACGACACAGCTTTTCTGCCTGCAGTGTTCAATTGCTCTGCCCAAGAAGGTTGGAAGTCTTTCTGTAAAAGTACTCCCCCACCCCACTAAAAACAAAGTGTATACTGTAAAATGTGAACATCAGAAGATAGAAAAAAAATTTATAGCTTTCTCAAGGTCCTCAAAAACCTGTATATAATCATGAGTATTGCTCTGTATAGATTTCTTTCTCCCAGAAACTTTAGAAACAAGACTAATATCTTTTGAAAATTTTTTTTTAATTTATTCATTTATTTGAGAGAGAGAGAGAGATAGAAAGAGAGAATGGGCATTCCAGGGCTTCTAACCACTGCAAACAAACGTCAGGTGCCTGTGCCGCCTTGTGCATCTGGTTTATGTGGGTACTAGGGAATTGAAACTGGGTCCTTAGGCTTTGTAAGCAAATACCATCACCACTAGGCCATCTCTCCAGCCCTCATGTCTTTTTTAAAACTGGATAGAGATGAAAGAGGAATGCTAAATTTCCAACTAGTAAGCAATCTCACAACTCTGTTTTTTTAAACTTTGTTTTCAAAAACCCCCTTCTCTTTGCTTAAGAAAATTTGTTATTCACAGCCTCCTTGTCCTTGTATCACCAAGGGAAAAATTGCAGAAATTTTGAAGAAGGCTCTAGGCAATGTTTTTATCCTCTGAATCTTTAGAGAGTTATAAAAACAAATAGATTACTGAACCTGCAAAAGAACCAATCATGAAGCCATTATATTTAAACATAAGCAAAATTTTCCCTTGGATTATTAAATTATAGAAGAATAGAAAGATTGTATTCAAAGAGAGAAAGTGAGGTGACTTGTAACTCAACCAAGTAAAATGTTACAATTCTGGGATATTGGCAGGAGTTGAATTTAACAGACTTGATACATTGCAAATTTAAAGCTTCCCATACTTTGCTGTCAGAGGTACCAGGAACTTAGGGAGAAAATAGGCAGAATGAATCAAAAACTTAACATCATGATGTGTTTTTAACCCTCATTCTTGTGCACATACTTTTTGGGGATAGTGGATGCTGGGGATTGCACTCCATGCCTGGTACAAGCTAAGCATGTACTCTGCCACTAAGCTGTACTGTCCACATCACATTAAAATATTAGCAGGGTTGGAGAGATGGCTCAGTAGTTAAGGCACTTGCTGGCAAAGCCTAACGACCAGCATTCGATTCCCCAGTACCCACATAAAGACAGAGGCACAAAGTGGAGCTTGCCTCTGGAGTTCATTTGCAGCAGTTGCAGGTCCTGGCATGCCCCTTCTCTGTGCCTCTCTTTTCTCTATCTCTTTCTACTTGCAAATAAATAAAAAGATTTTTTAAAAAATTAGATGCTCACAAAATAGCCTACCTAAAAGTTCCACAATCTTGGAAAACACAATGTTTAAACACATATATGCACCCATGGGGGGTATTTCACATTCAAATCAGCAATCATTTAAGAACTGTATTAGAAAGCCTGAGAGCAGGGGCTGGGGAATTCATTCAGTATGTGAAAGGCTTACCATGCAAATATGAGCAGCTGAGTTCTGATCTTCAGCACTCATGTAAAACCCCATGTGTGGGGGTAGGCCCCTGTAATCCTAGCTCTGAGGAGGCAGATAGAGGAGAATCCCTGGTACTTGTTGGCTAGCTCATTCAGCTGATTGGACGAGTCTCAAGTTCAGTGAGAGAGTTTGTCTCACAACAATAAGGTAGAGGAATGACTGTGGAAGACATCTGAATTTGACCTTTGGTTCACACATACACACATAAGTATACTCACACATATATGAACATATAACTTATGCACACCAAAAAGAAGGAAAAGCAACGGGAGACTGTGCATAAGGCCTTGATACTCAGAATACTGGAGTGAGGTCTTGGTTCCCATCCCATCCACTCAAGAACTCTCAGTCTTTCCAATGATCTCTTTGTTCTTGGCAACCAAGAAAAACCTTAAGTGATAGACAAGTTGCTAGGAACTATGCTTACTTTTTATTATTTTGAATACGCTTGTGATAAATATACATAGCTGTGTATATGGGTACAGTTTTAAAAATATTTTGCATAATTTCCTGCAAGTGGAACTACTTAGTCATATAGCATCAACATCTTTTCTGATGCTTAATATAAAATTCCCAAACTGCTTTTTAAGAGGATTATCCCAATTTACATTTTATATTATATGTTACAGAAAGCACCACTGAAAATATCACAAAAATTAGCTTCTGTTCAGGAGCACTTTATAATGGATGACATGGTGACCGAACTGGAAGCAGGAACCTAGAGCGCTTGGTTCAACTTTAAGAACTCCACTGAGTTGTTTATGAAACCCTACAGAGTTGTGACCAAACGTGCGTTTACAGACTAATTCTGTGCCAGCCCTAGGTTGGGAAAGAGATTGCTTATCCAGCTAACTTAAATCTACAATGAAAAGTGCTGCTGGGAGTGGTGGCGCACGCCTTTAATCCCAGCTCTCGGGAGGCAGAGGTAGGAGGATCACCGTGAGTTCAAGGCCACCCTGAGACTACATAGTGAATTCCAGGTCAGCCCGAGTTAGACAGAGACCCTACCTAGAAAAAAAAAAGTGTTGACACTTACTGTTTCATGTGCACTTGTTAGGGTATTTTTAGTATTTAGTAACAAAAAATCATCAAGATGATCTTACTGTTACTTTATACCTAAGGAAGGGAAGGTTGATAGGCTTATAAGTTTTCCACAGAAAGGAAGGGCTGCACTGGGGCTTGCATCAAAATCCACATGGCTCTTAAACCTTCATTATAAAATCGTATTTCCAGTAAATGGTTCTACAGAATTGGGGGCGGGAATCCAGGCTGGAGTCTTAGCTTCCCCACTTAGTAATACATGTGTGCGTGTCGCTGCATGCACCCTGTGCAGGAGCGCACCAAAGCCAGAAGAGGCTATCAGGTGTCCTCCCCTATCAATTTTTCACTTGATTTCCTTAAGACGACTTATCACTGAACCTGGAGCTCAGCGTTTCTTGGTTAGATTGGCTGACCAAGGAGCCTCAGCGTGGCCGGGTCTCCAGCCCCCTCCCATCATCACTGGGGCTCCAGGCATTGTGTGTCGATGCCCAGTTCTTTAGGTGGGTGCAGGGGTTGAATTCAGAGCCCCATGTTTGTGCAGCCAGCCATCTTGCCCGCTGTGCCATCTCCCCATACCTGGCATCTTTATTTTCTAATCTACAAAACTAAGGCACCAACAGCTGCTCTACCTTCCAACTCATAGGACTTTGCAAGTCACATAGGGATAATGTGAGAAAGTACTCTGTGTATAAAGCCTGCTTACTTTGGGTAGCAAACGCCATTCATAAACATTTCTGACTGTTGTTAAAAGTCATAAACAACACTGGAGCCCTAGAACACGCTCTTCTCTCTTCTTCCCCGAGTTCTTAAGCAATTGAGAATCACACCCAAGTCGGAGGGACATAAATGGGAATAATGGTGTGGCCCTGACTGGTTTCCTGTACTTCATGACCAAATGAGAAGACAACGTCAGCACCCAGTCACCAGAAGAGCTGCATGCAGTGTGCCTCTCCCATAGAAGTGGACATCACGGGCAGAGGAGAAAGTCGGGTGAAAACGGGCTACTCTAAAAAGAGAGGCGGCAGCAGCCACGGCTGGTCAGCGCTTGTTAAGAAAACAGTCTCAGGGCTGGAGAGATGCTCAGTAGCTAAGGCGCCTGCCTGCAAAGCCGAAAGACTTGGGTTTAATTCCCCAGTACCTACATAAAGCCAGACGCACAAAGTGGCACATACATCTGGAGTTCGTTTGCAGCGCCTGGAGGCCCTGGTGTGTCCATTCTGTGTCTCTTCTATCTCTCTCTGCTTGCAAATAAATAAAACTATTAAAGAGGAAACAATTACACAGTTGATTCTGGGCAAGCCACTGAGGTGGCGTGTACACAGAGGGGCAAGGTTTCCTCCCATACTTTATGCCCCGCTATTGCATATGTGCAGATGAGGTTTGGGAGAATACGGCTTCTCTTTCAACTACGAAGACTCATCATGTCTATTAGTAATAAGAAATAACTTGCAAGGATCGTGGGGAGTCTTTGTCAACTTTTTTTTGCCTCCCACTTGGCTGCATTGAAGAGGGCCATCTGTGGCTGCTGCATATGCTATTGTCATTTCCGTACCCACTCCTTAACGCCGCATCCTGTGGCCACATGACTTAAAAAAATATATCCTTTAAAAAAACAAAATGTTTCCTCTTCTATAAAACACAGCACGATATCAGAACCCATTTGGCTTTTTTTTTTCCTTTTTTTTTCTGCTTTCTAATTACGCCCTGGCAATGTTTGGGATACTTGCTCCCTCTATGGGATCCCCTCTTGGCCAAAGCATGTGCCAATGTGGCTTGCACAGCAACACCCCCTGTGGAAGGGCATTAAGAGACAAGAGCTAATCGGAACTTTGCGATTAGCTGTCATGGACGCCTGGGCCTGTCGATAATGTCCAATAAGCCAGAAGGCCAAGTGTCCTCTCCTGCATACTGATTGCTGAGTCAAAGTTCTCAGTCAGGAAGAGCTTTCAAGACAGTCAATTTCCGAATATTGCTCTTGGTTCTTCAGTAGTTAAGAATCCCTCACTGGTCTTTGATATGAATCTGGAGAATTCTTACTTGTGGTGGAAATCTGCTGTGATAGCTTTACCCTCAATATACACAAATCTTTCACTGATCCCAAAGATCCCTGCATCCATTGTAGTTGATCAGCAGTGTTTTTCCAGCTTCTGCAAGTGACAGGCATGTATCCTCTCACTCTGATGTTCCCTCGCCCCGTTCTCTTTCCATTGCTTCCTCACCATGTTAGTTTGAATCTGTGTCCCCTAATAGACTCAGGTATTTTTAAAAATTGAGTTTGCAGCCTCTGCCCCTAACAGGCACACTCCTGTTACAGGGGGACATGTCACTGGGTGTGGATCTGAATTCCAGCCTGAGGAATACAGACGGAGTTCTGCCTGGGTCCAGGCTGTTCTGCTCTTGGTATTTTGTTGCTGGCTGTTTGCTGGCGGCGCTGGCAGTGGTTTTTCTCTCAGTGTGGACTAGTGACAGGGGCCAGCTTCTTTGCAATTGTAGAACTTCTCCTGGATCCGTAAGCTTAAGATGACGGTGCCTGGTCTGGAGGTTTGTCCCAGCAGCGTGGAGCTGACTACCACAGTGATGGAGCTCAGGAGTCTCCACGCACCCCATCATGATGAGCACTGAGGAGGGTGTTTTGTTTTGTTTTTCCCTTGAGAACTACCCTGATTCCTTTCTCCTGAAGCGATGGTGTTCAAAATTTTTTTCTTTGGTCTCGGAAGTTGACTTTTCAGTAAGTTCCTATTTTGGATAAAGTTGGCCAGATTCTCCCTGCAACCAAGAACTCTAACAAAATACCAGCTTGCAATGAGGTCTGCTGCTTCCAAACTTGTACAGCTTTGCCTGTCGAATCCACCTACTAATCTTTAATATTTTCTTCCGTTATTTGGGCAAGTGTCTTGTCTGTGTGTATAGCTCATCTCCCCAAATAGAATGTGGTCTTCTCCAGGCTCTTGGACCATGTTCTACCCATCTGTGGGCATCCTACGGCACCTAGCAATGCCTTTCACAAAGGAAGCACAGGACAGATACTTCTTGATTGATTGATCCATTTTCTCCTACTTCATCCCCAGCTAGTACCCAAGCATTTCAAACATCTCCATGGAGAGGCCGGAGGAAGCACTTAGCTTCACCTGTGGCTCTGTTTGATGCCCATAGCAGCAAGAATGGGGCCCAGAGAGGCAAATTTCAATCCTGCTCTGGTAGCAGGCCCTTAACCTTCTGATACCTATGGCTTGTAGGGACTATTGCTTGATCACTCCCTTCCCGCCCAATCCTGTCTGTGTACCTACCCTAGAGACCCAGTGAAGATCATATCTGTAGAGTAAGGGGGAGGTCAGATATAGAGAAAAAAACCCAATTCATTTATTTCATCATAGCAGAATGAGTGCTAAATATTTTGGTATATGTTTATAACAAACACATCTGTATTACTTACTTACTTAATTAATTTGATAGAGAAAGAGGGAGAGAGAGACAGAGAGAATGGGCACACACCAGGGCCTCCAGCCACTGCAAACGAACTCCAGACACATGCGCCCCCTTGTGCATCTGGCTAACGTGGGTCCTGGGGAATCGAACCTGGGTCCTTTGGCTTTGCAGGCAAACGCCTTAACTGCTGAGCCATCCCTCCAGCCCCACATCTGTATTTTTTATGCAAAGAAAAGAAAAACAGATTTGCCATGGGTATGATTTACAACTCTGTGGCAACTGACAGAAAACCTAATTCAAATCAACCTGAGTTAAAAGGGCAATGTATCGGCTTAGGTAACCTCACAGAGAATGTGGATGGAGGGGGCAGTACTGGGACTAAGCCAGTGTGAATTACCTGTGTGGTGCTTAGATGTTGATGATACTGGTTAGTGGGGTCTGAGAGAGAGAGAGAGGGAGAAAGAAAGAGAGAGAGAGAGAGAGAGAGAGAGAGAGAGAGAGAAGCAGGGTTAAGCAGGCAGTAGTACAAAGTGAGGTCAAAGTGCTTTCTCGTGATGTTTTCCTGTACTTTTCAAGGGCTTCCAACAAAGGCGCACAAAAGGCGAAGAACCCAGGAACTATGCTACTGAGTGCTTGGGTCTGGAGCTTGGGAGCTCATAGAACGCTTCCCCCAAGGCTGCTCCCAAGCTGGGCTCCTTTTATGGTCCTCTCTCTTCTCTGCTGCTTCTTGCTAGCAGCTGGCCTCGTCTGCTGACCTCTGGAGTGGAGACTGCTAGCTTTGTTTTTGTTTTCATCCTGAAGAACAATGTCTTCCGATTACCCTAGACCAAATAAATTGCAGGCACTCAGCCTTGCTCCCAGGCCTGTTCTCCTCAGCCCACCCAGGTCAAGCACTCGGAAAAGGAGAGGCCTCATTCACAGTAGACATTCTGAAAACTGTTTGCAAAATTTATTCACGTTTCTGAACATAAGCAAGTGTTCCCTTCCTGTATTACTCAGGGTTCTCTGGAGACATAGGACCAACAGAAAGAATATATTTTTAAAAAGGGGGAAATGTATTAAATCAGCTCACAAGGTGCAGACTGGACAGTCCACCAGCTACAGACGGGAAAATTGAAGAATCCTGTAGCTACTCCATCCGCAAAACTAGATACAGGCTGAAGAGTCCTAGGACCCTTTAGGGGCTTAGTCCACGAGCCTGGATGCAAGCTGGGGAGTTGAAGGACCAGGCAGCCACTCACGGGGTTCACGGGGCCAAAAGCACGGCAGAAAGCAAGCACCAGTGAGCGGCACGGGAGGCTGGACGAAGAGGAAAAGTCCTGGGGTCCTCCTGGAGCTTCTGTTTCTAACCAGGTCAAGCTGACAATGGAACTTAACCATCACATTTCCTGAAATCAACACCCACCAGGCCACTTCGGGGATGCAGAGAGGCCTGCTAATCTGAGGTCTTCCCAAAAGCTGTGTTTTGAACAGTTCACCTAACCTCCAAAAGGCTGGAGTAGGGCACAGCACTGAGACTGACATCATCCGGTCCCTCATGTCCCCGGAGTCAGTCTAAGGCTGTTATCTGCGGCTGGCTCACTGTGGCCAGTCCCTTGCAAAAGTCTTGTTGACACTGGATTGTCACTATGACAGTATCGAGAGTGGTAGGACACTTAGGAAATGTTTGAGTCACGGGGGCGGCGATGTGATGAATGGGTGAACAGCACTCCCACGGGAGTGAGTCCTTGAAGGAGTGCATTTCTTGTCCTTCCACTCTCTACCACGAGACGAAGCACTATGGGCTCCAAACAGGCACCAGCACTGGGCTCCTGGACTACTCAGCCTTTAAAACCGTGAGCAATCAACCACTTTCTCATATTCAGTGATGACATCAGAAATGGCCAGAGATACGCGACACAGTCTCCGAAGAGGAAGCCATCTCTTTTGTGTGTTCTTCCCCTTCCTTCCTTCCTTCCTTCCTTCCTTCCTTCCTTCCTTCCTTCCTTCCTTCCTTCCTTCCTTCCTTCCTCCCTTCCTTCCTTCGTCACCTGTGTTTTCTGCTGATTCCCCTTGCATAGCGATGTCAGTGCTTGAACCCTCAAACCATCACCTGGAATAATGAGTGTTTCTGACACTTTTGAAAGCTTCTACCACATGAGTTCCAAAGCCTGTAATAAGTTATGAAAGGAAAATAAGAAAGCTGAGCTTTACAGATCAGCCTTCCTCTGTTTTTTTTTTTTTACAAGTTCTCTACTTTTAGTGTATAATGATTTTGAATCCACTGATAATTTGTACAATTTTCCTGTAAGTCATTCACACATGACTCTCTCTCATGCAATACTGGGCTTTGCTACTTTGTATCTATTCATGAGAGCTGTGCCTCTCAAGTGTCAATGTTTGATATGTTTTAAGGCTCTTGGCTTACATATCAAGGGGTATTAAACAACATGACACAGAAATCTCTTCTGTACTGCTCTCATGTGTAAAGAACTCACTGGACTGGCTGAAATAGATCTGCCAAATTCCACATTCACACAGATCAGGGAAATTATTAGCTAAGATACAAAAAAGTACAACTCATGTAATTAAGAGACCAGGTTGGCTTTGCCTGATATAAAAATAAGACAATGAGACTGTGTGGGAGGCAAAGTATTTCTTTAATTGGGCCATTGAGATTCTATTTAAAAGGTTTCTTTTTCATGGGAGCTATGTTGACTCAAGTGGGCAGTGCTTGACCTCTTTGGCTTTTGTAACCGTGCAGAAAGGTCACTTTTCCACAAACACTTCACGGAACAGGTAACTTGAGTTAAGTGCCGCAGATCGCTCTAAAAACACTGTGGATTGTGTTTTAGCCTTTTAGTGAACCCAAAAGAATAAACAAGTCTCTCTTTGTGGAACATACCTCCAGGATTTTATCTAGAACCTACCTGTTCCAGTTCATTAAACATTGTCCAGGGCTGGTCACTGGCCCAACACTGGTAATGGTTCTCACATTTGTGATCCATTTATCCACAGGGAATTAAGTAATTCATTTCATGCCTTCTAGGATAACTTAGTCTTAGCCCAAAGCTCTTCCAGAAAAGGAATTTAGATTCTTTGAAGAGCTCCCTGCCAAACACTTTTTTTTTTTTTTTTTTTTTTTTTTTTTGAGGTAGGGTTTCACTCTTAGTCAAGGCTGACCTGGAATTCACTAGGTAGTCTCAGGGTGGCCTTGAACTCACAGTGACCACCTACCTCTGCCTCCCAAGTACTGGGATTTAAAGCCGTGCGCCACCACGCCCGGCCAGATACTCTTAATTGTTACTCTATGCACAGGCTCTGGAAGACCTGCAAAAATATGTAGACCCATTTCCAGAGCAGGAGAAAAAGCATTTGTGGAAAGTCTGACCTCACATTGGCTCATTAATGGTCTATGACTATGAAGATTTTTAAAGCAAACACACACGCGCATGCACATGCACACACCACAATCCCCACACAACCGTGATATCGCAGGAGCTGTTTTCTTACAATGTTGTATTCCGTGTCCTTTCTGGATAGTGGCTGCATAAGACTTAGGTTGGGAAAGTGCATTAGCTTTTGATTAATGATTGGCTGAGGGCCAGTTAAATTTTTAAATCTCAATGAGCTTGCTGACTCAGGCTCCTTAGCAGCATAATGGACAGCCGGTCCTCAAAGCTTTCATTAAAAGGGCTTCTGGTAACTGATGTCTAGAGAAATGAGTTGACACACAATTTGCCGAACTACCCGGCTTTCATCTAAAGTGGAACATGTAATTTCAGAATCCAACTGGTCTGTTGAAATTTTCAGGTAAAATTAAATTTAAAGAAGCTAGTGCTTAAATACTTTGAAGAAAAAGAAAAAAAAAAAAAGAAAAGTCCAGGGGCTTTGTGACTGTATCACTTTATCCCTTTGGAGCCTATATTTAATTATGTTTATTGCATTTTAAGTGCAGCTGGAGTCGCGGATCTGCTGATAACGAAGTTTGGAATGGTTTGTGGGAGGTTCTCAGGATGTATCAGAGACTGATGTGATTTGAATGTTATTTTTAAGTGTGGTCCTCTCTGAACTCTACCTTCTGATTTTTGTCTATTTTTTTCTTTATTACTAATAGGAACAAACTGTGACTTTGCAGAAATCTCCTCAGAAAACTTGGCTGCAGAAAGGCTTCTGACCTCTCCCAACCTTAGCAGCAGCTTTCAAAATTAGGAGCAAGGACTCTCACCTTACCAGTGTCCACTGTCCTTTTGTCATTATCCTAGAAGTGACTGTGCTTTTTCTCCTGTAGCTCATGAAAGGATGTTTAAAAATGTCATTCAGCTGTTTTCCCCAGTCTAGTAACATTTTGTTAAAATTTCAAGATTTTAACTATACCTCCACAAATCATTTCTCTCCCTCCCCCTCTATCTGTGAGTGTGTGTGTGTGTGTGTGTGTGTGTGTGTGTGTGTGTGCCACTGCAAATAAACACCCTACCTATTTATTGTGTCTGGCTTTACATGGGTGATAGGCGATTGAAACTGGGCCAGTAAGCTTTATTAGCAAGTGCCTTTAACAACTGAGCCATCTCCTCCACCCCTGGGATGCGCTATTCTACCGGGTAGGGAGGACACAATGTAAGCCGGTGTGCGCAATAATGAACCAGCACACAGAGAAGGATACAAAGATTCAGAGAAGCCTGACATCTTTTTGATTGATTTATCGATCTATGATACATCCCTTTCTTTCTCCTTGACAAGCTAGCTTAAGTTATTCTTTGCTCTTGAAACCTAAATAGTTCTAAATGACATAAAATTTCTGCTTTCCAAGAAGTAGAATGATGGTTGCTTGGGGTTACTGAGAGGAAGCACCAGAGAACTGTTGTTCAATAATTATAGTTTCAGTTTTGTAAGATGCACATCAATGCAAGTTATTCAACTATATTTAAATATGGTTAAAAAAAGATGGTTAAGCCGGGTGTGATAGCGCATACGTTTAATCCCAGCACCCAGGAGGCAGAGGTAGGAGGCTTGCCATGAGTTTGAGGTCAGCCTGAGACTACGTAGTGAATTTCAGCTCAGCCTGGGCTAGAGTGAGACCCTACCTCAAAAATAACAACAACAAAAACCAAAAACAACAACAACAACAAAAAGATGGTTAAGATGGTAAATTTTATATTGTAACAGTTACTTTCTCATTGCTGGGACAAAGCATCTCACTAGAAGCAGCTAATGGAAGGAAAAGGTTAATCGTTGTATTTCAGGCTTACAGTAATGAAGGGAAGTTTCATCATGGTGGAAGAAAGCTTAGCCAGAACAGACAGCCAGCCAGACATAGCTTCACAGCAGCAGGAAGAAATAAAACAGTAGAAAAAGTGAGCTATTGGGGCTGGAGAGATGGCTTAGCAGTTAAGTACTTGCCTGTGAAGCCTAAGAACCCTGGTTTGAGGCTCGATTCCTGGGACACACGTAAGCCAGATACACAAAGGGTGCACGCATCTGGAGTTCATTTGCAATGGCTGGAGGCCCTGGCACTTCCACTCTCTCTCTCTCTCTCTCTCTCTCTCTCTCTCTCTCTCTCTCTCTCTCTCCCTCTCTCCCTCTTTCTCTCTCTGTCTGCCACTCTCAAATAAATAAATAAATAAAAAGAAAGAGTGAGGTATTGAACACCTAGTGGGGCTGAGCTAACAAAACTCACATCTCACTCCCAGAGACACCCCTCCTCCAGCAAGGCTCCTCCTCTCAAAAGCTCCACCAGCTGAGAATGAAGCAAGAGGCTGAATCACAAACACACGAGGCTATGGGAAGCCGCACATTCAACTGCTGCATGTGCTTTGTGTATTTTACCACATTCCTTCTTTTTAAAAAGGTTTTCAAAAGCCCGGTATAGTTACGTTTTCTTCCTTACTACCTTCTTTCAACTGTTGTCACCAAACCAGTCTGCTACTGTCACTCCCTTAGAAGTTTGTTCCCAGAAATCTCCCCTGCTTTCATGAAGCAGTTAATATTTTCAAAGTAATGCTAAAACTATGTTTTGTCCAACAGTCAAGCTACTACTGGATCCAGGATCAAGTTCATACTCCCCAGCCCATCCCATGAGACCCAGCAGTTCACCTCTGAACTACTGATTCCCAGGAGGAACCCAACTGTAACCACGTTAGTCTACCTCATATTTAGAGCTGTACTTAGGGCTATTTCCACACTTTGTATATTCTTCTTCCCTATGCCATATCCCATCCCTCTTTAATATCCCAGCTCCAGACCCCTACGTTCCATGAAACATTTCATGACCACTGCAATTATCCAGGGATGTTTATGTGCCATAGCAGTTAAATACACCCATCATTTCCTATTCATCCATCTTATTTCTTTGCCAGTTCATAAACTGCTTGATGATAGAGACTGGACCTTATAATCTGATCATTTTTGTATGCTGTGTCCCTGGTAGACATCAATAATGCTGATTGAATGAAATAAGAACAGAGAAAAATTGTTGCACCAAATTTTTCCTTAGGATGTGGTATATGTGTGTGTGTGTGTGTAATAGAATGTAACATTCATTGAACACAATATTTGCCAGATATGTCAAGTTTTTACATGAATTTTACCACATTTAATCATTCCAACAATCCTACTAAATACATGTGATTAATATTCTGTTTATGCATGAGAAAGTGTAGGCAC
Organism: Jaculus jaculus; assembly: GCF_020740685.1. NCBI lineage: Eukaryota > Metazoa > Chordata > Mammalia > Rodentia > Dipodidae > Jaculus > Jaculus jaculus. The sequence continues at coordinate 19,077,375 of NC_059102.1, read as the reverse complement.
ATATAGTTAGATAACTTGCTCAAGATCATGTCTATTGGTAGGAGGCAAAGTCCTGATTCTGAACTCAATCTGTTTGTCCCTGAAGCTTGTACTGTTCATACTTGGTCACCACACGTCTGGTATTGTCATCGCTGGCTTTCTTGCTTATTTTTCTTGTGGATTATAACCCTCCCAACCCAAAAGCAAGAATCTTGTCTCAATATGTCATAGAGGTTCATTAAGTATCTGTTGAAAAGTGGAAGAAGAGCACAGGAAAGGTGGGTGGATGGAGAGAGGGAAAGAGGAAGAAAGAAACTATGGGTGGAGTTTGTCCAGCTCTCAAGCTTGGCAAGAATCAAGCTTGCAAGCGTTTGGACTAGAAAGCACTGGCTCATCATTCTTGAACCATACTCTCAACATCACTGATCCTCTCCTCTGGGGAGTGATTGAATCCCATGTTCACTGTATGATGACAGTTGATGATGAATATTCCTTTGCCCTGCTCTCTTTGGCCAGGGTCCCTTGGCTTCCAGCCTGTTTTTCAAAAATTTGTTTTGAATAGATACAACAAGGCCTTCTTTTATGCCTGACAAATTCTGACTTGTGGCCTTTCTAATTCATCAGGTCTCCAGATAAAAAGTAAAACAAGAGGCTTTCTGACTAGCCCTACCCCTGGCTGGTTATGCGTGGAGAGTTGATTATACACAGCACAAACATACATATACAATGTGGCTAGTGACATAGGTTTAAGGATGGATGGGCAGAGTGCCTGTAGGTGCTGTTCCTGAAATTGCATTACTGGAAACTGTTTCTTTGACTTTTCTCACTGCCAGTTTCATTACCTACAACATGGGAACATCAGGACTGCTGTCATAGTAAATCAGTTTATTTCTATGATGTGCTTGGCATAGAATCTGCCACCTGATAAACTATAGCTGTTGTTATTGCTATAGTACTCCTATTTTTTTGATGTATGGTCTCACTCTAGCCCTCGCTGATTTTTTGGAATTCATTATGTAGTATCAGGGTGGCCTTGACCTCATGGTGATCCTCTTACCTCTGCCCCTTGAATTCTGGGATGATAACTGTGGGTGCCACCATGCCCAGCAAGAGAATAGTCATCTTAAGGCACATGACATTGTAATAGAAGTAGCACAAGTTTAAAAAGTCATCATCAGTGGGCTGGAGAGATTGCTTAGTGGTTAAGGCGCTTGCATGCAAAGCCTAAGGACTCATGTTCAACTCTCCAGATCCCACATAAGCCAGACTCACAAAGGTGAGGCAAGCGCAAGGTCACGCATGCCCACTAGGTGGCACAAGCATCTGGAGTACAATTGCAATGGCTGAGGCCCTGGCATGCCAATTCTTGCTTTCTCTAAAAAAAAAAAAATCATGGATTACATCAAGCCTTTTTGTGGTGTTTCCCAAAAAGGTAGCTGATTGTGGAGAGGAACATGTAGAAATGATATTTTATAGGTTTGAGATCTGGAAATGAGTGCCACGTGAGGAAATAGGAGGGTACTAAGAACTCTGGTTTGCAAGGGACAGGAAGCAAATTCAGCCTAGCTTAGGCCATAAAAGACTTCATGAGAGAGGCATTGGGTCACCATAGGGACCAGGGTGCAGAAGTTCTTCTCTCAGTCAACAATTCTTCTGGATTCTGGAGGACTTTATTCCCTTCGTCTGCAAAGACTTTTTCTCCACAGGTGTGAAATTAACCAACAAGGTCTCTGAAGTGTCACCTTTCTAGTTCTGTGAGCAGAGTACAAAACTACAGTTTCAAATTAAAAAAAAAGAAAGAAAGAAAGATAGAATCCTGAGGCTGAGCTTTTGTTGGCTAGGTCTGAGTTAACATATAACCCTGGAGAAATCACTTTGTGTAAGGGACTTCAGAACGAGGCTGGGTAGCACCCCAGGACTCACGAAAATGGTGCAAAGTAGGAACCTATCAAGCGGAAGCCCAGCTGTCCATCCACCTTCCAGTGTGTGGGGCTGGGGAAGCACACATCTAGAGCCAAGATGGGCCTGAAAATTTTCCTTTAGGCAGATGAAAACCCACATTCTTCTAGCTAAAAAATTTTCCATTCTCTTTGTGAAGAGTTTCCATGGAGAGGCTAGCTTCGTGGGAGAGAGTGAGAAGAAAACAGCCCATGTCATTTCTCGCTCGAGCCCGTCCTTACTGCTGCTTTTGTCCAGGTCTGCCCACAGCTACCACACTACTTCTTGCTCCTGTGGTTTCTGAGCTCCCCACCACCACCTTTTTCTTTCTTTGCATGCTACTCCTATTCCCCTTTCCTGAAAGGTGCTTTATTAAGGGGGAGGTTAGCCAAGTGGACTGGTTCAATTATATGCTGATTTAATTCGAAATCATATACCTAGGAAAGAAAAATGTCAGTACATCTTAGTGGCTCCAGGTATAAAACACGGAGAACAAAGAACTCTTTACATACTCTTGGTTTTCTGGTCCTTCACAGACAAATGAAGTGATGCTATTGGCAAAGGCAAGGAAGGAACAGCAGTGCCTAATGTCAACTGTGGTGTGGCAATGTCATGTTTTTGAGAAATTTATTTGTGCATGGGTGTGGGTGTGGATGTGTTATCCACAGCATGTGTGCAGAGCTCAGAGAACAACCTCTAAGTACCTGCGTTCGACCTTCTCTGAGAAAAAAACCCAACACATCAGACCAGCTAGCCCAGGAGTTTTGGATTCACCTGCTGGCTCCACCTCCCACTGGCTTGGGCTTATTGAGATCAAAGATGCATGCACCACTTTGCAGGCAGCTGGAAAATTGAACCAGGCCACCAGGCTTTGCAAGCAGGCACCTTTGACCACTGATCTATCTCCTCAGCCAGCAATGGCGGTTTTATCTGGGAACACCAGTAGAGCAGGGGATGACAAGGGCTATTACCAAGTCTTCAAAACAGTGCCTGTATGGTTAGGGTTAAGAGTTAAATAATGAGACAAAACAGATGCATGGTTGTGTAACCCTTATCTGAAATACCTGGAACCCAAAATATTCTGGATTTCCAATTTGTTGTTTATTCAGACTTTGGAAATTTGTATAAACCTGAGATTTTGGGGGTATGGGACCCAAGCCTAAGCAAAAAGTTTGTGTTTCATATATATTTTATACAGATAGGGTGAAGGTACTTTTATTTTTTTTTTAATATTTTTTACTTTTATTTACTTATTTGAGAGAGAGATACATAGAGAGAAAGAGAGAGAAAGCGTGCTCCAGGGCCTCTAGCCACTGCAAACGAACTCCAGATGCATGTGCCACCTTGTGCATCTGGGTTATGTGAGTCCTGGGGAATAGAACTTGGGTCCTTTGGCTTTCCAGACAAGCACCTTAACCACTAAGTCATCCCTCCAGCCCAGTTGAAGGTAATTGTTGCAGTCTGGTTCGCATTGCTGGTAGCAATCACCCAACCAAGAGCAGCTTCTGGGAAAAAGAGATTTATTTTGGCTTACAGGCTCGAGGGGAAGCTCCACAATGGCAGGGGAAAACGATGGCATGAGCAGAGGGTGGACATCACCCCCTGGCCAACATAAGGTGGACCACAGCAACAGGAGGGTGTGCCAAACACTGGCAAGGGGAAACTGGCTTTAAAGCCCATAAGCCCACCCCCAACAATACACTCCCTCCAGGAGGCATTAATTCCCAAATATCCATCAGCTGGGGAGCTAGCATTCAGAACACCTAAGTTTATGGGGGACACCTGAATCAAACCACCACATTCCGCCCCTGGCCCCCATAAACTGATATCCATACATGATGTAAAATACAATGCTTTCAGTCTGACTTTAAAAATCCCCATAGTTTTTATCAATTCCAATGATGTTCATATATCCCCATAGTCCAAGATCTTTTAACTGAGCCATAATACCAAAAAATAACCTCAAAAAACCCATAATGGCACAGAATAAATATTCACATGGCAAAAGATGGCATTGGGCATAGCAAAGAAACATTCAACCAACACAAGATTTAAAACAACCAGGGCAAACATCAAACTCTGTAGCTTCAAGTCCAGCAACTCAAACCAGTGACAAATCTTCAAGTCCGATAATTCTAACCAGCAACAAGTCTCTGGCATTCCAATTCCGCCCCTCCAGCTAGGCTACTCACAGTCCTGGGAACTGCATCAGGGCCGGCAGCTCCTTGGCAGCCATCTCATGGGCATCTCCACTGGGTCTCCACTGCAATCCACGGTTCATCCTCATGGCCCCATGGGGTCTCTATGCAGACAACCAGCAAACCTGCTTCACACTGCCCATGGCCATTTCCAAAACACAAGACCGTGTAGCAAACTCAGTGACCCTCTTTCCAGCATTTCTTATACTCCATGATACCAGGTAGGGTGCCAATTTGTTAATCCAGGGGGGAATAAAGCAGACTTTGAAGAACAGGACACTCCTTGAGCACTCAGGCCCCTTCAAAAGAGCTGACATTTTTCCTGTTGCCCCAGCGCAGGTCAGCTATCCCAGTCTCAAAGGTTGGAATCTCTCAGTTGCAGCTGAATGGGCAACAGTTCACCCAAAGATTTTTCTTTCTGTGCCATATCCCTCTGCTCACACCAGTTCATTTCTACGCAAAGCAACCCTGCACAACTTCTCAGGACACGGGCATAAGAGCAAGCTTCTCACACAAACTGCTAGCCCAGTCCAGGCAAAGCTCTTTCTCACCCTTATAAGCCAAACCTCATAGTCCATAGTTCTTATTGCATTCGGGTCTTGCAGCTCAGACCAGAATAGTCAGGCTGTACTTACAGCACTGCAAGGCATCTCTTAGGCCAAGGTTTCAAATCCTCCCATATTCCTCTTGAAAATCAGCTCCAAAAGGCCAAAGCCATACAGTCAGGTGTCTAGCAGCAACACCACTCCTCGGTACCACTTTACTGTTGCAGTCTGATTCACATTGCTGGTAGAAATCACCAAACCAAGAGCAGCTTCTGGGAAAAAGAGATTTATTTTGGCTTACAGGCTCGAGGGGAAGCTCCACGATGGCAGGGGAAAACGATGGCATGAGCAGAGGGTGGACATCACCCCCTGGACAACTTAAGGTGGACCACAGCAACAGGAGGGTGTGCCAAACACTGGCAAGGGGAAACTGGCTTTAAAGCCCATAAGCCCACCCCCAACAATACACTCCCTCCAGGAGGCATTAATTCCCAAATATCCATCAGCTGGGGAGCTAGCATTCAGAACACCTAAGTTTATGGGGGACACCTGAATCAAACCACCACAGTAATATTTTACAATATTTTTTATTGCACCTGCATGATGATTGTGACCTCTTATATAAGGCCAGGTATGGAGTTTTTCAACTTTAGGTCATGCTAAGCACTCAAAAAATTTCAGATTTTGGAACTGTTGCAGTCAGCTCCTCATTGCTTAGATGAACATCCAACCAGACACGGCAAATGGGAGGAAGGGATTTATTTCAGGATCACAGATCCAGGGAACACCATCAATGGGGGGAAGAAGCTGGCTCCCTTTCAGAAGTCCAAGAGAGAGACATCGCCATCAGCTGGCATCACAAAACTTGAACTAGCCAAAGCTCAAACTGTACACACCTTTGGGCTGGAATGAAGATCTGTCCCCCAAACACATCTTCGGGCTGGACTCAAAGATCTCTCCCCAGTGACATACTTCTTTTCCCTGGTAGCCGGCTAGGGGCTCAAGTAGAAAATTTAATCAAAAGGACCTTAGTCAATGGGGTCATACATTCAAACTACCATAGGGGCATTACAGGTTTCATATCTTCAGATTAGGGTGCCTCAGCCTGTGGGATAATCTCACTGGCTACTGGCTAGGTCCCTGATTTGGAGGTACTGGCCACTGTCCTTTCTTATTTGGCAAGGAATTGTCAGTTAACACCACACTTTCCTGCATACTGTACTATTGTGATCCCCACAACTGGTTAGACGGGGTAGAAACTTGCAGTGAAGCCCACAGTCAGCATGGTGAGTTTGGAAGCTGAGCGTCATAGGTTCCAAGTTCTACTGCTCAGAAGCACTTAGGGAGCTTCTAAAGCTGCACTCCAGTTCTCTGCCGCCAGAGCCCATGATTGGGTCAGCGCGAGGCAGGACCCAGAGAACTGAACTTTTCTCATGCACCTCGGGGGGTTTTGAAGCATATGGTTTCCTGGGTATAGTTATGAAACAATGTTCTAGGCAGTAGCTCAGGTTCAGTGAGAAACCGAAGTACATACACTGTGTGATGGTGATTTAACCCTTCTGAGCCTCATTTCCTCATCTATAAAAATGGATATGGACTGTAGGGGACTGAAAACAAGATTTTTCTTTTCTCTGTGAGGGGGATTGAACCCAGGGCCTTGCACATGCTAGGCAAGAGTTCTACCACTAAGCTACATCCACAGCAATCCTGTAGCGGCTACTTTCTTCTTCCTGAGACAAAACACCTGACCAGAAGCGGTTTATGGGGAAGAAGGGTTTATTTCAGTTCTGTACTTTCAAGGGGAAGTTTCATCATGGGCAGAAAGGAATGGCAGAGCAGAGGCTGGACATCACATCTTATCACATCAACTAGAAGGCAGCAGCAAGAAGGAGCTAGCTACTGAACACCCAGTAGGGCTGAACTAAAAATCCTCAAGGTTCAAGCCCAGTGGCACACCTTCTCTAGCCAGGCTCCACCTGCCAAAGGCTCCATCAGCGGGAGGTTGAGTATGAGGCTTAATCACAAACACACGTGACACTGCAGTGGGACATGTCACATGTAAACCACCACACATGCCCAGATCGTTCCTCCTCATTCACACAGAAAGTATCCAGTGCATATTCCTGACATTGAATGAGTGGAAGCAGCTGTTATAACTACTAACACTGATAGTAGTGATGATAGTATTGATTGACACAGCCTCTACTAAAGTGCAGGTATTGAGCTGGATAATTTCTAAGGTTCCTCCACTCCCACCATGTCATGGTTTCAGCATATCCAGTGCTTAAAAGGGTTCCTGGAGAGAGTGTGGCAGTAACTGAACTCACTCATATAAATGATTCAAGTCTCCTTTTAATCATAGAATTGATTTTATTTTTTAGTAAGTCTGTAGACAAACAGAAAAATATAGAGAAAAACGAGCAGAACTCTTGTACTATGATAGCAGGATATAAATGATCATTGTTGAAAAAGCTTCCTTTAATGTAAGTTAATATAGTTTCTATAACAAATAAATTTTTTGAAGGAAAAGTGAGGTATTTACTGTGTCTTGTGTTGTCAACTTACAGAATAGTTATGAAATGATTTCTCTTTAAAAAACAACCATCAGGGGCTGGAGAGATGGCTTAGCGGTTAAGCGCTTGCCTGTGAAGCCTAAGGACCCCGGTTCGAGGCTCGGTTCCCCAGGTCCCACGTTAGCCAGATGCACAAGGGGGCGCATGCGTCTGAAGTTCGTTTGCAGAGGCTGGAAGCCCTGGCGCACCCATTCTATCTCTCTCCCTCTCTCTGTCTGTCACTCTTAAATAAATAAATAAAAAAAATGAACAAAATATAAAAAACAACCATCAGCTGAAAATCCACTTATGAAAAAGGAAAATAGGGCTGGAGAGATGGCTTAGCTGTTATGACGCTTGCCCATGAAGCCTACGGACTCATATTTGGCTCTCCAGGTCCCGTGTAAGTCAGATGCGCAGTGTGCAAGGTTGCACATGCGCACAAGGGGGCGCACGTGTCTGGAGTTTGATTGCAGTGGCCGGAGGCCCTAATGCACCAATTCTCTCTCTCTCTCTCTCTCTCTCTCTCTCTCTCTCTCTCTCTCTCTCTCTCTCTCTCTCTCTGTCTCTCACTCTTATATAACAAAATGCAGCCTATTGGGCTTGCCAAAAAAAAAAAAAAAAGTCATCAGAAGACACCGAAGCTAAAGAGCTTCCGAGTAGATGGACCTGGCTGAGTTTGTGCGCTCATTAGCCTTGGCTTTTCCCAAAGTCTCATAAGCAAAATATGATCCAGTCTGCATGTTTTTCATAGTGTCATGTTGTTTAAATTGAAAGTTTTTGGAACAATCTGTACTGTTCTTGAAATGTTTCATCTGATTCTTGGGCATTAAATTAACCTTTTTCCTCCGTGAATTCTTTTAAATATTTTATTTTTGTTTATTTTATTTTATTTTTTGAGAGATAGAGAGATAGAGGAAAGGGGCAGATAGAACGGGTGCACCAGTACCTCTGACCACTGCAAATGAAGTCTAGATGCATGCGCCCTCCTGTGCATCTGGCTTATTTGGGTTCTGAGGAATTGAACCTGGATCCTTAGGTTACACAGGTAAGTACTTTAACTGCTAAGCCACCTCTCCAGTCCTTGAATTCTTTTTTTTTTTTTTAATTTTTATTAACATTTTCCATGATTATAAAATATATCCCATGGTAATTCCCTCCCTTGAATTCTTAAACAGTATCTTCAACTTTGGTATAGCCCACTGCTGAGTGAAAATACTGCAAATTTTGTGTGAGACATGAAGCATAAACATGGACAGTGACAAACCAGTGTTGTCCACACTTCAGAAGAGACATGTGTTAACAAAAGAGGAAATCCTTAGCTTTTATCAACCTTACCTCTAGTAGAGGGAAATAATGCAGGAATATTTTATCTATTGTGTTCTTTATTGAAATTGAGGTAAATTTATTGTCTTTGTTTTCATTTGCTTCCTGTTTAAGGGGGCGGGATGCTGGGAATTGAATCCAGACCTTATTCATCCTAAGCAAGAACTCCATCATGGAGCTACATTAACTAATGTTTCCTAGTTAACAGAGTGAACATGTAAATTTTATTCCAGGGACTGGAGAGATGGCTTTGTGGTTAAGCGCTCACCTGAGATGCCTAAGGACCCTGGTTCGAGGCTTGATTCCCCAGGACCCACTGTTAGCCAGATGCACAGGGAGGTGCACACATCTGGAGTTCATTTGCAGTGGCTGAAGGCCCTGGCGCGCCCATTCTGTCTCTCTATCTGCCTCTTTCTCTCTGTCTGTCTCTCTCAAATAAATAAATAAAATAAACAAAAAATTTTATTCCGGGCCCAGAGACCATGATTACTATAAAACGAGGGGGCCAACCCACATGTCAAGGTCCTGATTACATTGGTGGGGTGGTGAGGTAGCCTAGTGGGCACCAGCTGGGACCCTGGAGCCAGCCTGCCCAGTCTCAAGTCCTAGTCTTGCCACTACTTTTTGTGTGGCCTTAAACAAGGTACCTTGCTCTGGTGGGTCTCTGATTCCACATCTTCAACACTGCTGGCTATGGGGCCTCTCCCACAGAGACTTTGTGAGCATTAAACACTAAATGACTTAATGCTTATAGAAGACTATGAAAGAATTGATTTTGTTAGAACGGTTTCTGGCACATATTAAATCATAACTTGCTTGTTAAGTAAATGTTACAAGAAGCAGAATAGCTATTCTATGGAAATCAGAGATGGACATAGAAAAAATAATTCTGCTTTCTCAAAGCTTGCATTCTGAGAGGAAATATATCAAAAATATTTTTAATTACATACTGTATATGTAAAGCAAGAACATAGGGGAGTGGGCTGGGGATGTGTCTCAGTAGATAATAGTCCTTGCCTAGCATGCAGAAAGCCCTGGTTTCAAACCTGGGTACCACATAAACTAGGCATTGTTGTCCATGTCCTGTACTTGGGAGGTAGAGACAGAATTATCAAAAGTTCAAGGTGGGCTGGAGAGGTGACTTAGCAGTTAAGACACTTGCCTGTAAAGCCAAAGGACACACGTTTGATTCCCCAGGACCCACGTAAGCCAGATGCACGAGGCGGGACATGCGTCTGGAGTTTGTTTTCAGTGGATAGAGGCCCTGGTGCGCCAGTCCTCTCTCTTTCTCTCTCTCAAACAAAAAAAAAATTTTTAAAGTTCAATGTCATTCTGTGCTAATGAATTTGAGGCCAGCCTGGGCTATATCAGACTCTGTACCAAAAAGAAGAAAAGGAAGGCTGGAGAGATGGCTTAGTAGTTAAGCACTTGCCTATGAAGCCTAAGGACCCCAGTTGGAGGCTCGGTTCCCCAGGTCCCACGTTAGCCAGATGCACAAGGGGGCGCATGCGTCTGGAGTTCATTTGCAGTGACTGGAGGCCCTGGCGCGCCCATTCTCTCTTTCTCTATTTCTCTCTCTCTATCTGCCTCTTTCTCTCTCTGTCAGTTTCAAATAAATAAATAAATAAATAAATAACAAGAAAAGGAAGCGAAGAAGGAGGAGGAAAGAGGAAGAGGAGGAAGAGAAGGAAGAGGAAGGATTGAATGAATCAGATACTACAGTTATAGCGTGGCCATTTAAGACTCCATTGACAAGGTACAACTGAGCAAAGTCTTCTAGGAGGGGTAGAAGTGAACTGTATGGGTACCTAGGTGGAGGAAAAGTCCTTCTATCCTCTTAAGTTGGCTTGTAGATCTTGTAATTACACTGACATAGTCTGACAGGAGTAGAACAGATACATTTATTTAATTTTATATGTACATGGGAAACTTTAGAAGGAAAAATAGGACCTAAAGAAAACCTTAGGGCCAATGGCTTATACATTAAAGACAATAATCAGGAAATAAATGTGGAAAACTAATACAATATGAGAGTTGTATTAGTAGGTTTGTTAATGTAGGTGCATTTTGATGACGACTGTCTCTCTCTGATGATAAGAGCATTCCCTTCCTTGTACAGGGTGGGCACTTTTCTCCTGGGTCATTTTATGAACTTTAAAAAAAATATTTCAGAGACAGAGAGAATGGATAAGCCAGGGCCTCCTGCCACTGCAAAAGAACTCTAGGAGCATGCACCACCTTGGCATTTGACTTACCTGGGTCCTTTGGCTTTGCAGGCAAGTGCCTTAACCACTAAGCCATCCCTCTAGCCCTGAACTGTTTTTTTTTTTAAATTGTTGTTTATTTTTATTTATTTATTTATTTATTTCACAGCGACAGACACAGAGAGAAAGACAGAGAGAGGGAGAGAGAGAGAATGGGCCCGCCAGGGCTTCCAGCCTCTGCAAACGAACTCCAGACGCGTGCGCCCCCTTGTGCATCTGGCTAACGTGGGACCTGGGGAACCGAGCCTCGAACCGGGGTCCTTAGGCTTCACAGGCGAGCGCTTAACCGCTAAGCCATCTCTCTAGCCCTGAACTGTTTTTAAGTACAGTGGCAGCCTGGGTTGAAATCCCCCCAGATTACTGTTCTTTCAAGTAGCGTCATTTCAAAATAAATTCACAGTGCTTATTCTGGGGAGGCCCATTCTGAGCCATAGGGCTAATGGGGCAAGAGTCATTCTAGGCTGAGCGAACTGGGGAGTACAGAGGCCCAAGAGAGGGATTCCTGGTGCTGAAGTCTGACCCTCTCTCCAAGTTCATGTGCTGAAACATTGATCCCCACCTCAGGATGCTTTAAGAGATGGTTAGGTCATGAGAAATCTGCCCTCATGGGTGGATTGATGTCGCCATGCAGGAAGTGGTTAACTATTTCAGTATGGTTTCTAATGAATGAATGATTCTCTCTCTTGCCTTGCCTCCTCTCCCTTCTGTCCTCTCTTTTGGGATTAAATGATACAATTGGCATAAAGTACTTATCCCAGTAACTAAAACACAAGGGTAAAACAAATGAATTCAAAACAGTTTTGGAAGATTTTATCTTTGGAGAGATGGAATAGGGGAAATTTTGTCCTTCAGTTTGCATACAATAAACAACAAACAAATATTGAATTTATGAGTCATTTTAACTTCCTTTTTGTGTTGTTTTTCACTACTTTTTTGAAGTTTGTCTATAATGAACATGTGAGATGAAGACAGAAATAAAAGGAGGTGATTATTCAGAATTTCACGTGTCCTCCTTATCTCTTCCCATTCTTCTTTCTTTTTAGTTAAGAGTAAAGTGAGCATTTGAAGTGATCATAAAACAAGGACAGCAGCCGACTCTAGCTTCCCACTTTGTAGCCTCTTATTTCTTCAAAGGAGCAAATAAACCTATTGAGTGGTTGAATCCTTTGAGTTGAAACCATTCATCATGGTAGCTCCATTTGATCTGTTTGAAATAAAATTTATCGCCAAGGCAATGGAACTCTCTGTTGGAATTTACTGAACATCCCAAGAGGGGTTCTGATGCTTCTTAGAGGTAAAGTGAGGCACATAGTTGGATACAGAGGAAAGGGCAGAGGTCACCAAGAAACTTGGCCGTCAAACCTAATCTCAGTGCTAGATCAAGAAATAGTTGTGCTCGTGGGAGCCCCAAGATACAAGAACTCCCTGGAAAATATCCATAGTCTCCCACCACATTTCTCTAGTTGTTTTGGTCCCTAGCTTTTCCTTCTTTCCTACCCTTTTCTAACGTTTGTGTGTGTTCCTAAGGGTTCCTCCTGCTGTCCATTATGATCCCTGTTTGAAATTAGGAGACTCCTGGGGAACAAACAACCACCACCACAACAAAACCTTCATTTGGTTCCTTTACATATCCATGCTGTGCCAAATAAGAATTTCATCTCAGTGGGTCCTGGACATTGAATCCCCTACGTCCTTTTAAACTGTTTTTTTTTTTTTTTTTCTGGAAGATTTTAATGCGTAGCCATAAATGAGAGTTGCACTGATAATGAAAGCTCCCAAAGTGAGCCTGGCAGAGCAAGTTTGCTTGTCCTGGGGCTCTGGGAGAGCAGCAAGCTCGCACTACTCAAAAGAGCATTAGAAGTATAGCATCATGGCTGGGGAAATGGCTTAGCAGTTAAGGCGTTTGCCTGCGAAGCCTAAGGATCCTGGTTTGATTCCCCAGGACCCACATAAACCAGATGCACAAGGGAGCACATGCGTCTGGAGTTCGTTTGCAGTGGCTGGAGGCCCTAGTGCACCCATTCTTTCTTTCTCTCTGCCTCTTCCTCTGTCTCTCTCTCAAATAAATAAATAAATAAATAAAATATTTAAAAAGATATTATCAGCAGCAATCATCACAATATCAATATTAGAAGCATTCACTGGGCTTTAAACGTGTTTGAAAATTTCATTCTCAGCAACCCCACGACAGTCACTATTACTATAAATATGCTCTTTTCACAGGTGATGATCCCAAAGCGCCTGAAAGTTATGTTGCTTTTCAAACACGTGAACCTGTGCTCCACGTGAGAACAGCTACTGCCCTCTGCCATGGTGAAATCACAGCTGCAGCGAAGATATCCACCCCTGCCTGCATTTTCCCTCTTCTTATTGCTGGAACATTCATACTCGAGTGGCCTCAACTTTAAAAGCAGGATAAAGCAAATCAAGGTGATCGTGTTGAATATAAACTAACCAAGAGACTCCCTATCTCTTTTTAAGGCAGTGTGCGTAGTTAACCAGCATTTTATGACTCCTTTTAGAAATTTACTTTGTAGAATAAATTCATGGCATCAATCAGTTTCATAAGTTTTTCATAATTGCTCATTAATCAGTGTGTGATGTAAGATAAAACAGTAAGAAGTCCCCCTCCCAAAGAATGGTCTTTCTGGTTGTGACAAATTATTCTTGGCAATGTAATTAGCCAGTTGGGTTATTGAAACAGATGGGAAATGTTTCTTCCAAAATTTCAGAACTGAGATGATTCTTATTCTGTCTGGTAGTAAATGTCAATTAAAATAGTTCTCCCTTCACAGGAGAAAAAAATTAAGAAAAAAATTAGTTTAAGAAAATATCAAATCTAATTGCCAAGGGAAATTTGTTTCTTCAGTAAAACAAACAAAACAAATCAAATCCCTCAAAACTAGGAACAGGCTGTCTTCTTCTAGAGTTAAGTTAACATCTGGGGATTTTTTGTTTTTTAATGAAGTTTACTGGAAAAGTTCCAGCTATTTATATATTTAGCACAACAAAAAGATTCTTGTTTCTTGAATTTGATCTAAAATGTCACTTTTGGCCAAGTCTGAACACAGCTTTACATGGCTATTTTGACAAAAAAAAAAAAGCAAAAATTTTAGAAATTAAGGCCATCACTCAGTTGGACATGAATACTATTTGTAAATTATGTCTAATGTTCCTCACTACAGGACTGATCAAAAAGCAAAGGTGGGGCTGGAGAGATGGTTTAGTGATTAATCACTTGCCTGTGGAGCCTAAGGACACCAGTTCGAGGCTCAGTTCCCCAATACCCATGCAAGCCAGATGCACAAGGTGGCGCATGCGTCTGGAGTTCATTTGCATGCAATGGCTGGAGGCCCTGATGCTCCCATTCTCTCTTTCTCTCTCTGCCTCTTTCTGTCTGTCACTCTCAAATAAATAAATAAAAATAAACCAAAAAGAAAATTAAAACAAAGCAAAGGTGATAGTAACAGTAAAATTAAAAATTCTCTGATAAGCATAGTCTTTATTAATCCTCTTTAAAAGATAAACTATCATCTCAGCATTTGCAAGGCTCATGAGTTCAAGACTAGCTGGGGACACAGGAGACCCTGTCTCAAACAAAACAAAACATAATGAACTTAAGTTGCATTTTTGGTCATAGGTGCTTTGAACTATGGTGTTGGAAAACAGAGATACTGAGTAGAATGCATTTGGAAGGTCCTTGCGGGGAGGGGGTGACTGAATATTCTACATAAGAGTCAGTTCAGCACCTCAGATGGCTAAACTGCTAAAGGCATTTGCTTCCAAAGTCTGTTGGTCCAAGTTTGATTCCCCAGGACCCACATAAAGCCAGAGCGCAAAGTGTTGTATGTGTCTGGAGTTCATCTGTAGCACACCCATTCTTTCCCCCTCTCTCTCCTTGAAAATAAATAAACATTTTAAATGACACCTCTTAAAAAAAAGTAAAATTTCGTTCAGCTGGTTGTGGCACACTCCTTTAACCTCAGCACATGGGAGCAGAGGCAGGAGGATCGCCATGAGTTTGAGACCAATCTGAGACTACATAGTGAGTTCCAGGTCAGCCTGGACTAGAGTGAGACTCTACCTCAAAAAATCAACACAAAACAAAAAAACAAACAAAAAGAATTTCCAGTTCAAATAACTGAAATATTCTTTCTAATTTCAAGGTATCTTTTGGCCATAAAGGAATTTCCAGACCAAACTTTGATATTTTTATGCTCTAACTGAATTGAAACCTACTATTTCAAAAGAAAACTGCCTCTTTTTTATTTTTTTATGGGGTGGGGAGAGAATTGGCATGCTAGGGCCTCTATCCGCTACAATCAAACTCCTGATATGTGTGCCGTCCTATACGCATGCGTGACCTTGTGCACATGAGTCACTTTGTGTGTCTGGCTTACGTGGGCTCTAGAGAGTTGAACCTGGGTCCTTAGGCTTTGTAGATGAGTGACTTAACCACTAAGCAGCCTCTCTAGCCTTTTTAATTTTGTTATTAAATTAATTAATTTATTTCCTTATTATTCATTATGGTTTTTCAAGGTAGGGTCTCACTCTAGCCCAGGCTGACCTAGAATTCACTGTGTAGTCTCAGGCTGGCTTCGAACTCATGGCGATCCTCCTACCTCTGCCTCCTGAGTGCTGGGATTAAAGGCGTGTGCTACCACGGAAGGCTTTTTTTTTTTTTTTTTTTAAGAGAATGACAATGATCCTGTTGTCAGTGGGTAGACAGCCCAGTACTGCTGTCTGTAGCTGGAAGAGTTCATTTCTTCTTTGGGGGCTTGCACTCGGGTAAAGCTAGCTCACTGATTATGCAACAGAGAAGAATTTTAGGAGTCAGAGTGAAGCAATGTTGGTGAATTTATTAAGTAGAGATATGTGACATACACATATATTAGGATTTAAACATGGGAAAAGACAGGAAGACAGAGACAGAGAGTAGATACTTAAGACATGGATACAGTTTGCGTTGGGGGGAGATCATATCTTCACACTAGTTATATTTATGACCTTTGAAATTACGTGGCTCAAAGGATAGGGGAAGGAGACCAACACAGAGAAAAATCAACTCCTACCAAATCAGAGAGCCAGAGCCTCAGAGGCCCCCAACACCTCAGCACTGAAGCAGACCAAAAATGAACACAACATGGCTCAGAGAAATTTTGCAGAAGAGGTGGGGGGGAAGAATGTCAGAGTCACATGTTGGGTCATGATATGCAGAGACATTTATCGTACCAATAACTGTGGGCTAACTCCACAATGCACGACCCATTTACATCAACAAGGAGGGTCCAATGGGAGGGGGTAGATCATGGATGAGCCTAAACAATGGTACCAAACTGCCTGTATTTGCTTCAGACTCCTAAGGGCTGGGTGCCACTACAACTGGGTCATCATTGTTTCTTGTTCTGGGCTATCTATAGTAGATCAATTTCTCTCATTTTTTTTTTTTAAAACAGAAAGAAGACTAACTGTTATATTAATTATTAAGTTACAAGTGGTCTAGTTTTAAATGACTGATTAACACATCACATCTGCTATTTGCCCTCACGTCTATCTATCTTCCCAGCCACATTCTAGCCTCAGTGTCACTGGGCACTGAAGTCCTTACCCACTGCCTTTTTAAAAATTATTTTAGGGGCTGGAGAGATGGCTTAGCGGTTAAGCGCTTGCCTGTGAAGCCTAAGGACCCCGGTTCAAGGCTTGATTCCCCAGGACCCACGTTAGCCAGATGCAAAAGGGGGCTCACACTCTGGAGTTCGTTTGCAGTGGCTGGAAGCCCTGGTGCACCCATTCTCTCCCTCTCTCTCTCTCTATTTCAAATAAATAAATAAAAACAAAAAAAATTTTTAAAAATTATTTTATTTTATTTGTTTGAGAGAGAGAGAGAGATAAAGGCAGATAGATAGAGAGAGAGAGAGAGAGAGAGAGAGAGAGAGAGAGACAGAGAGAGAGAGAGATTGAGAGAATGGATGCACCAGGGCCTTCAGCCACTGCAAACGAACTCCATACACATGCACCACCTTGTGCATCTGGCTTAAATGGATCCTGGGGAATCAAACCTGGGTTCGATTATGTTTGCTATGCAAGCAAGCTCCTTAACTGCTAAACCATCTCTCCATCCCATTTTTTTTAAATTGTAAGAGAAATTAGGAAATAGTAAATAAAAATAGATTTACTTAGTTTGGCCAAACTAGGGTTGGGGGGAGTATAACTTAATTTCCTCCCCAGTGTGTCTGTGGCAATTTTAAAACTTATAGAAAACCATAAGACAATGGCCAGTAGATATGCATATTAAATCGGGAGACAGTTTGACTGGTTCTTTACCTTTCCTGATAACATGCTTCTAGTTGTTTGCTTAGACAAGTGTGCTCAAGTCTAGAATTGGACACATGAGAGTCATGGGGACATGGTTTTAACCCCCTTACATAACTTAACCACGGAACATTTGTTTTGCAAATTCAGTTCATGGTCATGGGTATCTGGTCCTGCTGAGAATGTACCTCCTACCCTGAAACCCCAATATCTTGGGTAAGTGCCCCAGTGTAATTACTCAGGCTCTGTGACAGGGGAAGGAAGGTGACATCTCTTTTGCTCTTGAGCCTAGAAGTCAATGTTTGTCTCAGGCAGGACTCAAATCCTCTAATAAGTAGACCCTCCAAGATATTCCTGGTCCTATCTCGACCTGCTGACTCCAGTGTTTGACCCTGGATGAAATTGAGCATGGAGTTGGTGCCAGAATGCAGGGCTCAAAGACGAGCCAGTCTTCTGTTAGTAAAGTAACCAGCTTCCCCTTTCATGTCTGTGTCGTCTTTCTAATAGGAGAGAACAAATGCTTATTGAGTGGTACCGACTGGAGTTAATGCTAGGTGATGACACTGTGGCCTGAGGCCCCGGAGTGTCAAAAGCAAGCTGCATCCGCACTGCCCTGAAAGGTAACCTAGACAAGATAGATATGTGAATGTGGATTAATGAAGACTACAAAAGTCAAACTTCCCCTTTCTTATTATTCGGGCTTTCCCCTCAACGAGTGCACTGTGCCAGCTAAACGGACCTTATTATAGGGCTTAGGGACAAGGTCCGAAGAAGGGATCAGAGACAAAAAGGGCAATCTCTCCTCTTCTCTCTTTCTCTTTCTCCTCCAACCCCAATTATTCAGTCATAAAAACTGAGGGACTCTAAGCACATTTGATCAAAGAGGAATGAGAGAGGATGGCTTTTCTCTCTTTTCATGAAAAAGTGGCCTCCTCTTCTTGCTTTCACTACTAAATGAGAGAAGTAGGGAGAGAAGGAGAGAGAGGATAGGAAGTGGGGCTTGTCATGTTCTTCCCGCAAGGCTCTACCTCCTAAAGGTTCCAAAACCTTCCTGAACACCATCATCAAATGGGGATTAAGTATTCAAATTCATGAATCTATGGGGGGTACTTTTTACATTGAAACCACCACAGATATCATTCCTCAGGTAACATTTTTCTTCCTTTCTTCCTTTCTTCCTTCCTTCCTTCCCTCCTTCCTTCCTTCCTTTATTCTTTTATTTTTTGAAACAGAGTCTCTCACTAACCTGGAACTCACCAAATAGGCTAGGCTGGTTTTCCAGTTAACCCCAGGGATCCACCTGTCAACCTTCTTAGTGCATAATTATGCACTACCTCAGTCAGCTTTTTATTTTTTAATGGGGTTCTGGGGATTTAACTCAGGTCCTTATGCTTGCGAGAAAGCACTTAACCAACTGAAATATCTCCCTAGTCCTAGATATTTTTTGTGCTCCGTAAGATAACTGTGAAAGTCAGGCTGGAGGGATAGCTTAACTATTAAAGAATTTGCCTGCAAAGCTAAAGGATCCTGGTTCAATTCTCCAGGACCCATGTGAGCTGGATGCACAAGGGGGCACATGCATCTGGACTTTGCAGTGGCTGGAGGCCCTGGCATGCCATTCTCTCTCTCTCTCTTTCTCTCTCAAATAAATGAATAAAATATATTTTATAAAGATATCTGTGAGGTTCATCCATGGTGATATTATATATATATATATATATATACACACACATACACACACACATATATATATATGTATATATACATGTATATACATAATTTTCCCATTAATTTTAAATATTTTCAATGAAAATAATTACAACTAATTTACAAATGTGCATATATGTGTTTGTATATTGTTGATGGGTATTTGGATAGTTCACAGCTTTAAGCAATTAAGAATAAAGCTCCTAGGACTGAGGATATAGTTCAATGGTAGAGTTCATGTTGAGCATGTACAAATCTCCGAGTTTGATTTCTGTCCCTACTGGGAAAACTCATGAATATGTAAATAAACAAACAAAGCACTTCTGAAACTCTTACATGTCTTTCAGTGGACATAATCCTTATTTCTCTTAGGCATGTGCACAGAAGTACAATTGCTCTGACCCAGGCAGGCTCATGTTTAGTTTTGAAGAACATTACCAAGAAATTCTATAAAATAGTCATGCCAACTTATACTTGTTTCATCATCAACATATGAAAATTTTTATCTCTCATTGTATTGTGATAGCATATTATAGTTTTAATTTTCTTTAACTGCTATTGATATTAAACACTTTTTTCATGTACTTGTTAGCCATTTAGGTACTCCCATTCATAAAGTACCTACTCAAAATTTTGCCATTTGGGGGGTTTTTATTTTATTTTAATTTTATTTATTATTTGAGAGTGACAGAAAGAGAAAGAGGGAGAGGGAGAGAGAGAGAGAGAGGCAAGAGGAGAGAATGGGCACGCCAGGGCCTCCAGCCACTGCAAATGAACTCCAGATACAAACACCAGCTTGTGCATCTGGCTTATGTGGGTCCTGGGGAATCGAGCCTCGAACCAGGATCCTTAGGCTTCACAGGCAAGTTAAGCCATCTCTCTAGCCCATTGTTGTTTTTTGAAGTGGCTGGTTTATGTTCCCAATACTCGCTTCTAAATTTATTGCTTTAATTAATAATTAATAATCTGAAAGAGACAATGAATATTAAAGACAAGTTGTTTAGTCATGCATTAATCCCAGATATCTACTAAGTGGCAACTAATCCTTAGGCTAATTTTAAAATGTATTTATTATTATTTACAAGCAGGGAGAATACGGGCACGTCAGGTCCTCCTGCCACTGCAAACAAACTCCAGATTCATGTACCAATTTGTGCATCTGGCTTTACTTGGGTAATGGGGATTTGAACCTGGGCTGTCAGGCTTGCAAGCAGGCACCTTAACCACCAAGCCATCTCTCCAGTCCCAGCATCATTCTTGCTTCTGGTAAACAAAAAGGCCAAGAAGGGAGTTCTTGCCTCCTACTCTTACTGTGTGGAGAGGACAGCCACGAGACGTGAACTGATGTAGAAGTCATGTCAGAGTCCTGGGGAAGGACACGGGAGCACAGTGGGGAAGAGCACAAGGCAAGGACAAGACGGCATGACCTGGACTAGCAATTGGGACAGACAGTGGCAGCAGCTGAAGAAGGGAACAGCGTGAGTGCTAGGTGGGCTCTTGGGTGTCCAGGAGCAGGGGCTTAACCCAAGGCAGTTCAAGTATGGACTTCTCTTCTAAATATATATTCAACACAATGGGCTGGAGAGATGGCTTAGCAGCTAAAGCTCTTGCCTGCAAAGCCAAAGGACCCAGGTTCGATTCCCTAGGACTCACGTAAGCCAGATAGATGTACAAGGTGGTGCATGCATCTGGAGTTTGTTTGTAGCGGCTGGCAGCCCTGATGCATCCATTCTCATTCTCTTTCTCTGTCTCTCTCTCTCTCTCTCAAATCAATAAATAAAATAAAATATTTAAAAAACATATTCAACACAAAATCTGATGGAAATCCATGAGTGGGGCCTAGAACTCAATGGCTATTTTTCACCTGAGGCACCTTAGCAGCTCCTGGATCTTTCCTGGCCGACTAGGAACGCCCCTGGACAATTTGCAGCACGTCAGCTTCTGTCCAAGCACCTGTAGAACCTGCTTGCCCTCTATTCGTCATTTCCCTATGTGCCTGTTGCAGTCCGGTTCACATTGCTGGTAGAAATCACCCAACCAAGAGCAGCTTCTGGGAAAAAGAGATTTATTTTGGCTTACGGGCTCGAGGGGAAGCTCCACAATGGCAGGGGAAAATGATGGCATGAGCAGAGGGTGGACATCACCCCTGGCCAACATACGGTAGACCGCAGCAACAGGAGGGTTGCCAAACACTGGCATGGGGAAACTGGCTATAAAGCCCATAAGCCCGCCCGCAACAATACACTCCCTCCAGGAGGCATTAATTCCCAAATCTCCATCAGCTGGGAACCTAGCATTCAGAACACCTAAGTTTATGGGGGACACCTGAATCAAACCACCACAGTGTCCATACATTCTTCTCATTCATAAGTTTTATCTTCTTTTAAGTGAGACACTGTACTCTCTGTGGTTTTCCCTCTCTCATTGTCTCTCCTAAAATTCAGCCTTGTTTTCTGTTCTATTTTTTTTAAAGATTTTATTTATTTTTATTTATTGTAGGTAGAGGGAGCGAGCATGAGAAAGAGATAGAAAGAGAGTGAGAATGGGCACTCCAGGGCCTCTAGCCACTACAAACAAACTCCACATGCATTCACCACCATGTGCAGCTGGCTTACATGGGACCTGGAGAATCGAACTGGGGTCCTTAGGCTTTGCAGGTATGTGCCTTAACCGCTAAGCCAGCTCTCCAGCCCATTTTATGTTCTTAATTACTTAGTTCTGTCTATATTTCCCAATGCAAACCCTCCAAAGTGAGAATTTAACTATCCCAATGCACCACTGTTTGAGAAGCACTTTGGTTCTAACTCACTCAGCAGAACTGTTGATGGATTTAAGGACTAATTACCCACAGGCGGGTGCTTCCCATGTACTAATCATTAGTAGCCAAGGAGATCAGAATCATGTGTACAAAAATGGCTGCCTAAGTAGGTTTTGCTGGTGGAGGATGTGGGCAAGAGAATTACCTCAAGAGATAAGGACTCTTTATCATGTTATCCAGTGCAGATGATAAAGAACAAATACAGATTTAAAACTCATAATCACTGAGAGCAAAAAAGCACATATACATCTTCTTTTTAAAAAAATTTTTTGTTTATTTTTATTTATTTATTTGGGAGCGACAGACAGAGAGAGAAAGAGGAGAGTGGGTGCGCCAGGGCTTCCAGCCACTGCAAATGAACTCCAGACACATGCACCCCCTTGTGCATCTGGCTAATGTGGGTCCTGGGGAATTGAGCCTTGAACCGGGGTCCTTAGGTTTCACAGGCAAGCGCTTAACCGCTAAGCCATCTCTCCAGCCCCCATATACATCTTCTTTAACCAAACTGAAGAACATACCAGAGAGAAATTTGCCTTCAGATTCTCTAATTGTAACTTTTCTCAAAAGAGATATTTAAATAATAAGCTTTAAAAAAGCATTTTAGTGTTGGAGAGATGGCTTAGTGGTTAAGTGCCTGCTTGTGAAGCCTAAGGACCCTGGTTCAAGGCTCAATTTCCCAGGACCCACGTTAGCCTGATGCACAAGGGGCACATGCATCTGGAGTTCGTTTGCAGTGGCTGGAGGCCCTGGTGTACCCATTCTCTCTCTCTCTCTCTCTCTCTCTCTCTCTCTGTTGCTCTCAAATAAATAAACAAAAAATTAAAAAATATTTTATTTATGTGTGAGAGAGAAAGAGAGAAAAATAGGAAGATAGACAGTAAGAGAGAATAGGTATGCCAGGGCCTCTAGCCACTACTAATGAACTCCAGATGTGTGCCCCACCTTGTGCATCTGGCTTGATGTGGGAACTGGGGAAATGAACTTGTGTTCTTTGGCTTTGCCAGCAAGCGCCTTAACCACTAAGCCATCTCTCTAGCCTTTAAGTAATATTCTTATTGGAATTGAATGAGTTCTTATCCTTGAAAAACATATGATCATCCTACAGGCAGTTCAAATAATATATTTTTCTGAAAGAATGGTGATGATCAAATGAGTAAACAAGGCTATTCTAGTTTCCAAGGGTTGTAGTGAATAGTAGGATATAATTATTTTCACTTTTTTTTACAAAGTACCTATCCTAATTTTAAATGTCCTAGACAATTCATCTTCTTTATTTCAAAAATGACTCCGCTGGGCAGGACATAATTTAAGCAAGGTGAGCTGACATAATTATAGTCACTGAAGCAAGGTAGAGCCTAGAGGTTATCAACTAGGACATTTTCAGTTGGGAGGGAAAAAAAGTAGAAATCTGATAAACAATATAAAATACTGATTTTTTAAAGAGAAGAATAGTTGAATGTTTATTTAATTTTTTTTTTTTCAAGGTAGGGTCTCACTCTAGCCCAGGCTGACCTGGAATTCACTATGGAGTCTCAGGGTGGCCTCGAACTCACAGCGATCCTCCTACCTCTGCCTCCCGAGTGCTGGGATTAAAGGCATGCGCCACCACACCCGGCTTATTTAATTTTTAATAATAAAGGAACAGGACTAGAGGGATGTTCCCGTGGTTGAAGGCTGTTACTTTGTAAGCTGGCCGACTGGAGTTCTATCCCTAGTATCCATGTAAAGCCGATACAAAGTAGAGTACACATCTGTAATCTCAGCATATTGGAGATAGAGCCAGGAGGGTCCTGAAGCTAGCAGGCCAGCTGGCCTGCCATTCCCAACCTCAAGAGAGATATTGTTCAAAAGAGGTGGCATGCTTGCACCCATATATTCACACACATGCACATACATATATACACAGACAAATGATAAAGGAATGAAAGGGGTCGATACATACAAAGATGGGAAAATGTAAAATGAACAAAATCATGTCCATTTAAACCTAACTCTAGAAACAGAATCATGGAATAATTGTTACAGATAGCTTAAGGTGATTCGGAAAGATCGGGCATTTGTGTGAATAAGCAGAAAAAGTTAGAATGAAAGTAATGAAACATGAGGATGCCCCGAGGCTTTGGTGAAGCACTGATCATGTAAGTAGGAGCAAAAAACCCTCCCCACTCCCCAGATAAAATATTGCCAACCTGCTGGGACCACTGGGCATCCACAAGCCGTGTAAGCATGTGTTAGGGGTTGGTACCAGTCTCCTTGGTAATTTCCTTTGAGTTTTAGCACCCTCAAAGGCCATCTCACCAACAAAGTATTGCTGCTTTTCTGTTTATTCAAACATAATTTTTTTGGTATCTGGCTAGCTCTGAATGCCCATATTTTTTTCCCTCCTTTAATGAGGCTGATTCTTTTTTCTTATTTTGAGTGATCATTTCCAGTTTCATCCTTTCCAATCTTTCTCTAATAAGCATCTCATTTTGACTAGCCTGCATGTTTAAAAGAAGATTGGCTGAGCCAAGAATCTGTCGGTAATGATGTTATTATTTATGCAGACGAGACATAGGGTAATCTCAGCAATTGACATTTCCTTAAGCATTTTCCAAGCCAGTAAAAACAGGGCTCTTACTCATATCTGTGAGCCTGGAGCTTTGGGAGGGTGCTTCCTAGTGAAGACTTAAGCTTTCATTTTAATTTTCCTCTTAGAGCCATTTTATAGTAGAGATGCTAGATTAGGTCTGATCTCCACATAGGGGAGAAGTAAGTAGCCACCTATCATAATTGACTTGAGGTACACATCAAATCTTCCACTCAGAGCCATTCTGTCTAAAATCCCATGATTAGAATTTAACCCTTTTGTGCTCATTCTGTTTCTTCGTCTCTTTATAAAAAGTACACTCTCAGTAGGAAGAAAACTCAGTAGCAAAGGCCAGTACACTAGAAAAGAAACATAAAGGGAAGAGAAAGGAAGGGAGGGGGTACTTAATAGGGTGGTGTTGTATATATGTAAGTAGAAGAATAGAAAATGAAAATGAAAAGGTGAGGTTATGGGAAGAGGTTGAGTAAAGGAAAGGCTGAGGGAGGTCTAGTCAAAATCTAAGAGGATATAAATAAATCATATGGAGTCCTACTTTTTTGGACAATGGAACAGTCAGGATCTGTAGATTGTTGCCAGAAAAATTTCAATACCAAGGATGGGATAACTACCAGTGAGTTGTTGGCTAGGGAGGTCCTTGATGCCCCAAAACATTATAGGCTATTGCCAAGGCCCTTGGTTTCCCACCAGGAATAGATGGTAAGACCTTATTGCTGAAGACTCACATATTTGGGCTGCAAGGCCACTGAGAAATCCTGCTGGAACAGAGCTGATAACCTCCCCCATGTAGACCAGCTGACAGAAAGCTGGAAGAAGCCATTCTGCATGCAGTTCAATGAGACAGAGAGAAATCACCAGTGAAGATACTCAACAGTGGACACTGCAAGACCAAATGAGCCAACAGGTGCAATAGTGGCATGTCTGTCATGGTTGAAACCAACTGCCCTCTAATTAGACTGGAGGCCCGCTCCATGGGAGGGAATACATCCTTGATACTAAAAACCTACAACAGGGGTAGTCATGAGCTCTAGGGGTGTAATGTCTACTGTTGTCTGGCTAAATGTATATACTATGCTTATCAAACTGCCCAGTAAGCACTTCTCTTAATGTTCATACCCTTATATTAATGCTACTCTCACTTTTGGTACAGAATCTTCTCTTTTCAGATGGCAGTGACCTTGGGATGAGTCAGAAGTTATGGTGCTGGAAAGAAGTGACCAGAGTGCTCAGTACTATAATGTCTCTATCACATTTCCCAAGGCTCAGGGTCTAATACAGAAGAGGTGGCAGAAAGACTGTAAGAGCCAAAGGAAGGGTAGGACTCCATACAACATGTTCCCCCCAAGACACAAAATGGCCTGGATATCCATGACCTCACAGTGCCTGACACTACCTACACAAGACCATCATAATAGGAGGAAAAATAAAAGAAAAAATAAAAGAGAGACTGATTGAGGTGGGGAGGGGATATGATGGAGAATGGAGTTTCAAAGGGGAAAGTGGGGGAAAGGAGGGTATTACCATGGGATTTTTTTTTTATAATCATGGAAGTTGTTAATAAAAATTTGAAAAATAACACAAAAAGTACACTCTCTTTCTCTACCTGTCTATTTCTGTATCTCTCTCTCAAATAAATAAATAAAAATAAAAATGTTTTTTTTTAAAAAGGGGCTGGAGAGATCTCTTAGCAGTTAAGCCAAAGGACCCAGGTTCAATTCCCCAGTACCCATGTAAGCCAGATGCACACACGTCTGGAATTTGTTGCAATGGCTGGAAGCCCTGGTGTACCCATTTTCTCTCTGCTTCTCTACCTGCCTATTTCTGTATCTCTCTCTCTTTCTCTCTCTCTCAAATAAATAAATAAAAACATTTTTAAAAAGTATAAACATTGTTTCCATGGACATATTACTATACTGAAATGATGAAAGTTCGTGGTAACTCAGATTCCTGCTCCTTCTGATAGCTGTGTGTGATGGAAAGAGCAGGGATGGTCAGAGAGACGTGGGGGAAGTGATGCATCATTTTTTTCTTTTGGCAAGTGTTGACATGTGTTTAGTGTGTGCAGCTGCTTGTGCCCTGGGTGCTGAGAGCAGAGGAAAATGTCAAGTCTTCTCTCTTTTTTAAAAAAAAAATTATTTATTTATTTATTTATTTGAGAGCGACAGACACAGAGAGAAAGACAGAGGAAGAGAGAGAGAATGGGCGCGCCAGAGCTTCCAGCCTCTGCAAACGAACTCCAGATGCGTGCGCCCCCTTGTGCATCTGGCTAACGTGGGGCCTGGGGAACCGAGCCTCGAACCGGGATCCTTAGGCTTCACAGGCAAGCGCTTAACTGCTAAGCCATTTCTCCAGCCCAATTTTGTTTATTTTTATTTATTTATTTGAGAGCAACAGATGGAGAGATAAAGGCAGAGAGAGAGAGAGAGAGAGACAGAATGGGCACGCCAGGGCCTCCAGCCACTGCAAATGAACTCCAGATGTGTGCGTCCCCTTGTGCATCTGGCTAATGTGGGTCCTGGGGAATGGAGCCTTGAACCGGGGTCCTTAGGCTTCACAGGCAAGCGCTTAACCGCTAAGCCATCTCTCTAGCCCCAAGTGTTCTCTTTTAAAGATTTATTTATTTTTATTTATTTATTAGAGAGAGAGAGAGAGAAGGAGAATGAGGCCTTCAGGGCCTCTAGCCACTGCAAACAAACTCCAGACACATGCGCCACTATGTGCATCTGTCTTACGTGGGACCTGGAGAATCAAACCTGGGTCCTTAGGCTTCACTGGCATGCACCCTAACTGCTTAGCCATCTTTCCAGCTCTCAAGTGTTCTCTTTTTCTCATTCATCAGTCTCTTTCCTGGAGATGGACACTCCCAGAGCAAGCCCCAGTGATTCTCCAGTCTCTGTCAGCACCCTCACTTCCAACTTCAAGCAAGATTGGGGTTATAGGTGGGTGTGGCCATGCCTTGCTGTTTTTGTGAGCACTGGTCAGACTCTGGTCTTCTCAGGCCCTTGTGCTTGAGCAGAGATGTAACAGCTCTAGAAACAGTTACCACGTAATTCATGCTAAGATGTTCACGACCAGTGCAAAGTAAATGTCAAATGCTCCATTGTAAATGCCCCCCACACTCTTAAATGAGTCCGAAGCTGGAGTTCCAAGCTTTGGCAAGCATGTGAGTCGTGTTATTTCTGGAGCCTTCCAGTGGACACCTAGCCCTATGCTGTCTTACCTCACTTAGGCATAAAATCAGCAGTGAGATCCTTGTCACCTGAGTGACAGAAAAGAGGAATCACTAAATCTGCTCTCTGTTTTTCCAGCATCACATGGCTCCCTGCTTCATTCACTTCCTTCTGAGGAAGGAAAGGAAGCTGGCACGTTTAAACAGGCTGTGCACTTATTCAAATAACTTTGATGTTTTTCTTCGTTTGGAATTTTGAGCCTCCCAACAATGTTATATATATATAATTTATAAATATATAAATTTCACTTATTAGAGAAGGAGAGAGGCAAAGAGAGATTGAGAGAGAGAATGGGCACACCAGAGCCTTCCACTATTGCGAACAAACTCCAGATGCATGCACCACCTTGTTCATCTGGTTTATGTGGATCCTGGGGAATGGAACCTGGGTCCCTCGGCTTTGCAGACAAGTGCCTTAACCACTAAGCAATTTCTCCAGCCATATATATATGTATATATAGAGACAGAGAATGGGCACACCAGAGCATTCAGCAGCTGCAAATGA
The DNA here is from genome assembly GCF_020740685.1 of Jaculus jaculus. Classification (NCBI taxonomy): domain Eukaryota; kingdom Metazoa; phylum Chordata; class Mammalia; order Rodentia; family Dipodidae; genus Jaculus; species Jaculus jaculus. The sequence continues at coordinate 19,049,415 of NC_059102.1, read as the reverse complement.
ACTCCAGATGCATGCGCCCCCTTGTGCACATGGGCAACGTCGTGAGCCTGTGTCACTGTGCGTCTGGCTTGTGTGGGACCTGGAGATTCAAACATGAGTTCTTGCACTTCACAGGCAAGTGCCTTAACTGCTGAGCCATCTCTCCAGCCCCTGTATTTAAGTAATTAATGGGACAGAAAATGAGGAACGAAGTGTTTGATCGTAGACGCTGGCTGGGTCTGCTGGATTTTGATTCAGGTCTCTCTGCTCTGTATTCTACTACATCCACAACCCGAAGGACTATGCTCAGTGGTAAAGTGTTGAGGGCATAAACATGTCCTAAGATGTCTGTTACCAAGTGGCTCAGATAAATTAAATAAAATTTAACATATGCTTCCTAACTTTAGATTGAACATTTACTCTGTTTATCCTGGAGTTGATGTTCCTAGAAAACTATGTCTCTCCACCTCATGGGCTCAAAGACTTTCAGACTGTATTTCAATTAAAAAGTGGAAAACTTGAGACTCTTGCTTCAAATCAGCAATGCTCACACTGAGTTTTTCTTCTATTGCCTAATTTGAAACGTTGCATTGGCTTTGCAGAGGGATCCGAGCAGGGGACTTAGAATAAACAGAAGCATAAGCCTGGTTTTAATTTACTCGTGTACATTTCCAAAATTACAGTGCCTGGAGTCTTCTAAGACTGACGTTTTTAATAAGTAGAATGTCATGTTATCAGGATTTGTGGGGCCTGGCTATCGTTTGTCAGATATTTCTTCTTCTTTTCACCTTTGTGGGTCTTCTTAATCTCTAAGCGCTGGTTAAGGAAACCTCCCTGCATCCCAGCGCTCATAATGAGACTGTCCACAATTCTTTCCTCCACTTTTCAGTGGAAACAGAAGCATGTTTTCCTGTGTCAAGACCCCAAGCAGCTTTCTAAAAGCTCATGTGTTGTTTTTCCTATAATTTGCTTATTTTGTTTGAGAGCTTTTCTTTCTTTTTTTTTTTTTCATTTTAAAAATATTTTATTTATTTATTTATTTTTGAGAGAGAAAGAGGCAGATAGAGAGAAAGAGAGAACGGGCATGTCAGGGCCTCTAGCCACTGCAAACAAAATCCCATGCATCCCCTTGTGCATCTGGCTTATGTGGGTCCTGGGGAATCCGACTGGGATCCTTAGGCTTTGCAGGCAAATGCCTTAACCCCTCAGCCATTTCCCCAGCCTGAGAGCTTTTCTTTTTCTTTTGAGGTAGGGTCTCACTCTGATCCAGGCTAACCTGGAATTCACTATGTTGTCTCAGGGTAGCCTTGAACACATGGCAATCCTCCTACCTCTGCCTCCTGAGTGCTGGGATTAAAGGCATGCGCCACCATGCCCGGTTGAGGGCTTTTCTTTTTAAGGTTATTTCCTGTTTTTTTTTTTTTTTTGTATTGACATTTTATTTATTCATTCATTTGAAAGAGAGAGAGAGAATGGGAGAGGGAGAGAGGATGGGTGTGCCATGGCCTCTAGCCACTGCAAACAAATTCCAGACCCATGAACCACCTTGTGCATCTGGCTTATGTGAATTTTGGGGAATCGAACCTAGGTCCTCTGACTTTGTAGGCAAGTGCATTAACCCCTAAGTTATCTCTTCAGCCTGATTTTTTTTTTTTAATTTCTTAATGAAGAAGAAACCTTAACTAAGGTATACAGACATTTTTATTTGGTTTATCCCTATGTTAGTAACACCTTAAGAGTTTGATTATAGCAGTGGTTGGGAATTACTCACAATTAAAACAACCTTGCTTATTTCTCAGAATCAAAGGTATAGTTTTCTCTGTGTTCAATGACGCTATGTTTCAATGTCTTACCTTGCTTCAAGTGGGTTTATTTGGATTTGAGATGATGCATGGCAGTATAGCTCTTAATAAGGGTTAGCTTCGGAAATTAGAATTCTCTATGAGGAAAAATTATGACGTCTGAAAAAAATGGTATGATATTTTCTTTTAAAATCTAAATCAAATTGAATGCTTGTTAATTTTTATTGAGAGGGCTGAAAGGAGGGGTGTGTTTTGTTTGATTCTGTAGTGCTGGGCGTTGGTGATAGAACACATTTTACCACTGAGCCACACCTCCAGGCCAATAGCAACTCTTTTTTTTAAATTTAATTTTTATTTATTTATTAGAGACAGTGGTTCTCAAACATCCCAGGCTGGCTTGGAATTGGCTTTGTAGCCCAGTATGACCTTGAACTTCCTGATTGTATTATCTCTATTATCCAGATGCTAGGATTAGAGACCTGGGCTACCATGCCTAGTTTATACCGCCATTCCTGGTTTATGTGGTGTTGGGGCTCAAACCAGGGCCTCATGCATGCTAGGCAAGAACTCCACCAACCAAGCTTCATCCTCAGTCAGCAGCTGTATTTTTAGAAGGGTTTCTTTTTTCCCTTTTTTCTTTTTCTTTTTGAGAGAGTTCTATGGCTGGAGAAGATGCTCAGTGGTTAAGGTGCTTGCAAAGCTAACAATCCCTGTTTGAGTCCTCAGAACCCACATAAATCCAGATACACAAAATGGCACATGCATCTGGAGTTTATTTGCAGCATCTGAAGGCCTTGACCCACCCATTCCACCCCCACCCCCGCTGGTTTACAAATAAATAAATAATTTTTTTTTTTTGTTTTGGTTTTTTGAGGTAGGGTCTCACTTTAGCCCAGGCTGACCTGGAATTCACTATGTAGTCTCAGGGTGGCCTCGAACTCATGGCGATCCTCCTACCTCTGCCTCCCGAGTGCTGGGATTAAAGGCGTGCACCACCACGCCCGGCTCAGCCATATGTCTTAACCGCTAAGCCATCCCTCCAGCCACAGCTTGTCATTCTCTTTTTTTTTTTTTTAACATGTTTCATTTATGTATTTCAGAGACAGAAAGAGGCAGAGAGTGATAATTGGTGCACCAGGACCTTTAGCCATTGCAAGCAAACTCCAGACGCATGCACCACCTTGTGCACATGGCTTATGTGGGTCCTGGGGAATTGAACCTGGGTCCTTTGGCTTTGCAGGCAAGCGCCTTAGCTGCTAAGCAATCCCTCCAGCCCCCAGCTTGTCATTATTAATCGACATATTTGTTAGTCATTGGGCCATGTCCTCCCTTCCTTTGCTTTCTTTGCTCATTTTCATCTGATTCAGTCAAGTCCAATTATTTACCTACACCTTTCGAAGGAATTCTGACAGATTTTTCATCCCTCTCTTCCCTTCCTCTCTCCCTTCTTTCTCCTTTCCTCCTTTGATCATTAAAAGACTATTTCTTTTCTCTCCACATATACACAATCACTTATAGTCAGCTTATCAACTAATAGGAATTTGTCACTTCCTATGTTTCAGACTCTGACCATCCACTCTTCTGGTGACCCCTTCATTCAGATGGAAGTCTTGGCTCATCCCCTGGATATCTGTCTTGTTTGCTTTACTTTTGCTTCTGCTACTGTGTACGTGTACTTGTGGTATGACCTTGGGCAAGTCACTTAACTATAGGGAGCCTTTGAAAGTCTTTCTGGGGGTTAGTCATGCATGACTAACTGAAATTTTTTTCCTGTGAGCCTGAGTTAGATGGTGGAGGGCCAAAACAATTGATCTAATTTCAGGAGAACTGGAGGTTAAACCTAGCTCTGCCACTAATTAGCTATGGATTTGGATAAGACACTTTGCTTTCTTAGGTCCCAGCAGCTCATTTACAAGATAAAGAGCTCAGGCTTGTTCCATCTTTATAATTACCTGGATTTCTTATAGTTCTGCCTGTTTTGCAGTGGTTGTGTGTGTTTTTGTATCGACTCCAACCCCATTCAATAATCCTTATCCTTACATGGAAAGGGAATTAATTATGCTTCTTTTTGAAAATAAAAAAAATATTGTTAAGATTTACATAATCCCCTCCCATCAGCTGCTTTTGTTTCCCTCCACCACATCTCTACTTTCCCTGCTTCTATATTGATGTTCCTTTTATTTATTTATTATTGATTTTTGCAGTCATCCATCATCCATGACAACCTGTTGGTGGGCCTAACATTATGCAGGTCTTGTGTTTATATTTATAAGAGTTTTTTTCTATCTTTTTAAAGTTTCTAAGACTAGGGTTTGGGAACATTAAGCATCCAAGTTTGTTCAACACTCTGCCACTCATTCGATGGTTCCATGTACTCTTGTGTGTGGGGCCTATTCAGCCCTCCAGCAGATACTGAGAGGAAGTATCTCTACTTCCATCTTACGTGTAGGGAGACTAAGGCACACAGGTTAGTGACTCACTCAAGGGTAACTTGTATATAGGGAGCAGAATTGCAAATGAAACTGGGGATTTTTATGAGTCTTAAGCTCTACAATGCGGCCTTTATTTTCTATTTTTATCTTCATTGTAATTAATTTTTAATTTTCAATCACTCTGACCATCCTAAAAGCTTTCTAATAAAATGCTATATTTCCTGTCACTTTCCTGTCTCCCCAAGAAAACAGGTTTTCAATCTTTTCTTCAAGGTAGTATGATAATATTGCTACATCTGGATGTATCAACCTTGGATATCTAATCACTCATTTAAAAAATATGGATTTAAGCCGGGTGTGGTGACACATGCCTTTATTCCCAGCACTTGGGAGGCAGAGGTAGGAGGATCACCATGAGTTCAAGGCCACCCTGAGAATACAGTGAACTCCAGGTCAGCCTGGGCTAGAGTGAGACCCTACTTCGAAAAAAAAAACAAATTATGGATTTAGGGGCTAGAGAGATTGTTTAACAGTTAAGGTGCTGGCCAACAGAGCCTAACAACCCAGTTTTGATTCTGACATAAAGCCAGTTACTCTAAGTGGCACATAAATCTAGAGTTCATTGGCAATGGCAGTAAGTCCTGGTGTGCCCATTTTCTCTTTCTGTTTGCAAATAAATAAATAAAATTATGTACAAAATGTGCTTGTTAAATAAAACATAGGGAATCTAGAAATTAGAACAAAAAAGCAGATTCCCACTTCATTATTTATTTTTTTTGTGTTTATATACTAAATACTAAACCTCCTGTTTATTTTATTCTTATTTTTCTCCAGCCCTTTTAAAATTTGTATTTAGATTCATAGGGGTTGTTTTGTTCTGTTTTTAGTGTCCAGCTCTTCTTTCATGATTGTGAAATCTTTCCTTTCACCTGTCCTTGCGTCCTCTCCTGTTTTCTGTTTTGTTTCTGTCTTATGTCTAGTGAAAGTTTACTGTCTGTGTGTAAGAAAGAATTATATATTTAAAAAAAAAAAAACAAGAGGATGAGGGTAGGGATTACTGACTAACAGGCTTCCTTGTAGAGGCTGGCTTGTCATCTAGTTAGGTGACTCCAAATGTCTTTTGTCTCGAAACTTTTCAAATTCTGCAATAGGCATCTTTCGTTTTCTGCAGATAATTGTCCTCCAGTTGTTTTTAGACATTTTTGGAATTGGTAGGGAAGATAACAGGGAAATTTTATTATTTGCTATGCAGTTTTTTACTTGCTTTGTGTAACTCACACGTTTCTGATTTGCTTGGATTCCCATGTCTGAAGTCTGATTGGATTTCTTAAAGGATTAAACCTCTGTTGGTTGGACTTGCTGTAACCTTTGGCTGCTTGGGGGAAACTAACAGCGAGTCCTTATTCTGTCTTCAATCAGTTCCTTTGCTTTCATCCTAGAACCCCGACTCTGCTTCTGAGTCTTGAGACTCTGCTGGGTCTCCAACTCTTCTGGTCATTCATCTCTGAGAACCCAAGTGGTAGTCCTCAGTTCTTCACTGTGAGCTTCCTTCACTGACTTCCAAGATCTTCTCTCATTGTGACTAAAACTAAGGGCTGGGGAAATGGCTCAGTGGTTAAAGGCAGTTACTTGCAAGGTAGCTGACCTGAGTCCAATTCTCCTCACTACCCATGCAAAGCTGGATTTAAAGTGGCATACATGTCTGCAATCCCAACACAACCATGGCAATGGGAGGAGGAGCTAGGAGCAGCAGCAGCAGCAGCAGCAGCAACAAAAACACCGAGAGAGACTCTTTCTCAAAAAGAATGTGGGGGCTAGAGAGATGGCTTAGTGGTTAAGATGCTTGCCTGCAAAGCCTAAGGATCCATGTTCTACTCTCCAGATCCCACATTAGCCAGATGCACAAAGGTGAGGCAAGTGCAAGGTCACACATGCCCACTAGGTGGTGCAAGTGTCTGGAGTTCGATTTCAATGGTTGAGGCCCTAGTGTGCCAAGTCTCTATCTCTGCCTCTCTCTCTGTCTCTCTTTCTCACTTTCTCTAAAAATTACAAAAAGACAAAAAAGAAGGTGGAAGGAGAGGAGAAACACCCCAAAGTTATCCTCTGACCTCTATACGCACACCACAACATGCATGTGCCCATACACACATCATACAATACACATATGCATATATGCACATATACATACACACAAATAAATAAAATAAAAACCCTAAAACTAAAACAGAACAAAAATAACAAAAACAATTTCCCGTCATGTTGATGGGATTTAGAGAGGAAGAAGAAATTATTGCATTTATTTATTTAATTTATTTTAGACAAGGTCTCACTATGTAGCCCAGGCTGGCCTTGAGTTAGAGATTTTGTCTCAGTGCTGGGATTACAGACATGCACCAACTACTACCACCACACACACAGTTACTTGCACATACTTGAGTCACTGGGTTTATAGGATGCCCTAGCCTGTGTGCTTATTGAATTTCCACAACTAATTCTTATCATTCTACTATGGGGGTGGGCAAGAAGGGTAAAAAGTGTGACTATTTAAGGAGGAGGATTTAAAAATGTTTATTTTACCTCTCAATTAAAAGCCACAGTAGCTCAGCATAATGAATTTAGAATCTTTGGATTTACTTCCTTGGATTTACTTATAACAATATGTTTGAAATGTGTTAAGTAGAAAAATTGGCAGAAGGATGGGCACATGTGTGTTTGCAAGTATGACAGCAAGAGAAACGGGTGGAGGGAAAGAATGAATCCAGGAAAAAGCAGATCATGAGATCTTGACTGCGCGGAGAGTGCCGTTTCAGATCATAACCACATAAGCATTGTTAACACCGTCAGCTTTAATGAGTATCCAAACTTGAGATTTTCTTTATTGTCTAATCTCACAGATCATTTGTGCTTTATTAGTGGTCTTAAAAATGCCTCTCCATTTGCACTGTGTGTCCCTTGAATGTATGTGTTTCGGGCTCCTGGGAGCATGCGATCTGCAGGTCTCATTATTTTGGATGTTTTCAGAAGCCCACGATGAGCCAATGGAGAATAATAAACAGAGAAGAGACCCCTCTTCCATCAGGTAACTAAGAAGGGTCTGTTTGGCTCACTAGTCTAAATAGGATCCTTTGCTTTTTGAGTAACAATGAAAAGATCAGCAAACCCATTATTTTCCCTTTCCTTAAAAAAAAAAATCAAATGTCATTCAAACAATTAGGCAGTTTGAAGTCTTAGATTTTTGTCCACCGTATTATAAAGCCACTGTTTAGTATGAATGGAAGTGAAACACACTCCCCTGAGTATCTGAACATCCTGATATAAGTCTAAATGTGGAGAGAACGAATACACTTTTCTTATGTTTCCCCTTAGAGAAATTAGACACTTCTTTTTTTAAAAATTTGTATTTGTTTACTTGAGAGCAACAGACAGAGAGAGAAAGAGGCGATAGAGAGAGACAGAGAGAGAGAGAGAGAGAGAGAGAGAGAGAGAGAGAGAGGGAGAGAATGGGCGCGCCAGGGCCTCCAGCCACTGCAAACGAACTCCAGACGCGTGCGCCCCCTTGTGCATCTGGCTAACGTGGGTCCTGGGGAACCGAGCCTTGAACCGGGGTTCTTAGGCTTCACAGGCAAGCGCTTAACCACTAAGCCATCTCTCCAGCCCAAAATTAGATACTTCTTAACAATTTCATCCTACTCCAGTAAAACTGGCTTGCCCCACTGCCTATCTGGTTGCAATTTTTCACCTTTCTGTTTTATTATACCTTCTCCCAATCCTAGAACTATTTTCATGTTGTCAAGCACTGCTGGAACGAAGGCTCTTCTTTAGGGGAAAAATGGTAGCATGTGGGAGTTTTAAAATTTCTTTATCAGAGAAGATACTGAACTTGATTTGACACTGGCTTTTTTAGTGACCATTTCAAATCATTTAATTTTTCTATAACCACATCTATAAACTATATCACACTCGTTTGCATTGGGAGTTTACAACTCAGTGAGGCAGATAAGCTTGCTCGAGGGTAGACATCACAAGCCTTTGTCTTTGTTTTTTCTGTTGCTCATATTCATGATAGTTGATTGAAACAACGTGAAAGAGAAACACAATACAGGGCAGGTAGGTTTGCTATGTGATTCTTATGAGAATAACTCTAAATGAAAGTAATTTTATGAGTTTAATATATTCAAGTCATTTCTCAAGGCAGTATTGAGAAGAGGCCTGTGGGCTGCATGTTCATGGTAAGGTGAAGTATTGAGCTGATTATAGTGGTAGGTGATTGAAAGATATTTATTTGACAGAGAGAGAGACAGAGAGAGAGAGAGAGAGAGAGAGAGAGACAGACAGACACAGATAGATAGAGAATGGGAGCACCAGGGCCTTCAGCTGCTGCAATTGAAGCCCAGATGCATGCACCACCTTTTGCATCTGGCTTACATGGGTCCTGGAGAACAGAACCTGAGTCCTTTGCAGGCAAGTGCCCTAACTCCCTAACTGCTAAGCCTTTTCTCCAGCCCAAAGATATGTCTTTTTTCTTTTTTGTAAGGCAATCCCAACAAAGAGACTGGCTTTTTATTTTTTTAAATGAGAGATAGTGAGAGTGCACACACGATGGAATTGGTGTGCCAGGACCTCCAGGCCCTGTAATTGAACTCCAGATGTGTGCACCACCTTGGGCACATGTGCGGCCATGTGCACGTGTCACCTTGTGTGTCTGGCTTAAGTGGGATCTGCGGAGTTGCACGTGGGTCCTTAGGCTTCGCAGGCAAGCGCTTTAACCACTAAGCCATCTCTCCAGGTCAAAGATAGGCATTTTTAAAGGGTACACTCTTTGCTCCAATACAGGCTATGGTCAGTGTGTGGCTGAGCGGAACTGTGATCTCTTCCTTGTTTAAGGGACTCCAGTGCACCCTTTGAATTACTTGTACTCTCACTGTTCTAAAGAGCTTGGTCAAATTCCACACATTTTAAAGTGACTCTGCTTTAGATGTATGAAATATGTAGCCCACTTTAAACTTTGACTGACAGAAAAAGAAGAATGGATCGTGGAGGGTGGAAAGAGTTCTGGGATTCATAGACGTAGAAATTAAACGGTGGAACTCAGGGCGATAGCCTTTAATTGTCCTCAGTGTCCGCTCACTTCTTTCTGTCTTAAGATGCCTGTAAGAGGCATCCTGATATGTGAAGGAAGAAAGGGGAGGAGGTAGGGGGAGGGGCAGTCTGAAATTTAGATTTGATGGTGGCGTTGTGGGCACTTGTATGAGGTTGGAAGTTATGATTCGTTTGTTGGAGTGAGAATCATCGTTTTCTTTTTCGTTTTGATTTGCGAAGGAGCCACTTCTTTCTGGACCTTTGTTTTCCTCTTAGGTCACTGTTGAGGTATTTGCAAACCAAGCCAACACTTAATGTTTTATTCACCAGAGGAGAACAAAGCATCGGCCAATAGAAGCGGGCTGATAGTACTGGGAAAAGCCCGAAGTCCAAGGGCTTGTGTTTAAAGCTCTCTTACTCACTTACTCCTAACCGGCCATTGACTAATCTTTCAACCTTGGAGTCTCTTTCCTCATCTGCGAAACGGGGTTAATAGAGGATTTTTCTCCCCAAAGAGGGGATGGGATGATGCAGATTAAAAGAGATGACGTGGGTACATTATTCCCAAAACAAAACATGAGCTGGATCTTAACAATAATAATATGACTGTGTGGTCACAACCAAAACTTTTTCTCCTTCAGCTGTCAGAATGCCTTTGATGGATTTCACGTTCTCGCTCCCGCTGCCCGCTCTTCGGTGGGGGCTCCCGCGGCACTCGGGGCTGCACGCTTGCGATTTGCGTCGGCTTCTCTCTTCCCAAGGGTTCAGATAAAAAACCCGTGCAGAGGAAGAAAGCACAAAAGTACAAAGCAACAATCCCAGCATATGCCACATGTTGAAAGTCATCTAAAGGAAGAAAGATTGCCGCCGCCAAAGAAGGAAAACGGTTGTTTTCTGGGCATCATTTCTGCTTCTCTCCCCCCGCCCCATCTCTCTCTCTCTCTGTCTGTCTCTGTGTGTGTGTGAAAAAGCCCCGACGCTGCAGTATTTTTCAAGACAGAATATCGTCCCAGATGGAGGAAGGGAGACACCCAGGAGCAGAAAAAAGGAGATTCGTGGGGTTCCGAGGCAGATGGGGAAGGGGTGGCGCGCTGTGTGTTGGGGGGAGGGCTCGGCATCTCGGGCTCTTTATTGGGGGCGGGGTCCCGTTCCCGTGGGAGACTTGAACCCCCACCCACGGAGAGAGAGGACTCTTCGGGGACACGGCTCCGCGACCCTCCCTGTCCTTGCGGGACCCCCGCGTGGTCCGGGACTGCGGTGCCTTTAAGACGACTTGCAGGCGGCACTCGCTCAAGCTCTTTGTGTGTAGTTGGGGAGTTTTTCTTCTTTTAAGTTAAAAAAAAAAAAAAAAAAAAAAGAGGATGAGGATGGGGGATGAAGGAGGGAGGGCGCGCGCTGGGGAGGAAGCGCCGCACTTTGGCAGCCTTGGGGACCTACCTCTCCCGCGTGGGGGAGCCGGGGACGCGCGGCGTGGAGCGAGCAGAAGGGCCCCACGTGGGGGGGCTCGGGCTCCCCGCAGCTCGCGGGGCGGCGGCGGTGGGGTTGGGGGGGGTAAGGCTGAGCGAGGGAGTCCCAGGTCCCAGCGTGGAGGCGGGGGAGAGAGCTCGGCGCAGACCTGCGCGGAGGTGGGATGGGAAGTGGTGGATCGGACACGCGCGACGCTGCGGGGACCGTCATTCCCACGGCGAGCCGCACCCCCCCTCGAGCCCCCCCCACCCCACGGGCCGGGCTGGGGCGGAGCGGCGGGAGCGCGGAAGATGGCCGCGGAGGGGTGGCGGGCGGCCGAGTGGGAGGCGCCAAGCTGACGGCCGCCTCCCCGCCCGCCTCCGCCCACCCCCCCCGCGTCCTGCCCGGTTGGACGCGCCCACCTCGGGCTTCTCGCGCCCGCCGGCTCGCCCGCCAGCCAGCCAGCCCGCCCGCCCGCCCGCGCGCTCGCTCGCTCGCTCGCTGGGAGCGCAGGCAGTCGGCGCGGGGCCGCGGGCGAGGCGAGGCGGGGCCGCGGCGTCCCGTCCCCTCCCCCGCCGGCAGGTTTTCCCCCAGCCTCCGGAGCCCGCGTCGCCGGCACCGTCCTCCTCCTCCTCCTCCTCCTCCGGCGCCGCGGCCGCGGGCTTCTGGCCCGCCCGGGACAAGGTCAACGAGAAGACCCGGGGCCGGCGATGCTCGAGCACGACTCGAGGCAGCCGAGCGGAGGCGGCGACCGCGGCGGGGAGCTGCGGCTCCGGGGCAGGCGCCGGTGAGGAGCCCGAGGAGGAGGAGGAGGAGCAGCGGCGGCGGCGGGCTGTCCCCGGCAGGCATCCCCCCCCCCCAGTCCCCCATCCCTTCCTCCGTCCCTCCCTCCGTCCCTCCATCCATCCATCCATCCGCCCGTCACCCCGCAGCATCCCGATCCGCGCTCGTCCGCGCAGCCCCGCCGGCCAGGGGCTCCGGGGAGGATGGAGCCGGGGGTCCAGGCCCGCTCGGGTCCCCCGCAGCCGGCCGCCCCGGGGCTGTGGAGGGCTCGGCCGGCGGGCGGCGGGGGCGCCTCCTCCTGGCTGCTGGACGGGAGCAGCTGGCTGCTGTGCTACGGCTTCCTGTACCTGGCGCTCTACGCGCAGGTGTCCCAGTCCAAGCCCTGCGACCGGAGCGGCTCCTGCTTTTCGGGTCGCTGTGTCAACTCCACCTGCCTGTGCGACCCGGGCTGGGTGGGGGACCAGTGCCAGCACTGCCAGGGCAGGTTCAAGTAAGTGCCTTCGCCGGACCCCCCCCCCCAACCTCTCATCCTGTCTTGCTGCTCCTTACCCCACCCCCAAGCTGTGGCCTCGGGTCCCCGGGGGTCCATCCCCAGGGTGGGCGGCGGCGCGCCGTCCCCCTGCGGACCCCTGGGAGAACCTCCCCCTCCCCCCCGGGGCGCTCTCCTCGAATGACAGGGAGCGAAGCGTTCTGCACGCGTCCGCAGCGACCAGAACATTTTCACACTCACTTATAGTGCCAAACACCGTGTTAACAAGACAGTGCATGTATTTTTAATCACAAATGGTGCAGATAACTCGTGAAGCACGTGCCCCCCTCATCCCCTCCCCCCCCCCCCCCCGCGAAAAGTCAGAAGTGTAGAGATTTTAAAGTTGTGGACCAGGACCACCTCCTTCCTCTGTCCTGCGCCTCCCTCTGGACAGAACCGCGGCTGACCGTTTAGTTAGGCATCAATGAGCAGCATAATTGGAGGTTAGCTGTTGAGATGATCCATCTCATTCAATCCTCATCACTCAGGGACTTTGTAGGACTTTCCCAAGCTGGATCGACAGAGATAAGCAGAGGCAGCATTTATGAGTTAACTTGCTCAAGGTTAAACAGAAAATGCTGAGTCGTGATTCCAAACCAATCAACTTGACTCCAGACAGTACACTCCTAGCCATGTGCTACGTCGGATAGCCTTGGTTGAGAAACATAAAAGGATTACTTTAGGTTGCCTAAAGGATGAAGTGCCTAGACTTGTGGCGAAGACAATGGATTTTCCTGTTTAACTCACGATCAGCTCCTGTGTGTGTGTGTGTGTGTGTGTGTGTGTGTGTGTGTGTGTACACATTAGTTTTTCTGAAGTTTCAGGTGCTAAAGGTGCTTGCTTTATGGAGGTAAAGATAGTTCTCTCTGTGGCCTGATGTTTATTAGATTTCTGCCGGCTATATAAAGAAGTGGATGGGTATTGGTGAGCAAAAGATTAAGTTTGTTGAGGCCGTAAGTGTTAGCTTTCTGACAACCTGCAGGTACCATTGTTAAGACAGTCAGCTTCTTTGCGCTTCTAGATACTTAGCATGAAGCTGCTGGCCAAGTTGTGATTCAGAAAAGACATTATTGCTAATATTTGTTTCAGGATGATAGAATGATTCTAGGGGAAATGTCTCAGCTCTAAGGCAAAGGTAAGAAGATCATTTAGTAATATATTCTAGGATAGTTGGACAGTTTTTGCAGTTTTAAACTCAGCATATTTTTCTTTCCTTTTTAAAACTTTTACCATTGCTGGTTAAAATAGTACCCTTTAAAGCTTCAATGTAAACATGTATGCTTTTATTTAAATTTTAAGTAGACTTGACTGTTTAGTTTGGTTGTGGAAGGGAAATCTTTTTTTTTTTTTTAAATTTTATTTATTTATTTATTTATTTGAGAGTGACAGACACAGAGAGAAAGACAGATAGAGGGAGAGAGAGAGAATGGGCGCGCCAGGGCTTCCAGCCTCTGCAAACGAACTCCAGACACGTGCGCCCCCTTGTGCATCTGGCTAACGTGGGACCTGGGGAACCGAGCCTCGAACCGGGGTCCTTAGGCTTCACAGCCGAGCGCTTAACCGCTAAGCCATCTCTCCAGCCCAAAGGGAAATCTTAAAGTGAAGTTTTACGAAATTCATTTGTGGCAATAGGCAGAAATATTTCCAGGGTTCATAGTGTCACAAATCATTACAGTATTCAAGTTTGAAAGTACTTTGGAAAGAATTTGTGACAGGTGCTCATTAAAAGTTTTAAAAGTGTTTTAAGATGAGAAGAGGCCTGATTGGCTTGAATCATGCCTCATTAGTAGTTTTATTTACTTAAATGTTTTAAAACTTTGGCATGGCAATATCAGCCAGCCCCTTTACTTAGCAAGAGAGAATTTTGAACATATACACTGGAAACAGACAATAACAAAGAAAAGGTACGTTCATTTTTCCACATTTTTATCCATAAATAGAACGATTGCTTGATCCATATATAACTCACAAATATTGGCTTTGTGTGAGTGAACTTGCTCCATTTGTATAAAATGGATTGCATTGCTATGGTCTGAGAATCTTAATTCAATGTCTTCATTTTACAGTAGGTGAACTTGTTAATCAGCTGAATCAGCAGCCTGTGACCTCACTGAGCACATGTTGTCCTGTTAGTAAGAGACATCACCGATCAAGTTAATAGTAACCTAAATAACGCTGAGAGATCGTGTCCAGAATCCAAATACATGGTTTAGTGAAAACTGACTAGATTTTAGTGTAGATATGCTTAAATAACAATAAGCCCCGAATTAAACATCGCACATTCACCATTTCTTTGGAAGCTGTTATTTCTGATGTATTGTACTCTTGTTAAGCATTGCTTCATTTCTCTGTGGAATACAAGCTATTAGAGTAAGTATAATGAGTACAGTATCTGTGTTTGCTTATGTATACTTTTAGGGGTAAAAAAAGGTGTTTAATGTTAAAGAGAAGACTCATTCAGAAAGAAAGAATTGTTCTTGGTAAGGTGCACACTAAGCTGTGAACGGTTGATGTGTGTGTACGGGGGGAGTGTACAGATGTCTGTGTTTAACTCAGCATTTGAAGACACACTGGGAAAGAGCTTAAAATTCTCACTTCACTAATTATCTTTTTATTGAGGTGGATGACAATAACATTACAAATAATCAAAAATAATTGATCTTGGTAAGCAGTTGCCAAAATTAATTGATATGGTAACTTAGGTTTTTTTTTTTTTTTTTTGATTACATAAGTTTCAACTAGGGAATAAAGCATTCTTTTTTTGGGGGGGTTTTCAAGGTAAGTTCTCACTCTAGCCCAGGCTGACCTGGAATTCACTATGGAGTCTCAGGGTGGCCTCGAACTCACGGCGATCCTCCTACCTCTGCCTCCCGAGTGCTGGTATTAAAGGTGTGTGCCACCACACCCGCCTGAATAAAGCATTCTTTATATAGAAATTGCAGCTAGGTAATACAGCATTCCCCACAGGGTACCTTGGAATGGAAGGTTGAGTAATGATTAGGTAAAGAAAGGCAGAAGCAAGTATAGTATTAGAAGTGGGACTCACATCTCAGCCTTGAGCCCATTCTTCTGCTTGTTTCCATTTGGATAGAATAAAACATCAAAATAATGAACCATTTCCTGCATTGGTAAAACAAAGCAAATGTTGATCTCCAGCTAAAACTAGACTAAAGGTCTGAGGCTGAGAATCAGAAAGGACTATGCCAATTTGAAATATAATCAAGAATATGGCAGACTAATTAAAATTACATTTGTTTGAGGAGTTTAGTATAGCATAACGCTATAAAATATTTTTACCATATTTAACTGACATTCTATTTTAGAAGCTAGTTCTTAAGAATCATTTTTATAGAGTAGTTGAGATTTTATATTTATGTAAATATATATTGTATTCAAATTTATAGACATTTTCTTGCTACTGGGGTTTTGAGATTTATCACTAATCTCTTAGGTAAACAAAGTGATGCTATGAGATTGAAAATTATCTCACTCTATTGTGAATTATTTATCAATATCAAATTATAAGCACACATTCAATAATTTCTTAAAATCATTATTTAATACATAGTTTTTAACCTTTAGCTAGGCAAATTTGAATTTCGCATATTTATAATGGAATCATTCTAATTTATTTCAATATTAGAACTAATATTAAATTATTTAATATTTTTCTTATTTGGAAGCAGAGAAAGTGGGAGAGAGAGAAAGAGAGAGAGAGAGAATGGACATACCAGGACTTTTTGCCACTTCAAAGGAACTCCAGATGCATGTACCACTTTACGCATTTGGCTTTACATGGGTACATGGGAATTGAACCTGGACCACCAGGCTTTGCAATCAGGTGTCTTTAACTGCTGAGCCATCTCTATAGACAAAATCATTCTATTTATAATAACAGTAAAATTGGACGTATGTTAGAGAGCAGGATTTTTGTTTGTTATTTTTGAGTGAGAGAGACAGAATTGGCATTCTGGGGCCTCAGCCACTGAAATTGAACTCCAGATTCTTGCGCCACCTAGTGGGCATATGCGAACTTACAGGTACCTCACATTTGTGCATCTGGCTTACCTGGGATCTGGAGAGTCAAACATGGGCCTTAGGCTGTGCAGGCAAGCTCCAGAACTGCTAAGCCATCTCTCCAGCCCCAGGATTTCTTCTTAATTCATAAGAGACAGGATTTAAAAGTGTGAATATTTTTTCTAAGTTGTTTAAATAAAATATGTGGGATTCTTATTATTATAGGGAAACTATGAAGTTAAATTAAATGTTCCATGTTTCTATATCTTACTTCAAAGTAAGACTATCATAAACTGTACTCTTATTATTTATATTTATTATTAAAATACCTAATGGCACAATAGGAATTTAAAATAACGTCAATGGACTGTATATACTCTAAATTATAAACTATGGTATTCCTGTCAGCATGATTTTCTTTTCTATAAGTTTGTCTTTCTCTTTGTTGGACTGCATTAGGTCTGCCACCTGATCTTCTAGCTTAGATATTCTGTCCTCTCCCTCATCCATCCTACTGGTGAGATTTTCTACAGAGTTTTTTATTTCATTAACTGTGTTCTTCATTGCTAGTAATTCTGACTGGTTTTTCTTTATTATTTCTATTTCTCTATTTATGTCTTGTATTGCCTTCTTTATTTCATGAAATTGGTGTCCTGCCTCTTCTTTGATTCCTTTGATTTCCTCTTTGATTTCCTCTTTGATTGTTTTCATGTGTTCTTTGACCTCTTTGAACATATTTATAATTATTCTTTTGAACTCTTTCTCAGGCATTTCCTCTAACTCTTTCTCACTGGAGGACATTTCTGATGCATTAATACTTTTAGGTGGATTTATATCGTCTTGCTTTTTAGTGTTTCTTGTGTTATAATGTATATATTTTTGCATCTTGGATTAAGTTAATGCTTGGATTTTCTAGCTAGCTGTGTATTCTTAGCTGTATCAATTGATTTGGTGTAATATATTTTCAGGGTAGGACCTTAAGGTATTAGGTGTGGCTCTTAAGACTTTCAGAGTATCTACAAAGATGTTCTTAGGGGTTGAGTTTCCCTGCTATAGGAGTATTCAAGCAGGCTGAGTGGAATAATATACTGGTAGATTCTAAAATTTAGCTAAACACTGTACCCATTCCATCAAAAACAGCCCCGAGTATGTATGCAAGAGTAGTTATTATAATGACCAGATCCTCTATCAACAAAGAGGTTTAGATTTCTGGTCTGTTGAGGTATCCAAGTCAGCTTGTGACCAAGTGAGACCCTTCCCTGGTGCAATCCCAGTTACCTTGGGTGATTGTGGTCTCAGTCAAGTTGCTGCCTGGGTCGTCGGGCTGCTGTTCTGATTTCTGGAGCTGGGCACTTGCTTTTCCTACGGGGCAAACTGAGCCGCTGCTGCCGCCTCTGCAGCTGTTGTAGGTGCCACCCCCGGAGCCCCCACCGCTGCTGAAGCTGCCGTTGCCGTGTCCACCGCTGCTGCTCACCCTGAAGCCGCTGCTGCGGGATCTGTCACCGCTGCCGCTCCTGGGTCCGCTGCTGCTGGGGCCACTGGTACCGGTGCTGGAGCCGCTGAAGTTGCTGCCAAATTCTGCTCTTGCTTGGGTCCCGCCGTCAGCCCAAGTTGGCGTGGCCGGTCCCGGGCCGCTGCTGTGTTCGCTGGAGCTGGGCTCAGGCGGCAGGGGAGGGGAGGGAGCCGCGGCTGTTCTGGTTGTATCGTGTGCTTTTACCTCGCGGTCTGCTCCCCCCTCCGTTGCTCGCTGCCGCTCTCCCCTCACGTTTCCCGAGTTGCGGAGAGCGCGGTGTGAGGGGAAAATCCCGCACCTGGCTTGTCCTGCGGCTCGAGCCGAGAGTCCGGCGGTTTTCTGCTGCTCCGCGGTTGCGGCGGGTAGCCGAGCCGCCCCGGAGCCGCTGTTCCCGCCTGTGCAGGCTCCGGATGCTCTATAACTCTTCCACTTCTCCGCTGCCGCCTCAACTTCCTATACACCTCACTTTTTAGTAAAAGTGTGTATTTTGCTGAGTTTTTTTTGGTCTTCCCCCCCCAGGCTGTTTTGGCGTGGTACCTACGCCGCCATCTTAACCGGAAGTCCCAGCATGATTTTCTTTTGAGAACAAGTGTTTCCATTTGAATTCTGAAACAAATTGCATTTACTTTTCCTTTCTTCTTCACTGCTTTTAAAAAATATTCCTTAAAAGTGAATTCCTTTTGGCCCCAAGGCATTTTCTACTTTGTTACTTCTCAGAACTCTTTCCTGTCTAGTCTTTACTTGGGTAATTACTGATAAACCTTTTAATCTTAGCTTAAATCCCAGTTTCTATAGGAGGTTTTTCTGATTGATCAGATTATCTTATACCTTATTATGTACTCTAATAATAACACTTTTTCATTCATTTCAAAATGAAGTACTTAGTTACAGTTGTAATAGTTATTTTTTAAATGATATACAATAAAGTGTACTTTAAAAATTTATTTTTAATTTCTTGTGGACAACTTCATATGGTTTTTGCTTATATTCACCTCCCAGTGCCCTCTCTTTTCCCTCTCACTCAACATCTGACTCTTTCCCCACTAGACTTCTCCCTACTTTTGTGTCTTTTTTTTTTTTTTTTTTTGGAGAGGGTTGGGTAATTCACTGGTAAACTGCAGTTTGATTTGATTTCTTTGCAGTACTAGGCATTGAATCCAGGGCCTTACACGTGGTTTTAAAAGTTATTTTTATTTTTTTATTTTTTTTTTAATTTTTTATTTATTTATTTGAGAGCGACAGACACAGAGAGAAAGACAGATAGAGGGAGAGAGAGAGAATGGGTGCGCCAGGGCTTCCAGCCTCTGCAAACAAACTCCAGATGCGTGCGCCCCCTTGTGCATCTGGCTAATGTGGGCATGGGACCTGGGGAACCGAGCCTCGAACCGGGGTCCTTAGGCTTCACAGGCAAGAGCTTAACCGCTAAGCCATCTCTCCAGCCCTAAAAGTTATTTTTATATATTTATGAGAGAGAGAGAGAGAAAGAGGCAGATAGTGAGACAGAAATAATGGGTACACCAGATCTTCTAGCCACTGCAAACGAACTCCATGTTCCACCTTGTGCATCTGGCTTATGTGGGTCCTGGGGAATTGAGCCTGGGTCCTTTGGCTTTGTAGGCAAGTGCCTTAAGTGCTAAGCCATCTCTCTAGTCCCATAACTTTTTTTTTTGGTCCCACCTCTGCCTTGGGCTCTTACTGCAACAGCATCCCTTTTCTTAGGCTTGACTTTGGCTCAGCATCCACAAATAGTGTATCCAGAGGTAAGCTGTCTGGTTGAATGAAATATCGAACGTTATTCCCTTGAACACTTATTCTTTCTAGCTGTACAGGTTCTTTGTTCCTCACGTCATTTTCTCGGCTTTAAGGCGTGTGTTCATGCTAACACCTACACCTGTGATTGTTCCATACCCCCCTGTTCCGTTCTCCAATTTAGTGGTTACAGTTTCATGACTGAACTTCATCAAAAGTCTCATGGGCTTCATTCTAGCAGCACTGTCTCTCTTTTGGTCTGATTGTGCACAGAATGCTACCTTCACACCAACTGACTAGGATTTATTTCACACACACACACACACACACACACACACACAGAATTGCCAAGCCAGAACATCAGCCCCTGCAATTGAACTCCAGATGCTTGCGCCACCTAGTGGGCATGTGTGACCTTGCTCTTGCCTCACCTTCATGGCTCTGGCCAATGTGGGATCTGGAGAGTCGAACATGGGTTCTTTGGCTTTTCAGGCAAACGCCTTAACTGCTAAGCCATCTCCCCAGCCCCTGACTAGAAGTTTGAATGGCTGGAAATGCCTCCTGCAAGCCCATGATTTTTTTCTTTTTTGAGACAGTCTCCTGTCACTATGTAGCCCAGAATGAACTTGAACTTCCTTTTTTACATGTGTATATATGTGTGTGGCATACATGCATATGTGTGTGCATGTTTGCACATATATGGGTGCATGGGTGGTGTGTGTGTGCATCCTCATGGAAGCCAGAGGTTGATGTTTGATGTCTTCTTTGCTTCCCCCCTATTTTCTGGGCTCTCTGTTCAACTAGCTCTTGCTGATTGAGTTAGTCTGGCAACCAGCTTGTCCTGAGGCATCTCCTGTCTCCACATCCCTAGAGCTGAAAATAGAGGTGTGCTGCCATGCCCATCTGGCATTTATGTGGGTGAAGGGGATCTGAACTCAGGTCTTCACACTTGTGCAGCAAGCACTTTACCAACTGAGCTATCTCTCAGCCTCACAATTGATTTTTTTTTTTTTTTTTTGAGGTATGGTCTTGCTATATTCCATGATGACCTGAAATTCACTATGTAGTCTCAGGCAGGCTTTGAACTCACAGCGATCCTTCTACCTCAGCCTACCAAGTGCTGGTATTAAAGATGTGCACCACCATGCCCAGCTTAATTGATTTTTGACACAGGGATCAAGAACACAGAGTGGGGAAAGGGCATTCAATCAATGGTTTGGAAAAGAAAAGAAAAAAAAAAACACCTTGCAATGTATATGTAGAAAAATGGCATTGAGCCCATACCAATTATAAGGGAATCACCTTGAAATGGACCAAAGACTTAAGATTACTAGAAGGTAATGGAAGTTACTTGTATATGACCCAAAGCACAGGCAACAAAACAAAAATGGATGAATAAGGTTTGACTAAAACTTAAAAAGTTCTGCACAGTGACGGTGACAGCTAATGGAGTGAAAAGAAAGTTCACAGATTTGGAAAATATTTGTTAATCATGTACTGGGTAAGGGACTTGTATCCAAAATAAGGAACTCAGACTATTTAATGATAATAATAATAATAAAATTTCATATTTAAAATAGGCAAAGGACTTGAATAGGCATTTCTTTTTATAATATTTATTTATTTGAGAGAGGCAGATAGAGAGAGATGGAGAAAGAGAGAGAGAGAGAATGGGCATGCCAGGGCCTCTAATCACTGCAAAAGAATTCCAGACATATGCACTACCTTGTGCATCTGCTTTGTAGGCAAGCACCTTAACCACTACGCCATCTCTCCAGCCTGAATAAGCATTTCTTAAGAGAAGACAGACAAGAGGCTAATACCTAAAACAATGTTCAACATCAGCAATAATGAGGGAAATGCAAGTAAACTGACATGCTGTTGTCTACCTCATACCTTTGAGAATTGTTCTCATCAAGGAGATGATAGATTGGAAGTGTTAGGCAGGGTATAAAGGAAAGGAAACTCATACACTAATAGTGTGAATCAAATTAATACATTTTGGAAAACAGAAGGAGTTTTCCTCAAAAACTGAACAAGAATTACCATATGACCCATCTGTTCCACTATTTACAAGAATTTATTCATTAATGTTGAAGAGAGACTTTATTTTTTTCTTTTTTGGTTTTTCAAGGTAAGGTCTTGCTGTAGCCCTGGCTGACCTTGAATTCACTGTGAAGTCTCAGGTTGGCCTCAAACTCACTGTGATCCTCTTATCTTTGCCTCCCCAGTGCTGGGACTAAAGGCGTGCGCCACCACACCTGGCAGAAGCGATATCTTTACTCCCACACACATTGTATCATTATTCACAATAGCCAGAGTTTAGAGAAGACTTACATGCCCTCAGTAGATGTGGATTTTAAAGAGGTGCATATATACAGAATGAGGTACTGTTTGGCCTTCAAGAGGCTGAAAAGGAATCACTCCATTTGCCACATGGATGGAGATAAAAGGACATTGTGGGGCTGGAGGGGTGGCTTACTGGTTAAGACACTTGCCTGTGAAGCCTAAGGACCCAGATTCCATTCCTCAGTATCCACGTAAACCAGATACACAAGGTAGTGGATGCTTCTGGAATTTATTTGTAGTGGCTGCAGGCCCTGGTGGGCCCATTCTTTCCCCCATCTCAAATAAATTATATATAATTTATTTATATATATAATATATTTTTTGGTTTTTCAAGGTAGGGTCTCACTCTAGCCTAGGCTGACCTGGAATTCACTGTGGAGTCTCAGGGTGGCCTCGAACTCACGGTGATTCCCCTACCTCTGCCTCCCGAGTGCTGGGATTAAAGGCGTGTGCCACCATACCTGGCTTATAATGATATGTTATATTATTATATATAATATGTAATGAATATTTTTAAGAAAGAAGGACATTGTTGTGAGTAGGACAAGCTCATAGATTATATAGCTCCTCGTCAGTCCTTTGTTAAAGCTGAAAATGTGAGTTCATAGAAGTAGGTGGGGTGGACAGAGGAAGAGGGTGTTTGCTGAGGGCACAAAGCTTCAGTGAGACAGAGGAGGGAGAGCTGATGTTCTTTGCACAGCAGATTTACAATGCAGTTGGTGATTTGAAGTTGCTTAAGGAGTGAATTAAATGTCATATATAGAAATAAGAAGTATGTGGGTGGGAGAGATGGCTTAGCAGTTTAGCACTTGCCTGTGAAGCCTAAGGACCCCAGTTCAAGGCTTGATTTCCCCAGGACCCATGTAAGCCAGATGCACAAGGGGGTGCATGCGTCTGGAGTTCGTTTGCAGTGGCAGGAGGCCCTGGCGCTCTCTCTCTCTCTCTCTCTCTCTCTCTCTCTCTCTCTCTCTCTCTCTGCCTCTTTCTTTCTCTGTTTGTCTGTCATTTTCAAATAAATAAATAAAAATAATCAAAAAGTAAAAAAAAGAAATAAGAGGTATGTGAAGTGATGGTGATGGTAATTAGCTTGATTTGCTCGGTTTGCAGTATATGCATTGAAACGTCTCATAATAGCCCACACATATACATAGCTACTATTTTGTTACTAAAGGTTAAATAAAAAGGAATCAACACAGTGTAGTAGTATTTAAACCGGCAAATCTCTTTTTGTAAAAATTTGTTTTGTAATTAAAAAAAAATTATTATTTATTTGTTTATTTGAGAGAGAGAAAGAGGCAGCGGGATTGAGAGAAAGGGAGAGAGAATGGGCGCGCCAGGCCTTCCAGCCCCTGCAAATGAGCTCCAGACGCGTGCGCCCCTTGTGCATCTAGCTTATGTGGGTCCTGGAGAATCGAACCAGGATCCTTTGGTTTTGTAGGCAAAGGCCTTAACTGCTATGCCATCTCTCGAGCCCAGGAAAAAGATGTCAGTAGTGACTCCAGGTGGCAGCATACTGCTCTTTGTAGAGTAGTAGGATTGTTGTTTTAAGAGTCTTTGTACAATTAAAGCTGCCCTTCCCCCACTGGTCCCACAGTCCTGGCTGGCCTGGTACTGTGAAGCCCAAGGTGAACTGGGGGCAAAACTTCTGCCTCAACCTCTTGAGTTCTGGGATTTACATGCATGTTCATACATGTTACACGTATGCCCAGCTATATCGGTTTTCTTTTTCCCCCCGAGGTAGGGGTCTCGCTGTAGCTTAGGCTGCCCTGGAATTTACTCTGCCATCCCAGGTTGACCTCGACCTCACAGAGATCCTTCTGCCTGTGCCTGGAATTAAAGGCGTGCATGAATCACACCCGTGTGTGTGTGTGTGTGTGTGTGTGTGTGTGTGTGTGTGAGAGAGAGAGAGAGAGAGAGAGAGAGAGCGCGCGCACATGCGTGCCCGCGCGCGAGTGAGCATGCTAGGGTCTCCAGCTGCTGCAGACAGACTCCAGATGCATGTGCTACTTTGCGCATCTGGCTTTATGTAGGTACTGGGGAATTGAACCCCTGTCCTTAACACTTTACAGGCAACCACCTAACTACTGAGCCCGTCTCTCCAGCCCCCCTGAAAGTTGTTTTTGCTAGATTACATTCTTTTTTTTAATATTTTTTAAATATTTATTTATTTATTTATTTGAGAGCGGCAGACACAGAAAGAAAGACAGAGGGAGAGAAAGAGAATGGGCGCGCCGGGGCTTCCAGCCTCTGCAAACGAACTCCAGACGCGTGCGCCCCTTGTGCATCTGGCTAACGTGGGACCTGGGGAACCGAGCCTCGAACCGGGGTCCTTAGGCTTCACAGGCAAGCGGTTAACCGCTAAGCCATCTCTCCAGCCCAAGATTACATTCTTTATCGTGTGTGGTCTTTGAAGTCTGCATTCCTTCATCTTGTGGTCAGCTCATATTTTGACAGATCTTCATGATGCTTAGACCCAGGGATGAGGAAATTCGCTCAGCCTCTGCAGATTGTCTCTGTGTTGTGGTGTTCCTTGAGGGTTAGTCCTCACTGCCTGCATGTTCTGAGCCAAAAGATGATCTGGCAGGGAGACTCCTGGGTCTTGCGGTCTTTCTCAGCATGTAGTGTACCTTAGGCGTACATGCTAGCTTCCTAAAGTCCCTGGTGTGAAGCCCACACAGGCCGGTCAGTGTTCCTATTCTTCAAAGCATCTCTGTCGTTTTGACCCTCAGGCTTTTGGTCTGCTTGCTTTGACTGTGATCTTTTGCCTTGGGGGATTGTTTATTTCATTGCTGTTTTCCCCACAATGCCCTTTAATGGGCCTCCAAGGCTTCACACGCCTATGCCTGCGGGAAATTCTGTTGTGTGTTCCTCACTTTTCATGCCTGCTCGTATGTGTAATGGGGTGTGTGGCATGTGCACGTGTACGTGTCCTTGTGCTCCCCTCAGGGTGGCCAGCATGGAGCTTCTGGCATCCCACTCCTGCCTGCTCTTGGTTTCAGCTGGTCACCTTTTGTGAGTTCCTGAGCCTGCGGGGCTCCGGAGATTCTCTGGTCGGGGTCTCTGTTCCCCTGTGGGACTGGAGATACTAGCACATGAGGCCGTTCGCAGCTGTGTTATGTGGGACCTGGAGGTTTGATCTCAGACTCTCTCAGGCCCCTTTAGACCCTCATGCTTGTGCAGGAAGTGCATTTAACCACTGAGTGGACTCTCCAGCTTGTATTTTTAATGTTTTACTAGGTTACATTTGATTTATATTATATTTTATATACATACATATGTACATACATACATATATATATATAATTTATTTTATTTGCAAGCAGCAAGATTGAAGGAGAATGGGTGCACCAGGGCCTCTAGCCACTGCAAACTCTAGATGCATGCGCCACCTTGTATATCTGGCTTATGTGGTACTAGGGAATCGAACTTGGGTCTTTTGGCTTCGCAGGCAAGCGCCTTAACCACTAAGCCATCTCTCCAGCCCCACATTTGATATTTTGTTTAAGATTTTTTTTTGTATGAGCTATATGTGCCTGTAATGTTAATTTCTGGAACTATTTTTGTTAGGTTTTGTTTCTTTGAACAGCATATCCTGGCATTATTAAAAATGTAGGCATGCATTATTTTTATCTATAGTCTTTGAAAGAGATTGCAGAACATTTTTATTATTTCTCATTTAAATATTGGAAAGTTTTCACCAGTGAAGCCATCTATGCTTGCAGGTATTTTTGATGTCCTGTTTTTCATAGAACTCTCCTCAGCACATATAGGACTCTGCAGATTTTCTGTTTCCTCTTTTGCTAGTTTCTCAAGTTGTTATATTTAATGATTTTTTTCCCCGTTTCATTTAAACTTTCAAATTCATTGATACGAAGTTCTTGCTATCTTATTCTTTCTGTAGTATTAGTAGTAATTATAAATGATTTCTCCTCTTATCACTTTGCTTATTGCAAGGATGGAAATAATGTCTGACTTTGAGATAGTCATAATGAAAGTTCCAAATGTTAATCTCTGTTGATTTTCACTTTCCTTAACTTTTTAAAACTTTTTGTGTAAGGCTTCTTACAGTTCTTTGACCATATTTGAGATAATTTCTTCCTCAATAATCAATATTTTTTTCTATTTTATTATTTTATTTATTTACTTATTTAAGGGGGGGGGGAGAAAGAGAGAGAATGGGCACACCAGGGCCTCTAGCCACTGCAAACAAAGTCCAGATGCGTGCACCACCTTGTGCATCTGGCTTATATGGGTACTGGGGAATCGAACCAGGGTCCCTAAGCTTTGCAGGCTAGTGTCTTCACTGCTAAGCCATCTCTCCAGCCCTAATATTTTTTTTCTTTCTTGATTAAATTACTAGGAGTTTTAATTAATTTATTTATTTGAGAGGGAGAAAGAAGCAGAGAGAAAGAGAGAGAGAGAGAAAGAGAGAGAGAGAGAGAGAGAGAGAGAGAGAGAGAGAGAGCGCGCGCAAGCGAGCGAGTGAGCGTGAGAGTGAGCAGGCCAGGGCCTCCAGCCACTGTAAATGAACTCCAGATGCATGTGCCCCCTTATGCGTCTGGCTTACGTGGGTCCTGGAGAGTTGAACTGGGATCCTCTGGCTTTGCAAGCAAATGCCTTAACCGTTAAGCCATCTCTCTAGCCCCAGATTAATAGGAGTTTTTTAAAGCTCTGTGATTCATAAAATAAATTTATGGTTGTATTTATTTTTCTTTATTATGTGGTTTTTTCTTTCAAGTATTTTTTATATCATTATTGTTTCCTTCATTATAATTTGTTTTAAAGTGTTCTTGTTTTCTTCTCCAGCTATAATTTTTCAGTTTTAAAATATTTATTTTTAGCATTCTAAATTCTTCCAATCATTAGTTTAGTTGTATCTTATACATTTCGTATGTTGTGAATTTGAAATTAGCTAATTAAAATATTTGTCGATGGCTTTGTGACCTAGAAATTTGCTTTTGAACTTCCATACACTTGGGGATTTTTCATTTATGGTTTTCATGTGGTCATTGTGCATGAACTAACTGTACTGATTGAGGACTCATTATTGTAGCCCACTGCCATTAATGGGTTAAAGTGATTTAATTCAGTTCTGATGTTACTTTTTGCTGTAGCTAAAAGTCAAGTAGACCCTCCCCCCAGGTTGGGTCTTTCTCTAGCTCAGGCTGACCTGGACTTCACTATGTAGTCTCAGGGTGGCCTTGAACTCACAGCAATCCTCCTACCTCTGTCTCTTTAAGTGCTGGGATTAAAGGCATGTGCCACCACGCCCACCTCAAGTAGCCACTTAGAAAATTTTTTTTCTTGGTTTTCCAAGGTAGGTTCTTGATCTAGCTCAGGCTGACCTGGAAGTAACTATGTAGTCACATAATCTACAATTGCCTCTGAACTCAGGGCAATCCTCCTACCTGTGCCTCCCAAATGCTGGGATTAAAGGTATGCACCACCAAGCCCAGCTAGCCACCTTTTTTTTGTTTGTTTGTTTTTCCGAGGTAGGGTCTTACTCTAGCCCAGGCTGACCTGGAATTCACTATGGAGTCTCAGGGTGGCCTTGAACTCATGGTGATCCTCCTACCTCTGCCTCCCAAGTGCTGAGATTAAAGGCGTGCGCCACCATGCCCGGCCCAGCTAGCCACTTTTAAAGAAGGCCAGAAGTCATTTATTTTCCCAGTCATGGCTTTTGAAGATTCAGAGGGTATAACAGTACATTCAACAGATGTTCAACAGCACATCTAGTCAGATAGCACCCTTGTAAGTTCCAGGGTTCTACTTCCCCTTTAGGATACTTGGAGTCTTATAAGGGCTGTGAATTAAACCTTTTTAAACAATAAGTTTGTGTGTGGGGGTATGTTTGCATCATCATTTGTGTGCATGTGTGTGAAGGACAAACTCATCCATCTCTTTTATTTTTGAGAGAGAGAGTGAGTGTGTGTGTGAATGGGCGTGCCAGGGCCTTCAGCCTTTGCGAACTCCAGACGCGTGCGCACCCTTGTGTGCATGTGTGACATTGTGTGCTTGCGTCACTGTCTGTCTGCCTTACATGGGGCCTGGAGTTTCCAACATGAGTTCTTAGGTTTCACAGGCTAGTGCCTTAACCGCTGAGGCATCTCTCCAGCCCCCATCCATCTCTTTTTGAGGGAGGGTCTCAGTCATCGGTAGCTCACCAATTAAACTAGCCTGGCTGGCTAGCCATCTCCCAGGATCTCTCTTTCTCTGCCCCTCCTTGACCCTCCACGGCACCCAGCATTTTATGTAGTATTGTGGATGTAAACACTTCACGGACTCCACTATCTCCCTAACTACTCTATCTCCCTGAGACCCCTTTTTTGTTTTTATCCATTCACAGCTAGTCTTTTACTTGTTTTCTTCTTTCTTCAGAACTGTTTCTTCAAGTGTTAGAGAAACCTCTGGCTTTCTTGCTGTACCTAAAATTGACTGGATTAAGTCCATAACTTTCTCAGTTTAGCACACCCATGTCATTCAATAGCAATCTACTAATTCCAATGCCTTAATAATTAACCCTTGCTGCTAAAAATTTCTCAAATATATCCAAACGCTCCTTTTGGAAGTTAAATCACTGAAAGGTACACGGTGCCTGTTTGTTACATATCTGCTGCCTCTCATCGCCACACTCATCCTGTCTGCCTGCTGTATGAAACAGACCTGGACCCTTCAGACATCTCTCTCTGCCAGACGGCAAAGACCTGAGCTGTGTGTTTTCTTCACAGAATGCAGCACAGAGATCTCAGGACATTCATAAGCCTATTGTATTAGAGCGTCCAACCCTTTCCGCTGGTAAGCCACCTCCACTCCCCGTAAGAGACATCTGAGCCCTGGTGCTGCAGGCTGACAGTCTGCACGGTGCGCTCTCACGGTGCAGCCATTTGCTAAGTGGCCCAACACCAGGATCCCATCCCGTCTTGCAGATGCGTTTCCTTGAAGCAGATGTCCTGACACAAGTGTGTACATGTAATATATATATATGGGAGATTTGGAGGCACTATAGAAAACTGGCAAAGAGAAGAGAGGGTGGTCAATTAGAAGTCTGTTAAATCATGACATCAAAATAAAAGAGACTAATTGAGATGGGGAGGGGATATGATGGAGAATGGAATTTCAAAGGGAAAAGGGGGGGGGAAGGAGGATATTACCATGGGATGTTTTTTATAATCATGGAAAATGTTAATAAAAATTTTCAAACAGGTTGTCTCCAAAAAAAAAAAAGAAGAAGTCTGTTAAGGTCAGCAACCACAGTGGGCATTAGCAGCTTACCCCCACAGGGACGTGGCAGGGGAAAACATGGATTCAGAAGCACTCTTGACCATTTGCACAGGCAAGGTGAATTCCAGTAGCCTGAGGTTCTCATTCAACCAAGATGCAGCTACTGACCTTAGGTGCCTGACTGGAAAATGGGGTTGGCAGTGGTGGGGGCCGGGGGTCATGGGCGCAGCTCCGTCACTAGTCATGTGCGGTGAGGCGTGCATGGAACACGGCGCCCGATTCTTCTCTGAGGTCGTGCGGCTTTATTCCCTTCAGAATTCGTCTTCTGTATTTCCATGCCAGCATGTGATACGGTTAATGTTTAAAATTTTAGTCTTTTTGTTGGGTGCTAAGTAGTATGATATTGTCATTATATTTTGCATGTCCTTGATATTCATTGGTTATTCTCTGTCCATTAAGGAAAGAACATAATTTTAATAGGTAAAATTAATGAAGTGTTATTTCTTATAACAGAGATTAGAGTAATGAGGATTTGTAAGAAAGAGAACCCTGAAGGATAGAAACAGTTGTTATAAATATATACGTAGTATATACATATATATAAATAGTTACGCTCCTATGATTGAGATAGAACACCTCAACTAAGTAAGAGTCCCTGTCCTTTGTGTCTGAGGTTGACATTTCGCTGGGTGGGCACGGCTGTGGCATAGTGAATGGTAGGAAATTTACTTGGGGTTGCGCTGGAGAACTTGCCTTGAGATATTTTCTAGGAAGCTGAGAAAACTTTGTGGGAAGTGTCTCAGTGTAGGGACTCTGATACAGAATTGCTTGGGAAGATGTGGTGGGGGAAGCTCGTGGTTACTGGATGCCACTGGCCATACACACTGCAGTAACGTAGTGCTGCAAAGCTACGGGAACCTGGAAGCAAGACCCCCTTCTCCCGAGATCTCTGTGCTGCATTCTGTGAAGGAAGCACGCAGCTCAGGTCTTTGCCGTCTGGCAGAGAGAAATGTCTGAAGGGTCCAGGTCTGTTTCATACAGCAGGCAGACCAGATGAGTGTGGAGATGAGAGGCAGCAGATGTGTAACAAACAGGCACCGTGTACCTTTCAGTGATTTAACTTCCAAAAGGAGCGTTTGGATATATTTAAACTCCCCCCAAGTAATCAAAACCACTCCTACAAATAAAAGGTTTTCACTTTTGTACAACCATTTTTATCTTGCCATTATGAGGAGACATAACCTGAAAGCCATTGTGTTACTGTTGGCGATATTGATCACTTCTCACATTCAGTCACAGCCACACTGAATTTATATCTAAAGGGTAAATTACAGACTTTATTTCCAATGTCTTGTATATAGAATAAAATGTGAAGGAGGGCTGGAATGATAGCCTAGTGGTTAAGGTGCTTGCCTGCATAGCCTCAGGACCCATATTTGACTCCCCAGATCCCACGTAAGCCAGATGCTCAAAGGCGAAGCAAGCACAGGGTTGCACACGAACACTGGGTGGTGCAGGTGTCTGGAGTTTGATTGCAGTGGCTGAAGCCCTGGTGCGCCAATTCTCTCTCCCTCCCTATCTCTCTAAAAACAAAAACCAAAAACAAATGTGAAGGAGAGATAAACTTGTGCATAGAACAAACAAGTTGCAAATCTCTTATGATCCTTGTTTTCCCTGTAAGATCATATTTTATATTTATGGTTTTATTCTTGAACTGAAACATTTATTGGGAGCTTGTAACATGTAAACATACTGCATATTGGTCATATTTCCACCTGGCTATCTTCTTATGTCCCCTCTCCCCACCCTCATTCCACTGAGGGCTCGCTCACTGGAGGTATCAGAACTCACTGAGGGCTCATGAACGCACCTGTCGGTTCCTGTGGGCAGGATGATGCTCCCAGCACGCCGCCCAGCCCCGTGGCTCTTACCTTCTTTCCACACTCTCTTCTGCAAACTTCTCTGAGGCACGGTGTGGACTGTGCTCTCAGGCACTTCTGGATCTCGGCTTTGGTACGGGTTGAGCGTCCTCAGGGTCTGTCTCCATCACCCTGGTACAGGTGGTCAGGCTCGACGTGGAAGCAGAAGCAGCGCCCTTGCTCATCTCGCCAGTTCCGCTGTAGTTTCATCTGAGCTCTGGCTGATGTGAAGGAGCGGTTCGTCTCCTACCATGGAGTCAGCTATCGTTGCTAGATTTTGGTTGGCCTTGGTTCTCACTGCCTTCTCGAAAAGAAAAATTCTGTAATGGAGAGTGAGATTGGCATAGGTTAAAGGGGTAAGCATTGTCAAGTTAGAAAGATTTTGATGAGTGTAGCGTCTTTTTTTTTGGCCAAAATCTAGTGCGAGCATTTCCTCGAAGTCCATAATCTTGGTCTCTAAAGGATTTTGACTTGATTCCTAGTTCCAGCTATGGGTTTCTTTCCACTGAGTGGATCCCTTAGCCAATCTGAAAGCCACTGGTTACCTGCCTAGGCCGGGTGCCTCCATTGCACAGGTATGATACGTGCTGTTAGGCTGGTTGCTTTCGCATAGTAGTGACTCCTACTTGCTTACAATGCTGTTGGCCATTTTTTCCCCCCAGCAGCTCATGTAGCACTTTACAGCACTACATGGAATAACTCTCTGGGAACTGGCTTCTTACCAGATTTCAGCTAGATCCCTCAGTGCTCTGTGTCAGCAGGATGTGGTGTCGTTAGCAGTAGGGTCTTAACTTTTACCTAGGCAGGTAATCAGGTGCTTTGATAGAAGCCTGTCTTGTTTTGGGGATCTCATAGGTCTCTGATAAACAGCTCAGTATAGGTTGTAACTGATTTCTTCATTTTGCACAATTATATAATTGATTGTACAGCTTACAGAGGTCATGGCAGTTCCCCACATTGACACACACATCCTTCTATCATGAAGTTTATAGAACCAGAACTTCTTCCACATTTAAGGAAGTTACACAGTTGAAGAGTATCTCATTCTAATTTTTCAGAAACCCCAAGTATTTGAAGTTGTCAAGCTTATTACAATGGGATCATTCATTCATATATTGTATAAAGCTATCCCCAGAGTCAAGATTTCATATTAATCATCCCATATGAGAGTTTTTGCTCTGGCTGAGATGGATGCATGGCATTTATTTAATCTGGGACACTATTTTTCCCTCTGTGCATGTTTTCCATCACCAAATGTCTATGGTGTAACTGATTTCTTATGCTGGGACTTATAAGCCAGAGCCAGATGTTTTAGAGTTACACTGTACCCACCACGGTGCTTCTTACCACACGATCTCCCCCATAATCCTGTTGAGGGGTATGTCTTTTAGTCTGTTATCCAGGAGGAGGTTTTCTATGGTACCAGTTTATTTTGGATTTAGTTTTGTGTGTATCTTCCTCTCCCCTCTCATTCCCTTCCCCCCAAACCCTTCCATCCCTGTTATCTGTTCCTCAAGTTCTCTGCCAGGCGCGCCTGCAACTCAGGCTGTTCCAGATCAGGAGCCACCGACGAGGGAGAACATACAGCGTTTGTCTTTCTGTGCTCTTCTGAGTTCACCTAGGATCCGTTCCAATTATGTCCATTTTCCTAAAATTTTCATTATATTACTTTTTCTTACTGCTGAGAAGAATTCCTCGTGTAAATACATCACATCTTCATTATCTGTTCATCAAATGATGGGCATCTGGGTGGATTCCAGTTCTTAGCTATTGTGAATTGAGAAGCGATAAACACGGTTGAGCTCATATCTCTGCAGTGAAGAGTGGAGCCTTTAGGGCAGATACCCAGTAGAAGGATGGCTGGGTCAGTTGGTAGCTCTATTTTCATCTTTTTCAGCAGTCTCCATATTGATTTTCACAGTAGTTTTACAAGGTTACCCTCCCGCCAGCAGTGAGTGAGGGTTCCTTTTTCCCTACATCCTCATCCTCATTTATTGTTGTTTGATTTTTTTTTAATGATTGCCATCCTGAGTGGAGTAAGGTAGAATTTCATAGTTTTAATTTGCATTTCCCTGATGGTTAAGGATGTTGAACATTTTATTAACTATTAGCCATTTGTATTTCTTCCATTGAGAATTTCCTATTCAATTTTCTCTCTTTTTTAGAGAGTGAGAGCAAGAGAGAAAGAAAAAGAAAATTGGTGCTCTGGGGCCTCAGCCACTGCAATTGAACTTCAGATGCTTGTGCTACCAAGTGCATATGTGCGACCTTGAACTTGCATCATCTTAATGCATCTGGCTTACATGAGGTCTGGAGAGTTAAACATGGGTTCTTAGGCTTTGCAAGCAAGTGCCTTAACTGCTAAGCTGTCTCTCCAGCCCCCTATTCAGTTCTCTGCCCCATTTTTTGGAGTTGATTCTTTGGTTTTTTTTGTATTGCTTAGTGTCTTTCTTTCTTTCCAGGGCCTTAGCCACTGCAGGTGAACTCCAGATGCATGCGCCACCTAGTGGGAATGGGTGACCTTGTGCCTCACCTTTGTGAGTCTGGCTTACGTGGGATCTGGAGAGTTGAACGTGGGTCCTTAGGCTTCACAGGCAAGTGCCTTAACTGCTAAGCCATCTCTACAGCTCTTGTTGCTTAGCTTTTGAGTTCTTTGTAGATTCTAGATTTTAGGCCTCTGTTAGTGGTGTAGCTGGGTGAAGAGTTTCTCCTGTTCTTTGGGTAGTCTGTTGACTCTGTTTAGGGTATGTTTGCTTGTACAAACTTTTTAGCTTCGTGAGATCCCACTGGTTGAGTGATTGTTCAATTTCCTGGGCTAATGGGATATTGTCCAGGAAATGTTTCTCCATCATGGAGAGTTCCTTCTATTTTTTCTTTCAGTCATGTAATAGTGTCAGGTATTATATTGAGGTTTTTAATCCACTTAGAGTTGATTTTTGCGCATGGTGAGAGGAGTGGGTCTCGTTTCATTTTTCTGCTTGTGGTTGTCCAGTTTGTCCAGCAGCAGATGTTGAAAATGCTGTCTTTTCTGTGGTGGTGTTGGCTCCTTTGTCAAAGATCAAGTAGCTGTAGTTACTGGAAGTAAGGGCCGGGTCTTCAGTTCTGTTCCATTGGTCTCTAGGTCTTTTACTGGCTCTGGGTTTTACCATCAACAACTTTTACCTGGTAGAGTGATATGACCTAAACACACAGCAGCGTGATGTCTCAGTTAACCTGGCACAGTTGGGATATATGCTATTAGCCTATCTTCTTAAATCTCTCTGCTTGTTTTCAGCTGTGTTTAATTTGTGTTTATACCTGCCCCTTAGATTCTTGTTTGATTATTTTAGCTTTTTAGTACCAAAATTTTCTTTAGAATTTTCCAAATACTGTTATGTTTTATAGTTTTCAGCTAACTGATAAAATGAAATCTTGCCTTTTTAAAATTTTGGGGTGTGTGTGTGGGGGGGTGCGCGCGCACACACGTGTGTTGCCATGCACATCACAGCATGCTGTGGTAGAGGGCAGAGCTTAACCCTTGCTGTTGGTCCTCAGTAACCACCCTGTTTGTGACAGGATCTCTCGTTTGCTGTTGTGTATGCCAGGGTAGCGAGCTTCTGGGGAGTTCCCGCGTCTGTGCCTCCCATCTCACAATGGGAACGCAGGGATCACCGATGCGTCCTATCACATTCTGCCTTATGGGGTTATAGTGATCTAAACTCATCACACTCGCCTGAGAAATGCTTTATCCTCAGAGCTTTCTCTCCAGCCTACCTTTTTGCCTTTTCAACATAGCTCATTTGTTTTACTTAGTTCACCTTATAAAATCAATAAGCAGATCAACGTTATTCTGTCCCATTGTTGCCCGTTGCTTCTTACTTCTTATCATGCATTTTCTTAGGCTTAATTACTAACCATGTTACTATTAAGCACATTATTTTTATTAATTAAATTATCTGTGATCTTGTTAGATATTTCATTTGAAAAATTATTGCTTGATGTAATTTGAAGCCTGGTATATTTAGACCCTTCTTTGGAGAGCATCGTGTATCTCCATTAGGAACCTCGCTCCACTAGCGGTTCAACGTCACCCTAAGCCAGCTGTAAGGCTTGGGGGTTCTCTGCTGCCCAGATGACTGCAGCAAGGCTCCAGTGTGGTAAAGGCTAGTTTCATTCTGACACACCATCACCCAAAGAGCCAGTCTCTGTGCCCAAGTTAAGTGTCATGCCTTGTATTTGATGCTCTCTGCTGTGGGCTATTTCTTCTCATTTTATTCCCCTCCTTGAGGCAACCCTACAGCCTTTTGGATTCTCTTGTAGATAGGAAATCTCTCCAGAGCAAAACTAGCTCTGAATGCCTGGCTTCTTTCAAAGAATTCACAACTTCTGGGTCGTGGCTTGGTAGGTAGACTTTTTATTTGGTTACTGGTAAAACACTAGAGATTGAATAATTATTATGGTACTTTTCAAGTTGTCATCAGTAGAATGTTTTTTTCTGAATTATTTCATCTAGTGTTATTGGAAATGAGAAATCAGGGCAAGTTATATTAACCTACTAAGTTATGCTTTAGTTTTTTTTTATTATGTGGTACGGGATAGCTATCTTACAGGATTATTGACATTTTTAATGTACTTTATTTATTTGAGAGGTAGAAAGAAGCAGAGGGAGAGCGAGAATGGGCGTGCCAAGGCCTCCAACTACTGCAAATGAACTCCAAGTATATGTGGCACCTTGTGCATCTGGCTTATGTGTGACTTGGAGGGTTGAACTGGGGTCCTTGGGCTTTGCAGGCAAGCACCTTAACTGCTAATCCATCTCTCCAGCCCAGGTTATTGAAATTTTTAAATGAGGTAACACAGTATGTTAACACATTAGCACCTGACATGTAGAAAATGGCTCACTTTATTGGCTTATCATTTTGAGAACATAGGAATTTTTCTGTTACTCTTTAATATTTTTCAAGCATAAATTAGCCCTTTTATTGCCAAAGTCTTTTGTAAAGATAATGAAAGACAGATAACATTAGCATTGACTGACCTTTCTGTCAACCCTGATTTATGTAAATGAACTTTTTTTATCCTAATTAAGCCTTTATGCTATATGAATATTTTAATTTTTATTTACTTAAAAGTAGATTATGACCCTAATGTCTGTGTGTATAGGTGTGTATGTTTATGTAAATATATAAAGACCAGTTATTTGGAAGTGTGTGTGCTTATATGTGTGTATTTACATAAATGTATGTGAATGCTGAGCAGGAAGGTACTTTAATTATTTAAGACATTGATTTTATGATAAAATAATTAGGCCAAAAATAGGAAGTCCAAAGCTATGTAGATTTGAGACTTTTGCTTTGAATATTTCCAGATTCTGAAAATTGGAGGAATTTTTTCTTATTTTCATTTTTTTTTTTAAATATTTTCTTGGTCATTTTTTTTTAAATTTATTTATTTGAGAGCGACAGACAGAGAGAAAGACAGAGGAAGAGGGAGAGAATGGGCGCGCCAGGGCTTCCAGCCCCTGCAAACGAACTCCAGACACGTGCGCCCCCTTGTGCATCTGGCTAACGTGGGACCTGGGGAACCGAGCCTCGAACCGGGGTCCTTAGGCTTCACAGGCAAGCGCTTAACCGCTAAGCCATCTCTCCAGCCCCTTATTTTCATTTTTGTATGTGAAAAGATATATACATATATATTTGGTTTTTTGAGGTAGGGTCTCACTCTGGTCCAGGCTGACCTGGAATTAACTCTGTCATCTCAGGGTGGCCTTGAACTCATCAATCCTCCTACCTCTGCCTCCCGAGTGCTGGGATTAAAGGCATGTACCACCGCGCCCGGCTGTATGTGAATATTTTTAAAGTGGTTGAGACCTTGGGCTTGAGTGGGCAAGGGAACATCATGATAAGTACATAGCAGAACTCTGTGAAGTCTGAGGACTGCAATTTGGGTGCTTAGCAAGCAGATGCAGTGGAATCTTCCTAAAATGAGGCACACGTTTCTGCTTTCTTACTCCATAAATGTGTGCCATCCAGAGTGCATTTGATCTTCCTTCTTTTGCCACAACCCGATTTTGGGGCAGATAAAGTCTAACCTAATCAACCTTGCTTCAACATTGAATCCATGAGTGTAACGATCAGTCTCCCAGCGGTTGCTTCCACCACTGCAGTTGAAATGGGCCTCATATGTTTAGGCGTAGGCGGTAAACACACCCTCCGTTTTAGATATTACAAGTTTCATTCATTTGGCTGAATGATTTAAACATTTTGCCATGCTACTATTCTGTGTCTTAAAGTTACTTTAAGGTAATTATTTTCATGATTTTGTTTTCTAGGTTAACAGAACCTTCTGGATATCTAACAGATGGTCCAATTAACTATAAATATAAAACAAAAT
The DNA here is from genome assembly GCF_020740685.1 of Jaculus jaculus. Lineage (NCBI taxonomy): Eukaryota > Metazoa > Chordata > Mammalia > Rodentia > Dipodidae > Jaculus > Jaculus jaculus. The sequence goes on along the minus strand of NC_059102.1, from coordinate 19,012,225 downwards.
GTACATGGCTAATTGAAGGCTAGTAAGTATTACAATTTGAGTTGAATAACTTGATTTTGTGCTGAAGTGCTAAAGCAAATGACTGGTGTTAAAGCATTAAGTCATTTGGTTTTATGTTATGCATTTTAGTTCATTGCTTTTTTTTGAGGTAAGCTTTCACTCTAGCCTCGGCTGACCTGGAATTCACTATGTAGTCTCAGGGTGGCATCAAACTCACAGCGATCCTCCTACCTCAGCCTCCCGAGTGCTGGGATTAAAGGTATGCACCACCACTCCTGGACAGTTAATTGGAACATATTCATAATTCTTGTGTGATTTTAAAACATAAATTATAGTACTCCTTCATTGATGATATGATAGATAAATTATATTTTTAATTTTTGAATTATGTTATTGAAGCATTAAATATAGTAGGTTTTTGTTTTTTGGCTTTGAAAAATACCTTGGTAGGAAAATTTAAAAACTGTAGAAAGTATAAAAATACTCTATGATAAGTTGGGTTGGTTCATACACATTTTAACACTTTTTATCATTTTAGTTCTAATGATCCACTTATTTTTTTACTTTAAAAATATTTTTATTTATTTGCAAGGAGAGAGAAAGATATGTCCAGGGCCTCTGTCACTGCGAGCAAACTCCAGATGCATGAGCCACTTTGTGCCTCTGGCTTCACATGGGTATTGGGGAAGTGAACCTGGGTTGTTGGGCTTTGTAATTAAGTGCCTTTAACCACTGAGTCATCTCTCCAGCCCTAATGCTCCCTTTAAAAATAATTTTTATACTGGGCATGGTGGTGCACAACTTTAATCCTAGCATTTGGGAGGAGGCAGAGGTAGGAGGATCGCCATGAGTTTGAGGCCAGCCTGAGACTACATAGTGAATTTCAGGTCAGCCTGGGCTAGAGTGAGACTGTTGCAGTCCGGTTCACATTGCTGTTAGAAATCACCCAACCAAGAGGAGCTTCTGGGAAAAAGAGATTTATTTTGGCTTACAGGCTCGAGGGGAAGCTCCATGATGGCAGGGGAAACCGATGGCATGAGCAGAGGGTGGACATCACCCCCTGGCCAATATAAGGTGGACCACAGCAACAGGAGGGTGTGCCAAACACTGGCATGGTTAAACTGGCTTTAATACCCATAAGCCGGCCCCCAACAATACACTCCCTCCAGGAGGCATTAATTCCCAAATCTCCATCAGCTGGGAACCTAGCATTCAGAACACCTAAGTTTATGGGGAACACCTGACTCAAACCACCACAGAGACCCTACCTTAAAAAACCAAAAAAATAAATAAAATAATGAAAGAAAGAAAGAAAGAGAAGGGCTGGAGAGATGACTTTGCAGTTAAGGCGTTTGCCTGCAAAGCCAAAGGATCCCGGTTCTATTCCCCAGGACCCACGTAAGCCAGATGCACAAGGGAGTTCATTTTTAGTGGCAATGCATCTGGAGTTTGTTTTTAGTGCCTGGGGGCCCTGGTACACCGGCCCATTCTCTCTCTCTCTACCTCTTTATCTCTCTCAAATAAATAAATAATAATAAATAAAAAATTACTATTAAAAAATTGTTGGGGCTGTAGAGATGGCTTACTGGTTTAAAAAAAATAAGGGTCTTTTAAAAAGAACATTTTTCATTTTGAAGCAGGTTCTTACTCTAGCCCAGGCTGACCTGCAACTCACTCTGTATAGCTCAGGCTGGCCTCAAACTCATGATGTTAATTGTCCTATCTCAGCCTCGTGAGAGCTGGTTTATTGGTGTGAGCCACCACACCAAGCTTTAAACAGAATACTTTTATACCTTTAGAAGTATTTCGCATAACTAGGGCTTGAAGCTACTTCTGTACTTAAACATTATTATGAGTAGATCATTAATTTATATCAGTTTTTTGAGACATTTTATGATTTTTTGGAGTTCTTTTTATGAGAGCGAGAGAGCGAGAGAGCGAGAGAGCGAGAGAGCGAGAGAGAGAGAGAGAGAGAGAGAGAGAGAGAGAGAGAGAGAGAACTAGCACACCAGGGCCTTCAGCCACTGCACTTGAACGCCAGATGTGTGCATCTCCTTGTGTGCACATGTGACCTTGTGTTCTTGTGTCGCTTTGTGTGTCTAATGTACATGGGAGAGTCGAGCACGGGTCCTTAGGCTTCGCAGGCAAGTGCTTTAACTGCTAAGCCATCTCTCCAGCCCCATTTTATGAGTTTTGTATTGTATTTGGAGTCATCTATTGGTGTTACTTTCGTTTTTTTTTTTAAACAAAAGCTGTTCTTTGCTGTATACCTACAGACTTAGTTTACTTTCTTTTTTTTAAATTTTTTTTTGTTTATTTTTATTTAGTTGTTTGAGAGCAACAGACAGAAAAGGAGGAAGGGAGGGAGGGAGGGAGAGAGAGAGGAAGAATGAGTGCGCCAGGGCTTCCAGCCACTGCAAACGAACTCCAGACGTGTGCGCCTCCTTGTGCATCTGGCTAACGTGGGACCTGGGGAATCGAGCCTCGAACTGGGGTCCTTAGGCTTCACAGGCAAGTGCTTAACCACTAAGCCATCTCTCCAGCCCTACTTTTTCATAGTATATTACTTTTGAGACCTTTTGAGTATAAAATTTAAAGAACTTAATGCATCCATTTAGAGGTTCTTTAGAAACTAATTTCTTCTTGAGTGCTTTTTTTTTTTCTTTTTTTTTTTCTTCCCAAGGTAGGGTCTCTAGCTCAGGCTGGTCTGGAATTCACTGTGTGGTCTCAGCGTGGCCTCAAACTCATGGCAATCTTCCTACCTCTACCTCCTGAGTACTAGGATTAAAGGTGTGTACCACCGTGCCTGACAAATGTTGAACTTTTGTAACCAACATTATTGAAGTACAACTTGCTATGGTAAACCCTCTCCCTTTAGTATACAGCTCAATAAGGTTTCATAATGTATATGAGCTGTGCACATCTACCTTAATCAAGACATGTAATTTTCTTGAATAAATAACTTTTAGAAAATTATTATATGTACATGTGGCCTATTAAATGCTTGAGTTTTATTCTGATAGCTTGTCCCCCCCCCCCGTAACTTAAGTATTTATAAAAAAAGTATCTAAATTTATATGTTTTTTTATTTTGTTGAGAGAGAGAGAGAGAGAAAGAGAGAGAGAGAAAGGTGTGCCAAGGCCTTCAGCTGCTGCAAATGAACTCCAGATGCATGCGCCCCCTTGTGGCATATGTGCAACATTGCACACTTGTGTCACTGCGTTTGGCTATGTGGGACCTGGAGGTTTGAACATGAGTTCTTAAGCTTCACAGGCAAGTGCCTTAACCGCCAAGCCATCTCTCCTGCCCTCTAAATATATTTTTATAAAGTATGTCTGAGCTTTAAGAGTATGCTTTATATATTATATGTTAAAGGTTTTTTATTTTTTTTCAGTCCAAATGCAGTGTTAAGATTAAGATTCAATCATTTTGCTACAGAATGTAGCTGGGATCATATGTATGTTTATGATGGAGACTCAATATATGCACCATTGATAGCTGTACTTAGGTGAGTAATTATGTTTAATTGATGGATGTATAGTCAGTTGTAGGAAAGTAAATATCTGTATAATTTGTTAATTTGAAACTCATTGATCTGTATTCATATTTAGTGAGGCTATTGATAGCTAAACTTCAAGAATTATTATAATACCATGTTGTATTATATGATTATTAAATATATATATTATAATATAAATCTTGATACAGCTTAGATAAATAAGCACTCTATTGGAACTGTATACTGTTTTTTTTAAAGAAGTACCCTATATTCTCATGAATTTAATTTATTTTTTTAAAGTGGTTTGAATCTGTTTCTAGGACTATTTGAAGAGAGTAAGGTGAAAAACTAGGGTAATATCTCTGTATATATGTGTGTGTGTATGTGTATGTATGTATATATATATGTATACATATATACACATACACCGACATACACACATATGTACATGTACACACAAGTAGATGTATATATATTTATAATTGTGCTTTTCTTTTAGTGAAATCTTAAATTTGGGGCAAAAGGACAAAACTATGCTTTGTTTAATGGCTTAATATAGGAGAGGACCAGTTGTTAAAGTGTGGGAATATTTTACTTCAAAATTTTATTAGTCAAATAAAATCATAGCATGTTAAGGACCTATATTTTTAATGTTGTATTTGAGAGTAAAAGGTAAATATGTTGGACATAGAAAAATTATGAACATGTAATTTGTGCTTTGTGTCCAACCTCATTAATGTGATTGTTGGCTAGTTGCTCATTAAGTGATTCTTTACCTTTGTTTTTTGCACAATATTGCTTGTGTTCTGTCACTGCTGAGGATCTGGCCTTGTTGTTCCTGTCAATTTTCAGTTAAATTTTTCTTTCCACTGTTCACTTTGCCACATATTCTGTTCTATCATGAACTTTTTTCAGTAAACATGCAATGACTTGTCGTTCTATTGTATAGCTTATGGCTATATAATATATGTTATGACAGTTTCAAAATGAACTTGTAGTGGTCCAGATACTTATTCTGTAAGATTTTGGAAAATACTTTAGAATTTCTGTTTTGACTTGTTTAAATATTACAGAAACATTAGTTATAAGTGTCTTATTTAAGGATAATAATTATTAAATGGGATAGACCCTTGAGAATAATTATAATGTAAGATAAAGCATCATTACTAAAAAGATATTATCCAGGGCCCACACATGTATTTTTGGCAATTTAAAATATCACTTTGCAAAGTGCTACCGCCAGACACAAAATGGCCTGGACATCCATGACCTCATAGTTAGTGCCTGACACTACCTACGCAAGACCATCATAAGAGGAGGAAAAGATCATGACATCACAATAAAAGAGAGACTGATTGAGATGGGGAGGGGATATGATGGAGAATGGAGTTTCAAAGGGGAAAGTGGGGGGAGGGAGGGTATTACCATGGGATGTTTCTTTATAATCATGGAAGTTTTTAATAAACATTTGAAATAAAAAAGAAACATTAAAAAATAAAATATCACATTGCTATCATCTTTTAATTTTTCATGACATTGTTAACTGACCATTTAAATGCATCTTTTCTTTTGTTAGTATTTTAATTGAATGACTCTGCATTAATTAGCACTGATTTATCACATTCTTACCAACTCTTTCATGTTAATAGAGGACTTTTCATAAGATTATTAGGGTGAAATTTAGTCTATGACTAAAGATAGAAGTGGGGACTTTTCATTAGCTGTGGTCCTGTTACCTGTCCTGAGGGAGATGGAAAATGACGCCCATTGAATATCCACTTTATGCTACTCAGTGTTGCTGTCAGCTTGCCTGTTACCTCAGCCTCAAAACGTTTCCCACACTTTACAACTGAGAAAGTTGAGACTGGAGAAGTTGTGTGCTTCTAATAGGTGATAAGCCAAGACCTGGATTCCAGCCTCCATTTCAAAGCCTATAGTTTCTGCTTTACTCTGCTAAGAAACAGAATCTAATTATGTTTGAGTTTTGCCAGCTATGCAAATATTTATTACTCAATCAATCACATTATTTTTTTTAATCATTTGATAAACAGTTCAGTTCCAGAGACTGTTAGAAGCCTGGAGGATATAGTAAGGAATAAGGCAAAGGTTATTACAATTAGTTCAGTGTCCAACCATCTGGAGGTAGGCCAAGCTTCCTAGAGTGGGGAGATGGTCACCCACAAGACTGCCCCTACTTCAGGCACTGCTTAGAGGTTTAGAGTTGTCCACCTGTGCTTCTCCTCATCTGACCGCAATCTCAAGGCTTTTCCTGCTTCCCTAATATTTGATAATTTGGTAGAATTATCCACATAACTTTTTAATTTATGACCACAGTTTTATTGCAAAGAATAGAAATCAGAACTAGTAGGCTTGATTGAATATTGTCCACAGTGAGGCTGAACTCAAATCTCCAGCTTCCTTCTTCTTAAAAAGTCAGGCTATAAGCCTCTGCTAGCAATTTCTTTTAATTAAGTAGTTAATTTATTTATTAGAGACAGAGAGAGGGAGAAAGAGAGAGAGAGAGAGTAAGTGAGAATGGGCACACCAGAACCTCTAGCCACTGCACATGAACTCCGGATGCATGTATCACCATGTGCATCTGGCTTACATGGGACCTGGAAAATTGAACCTGGATCAGGCTTCTCAGACAAGCACCCTAACCACTAAGCCACCTCTCCAGCTCACTTTTAGCAATTTCTTACCAGCATGTACTACCACCTCTGGATAGGCCTCCTTTAGTGTTGAACTCTGTATCTTTTTGATTTTCTGCTTTGATGAGTTTTGAGTCTCTTCAGGATCTCTTATTCCTCTCTGGAGGAAGGTCTCAGGATAGCAGTAAAATCAGCACTCATATGTAGTTTGCCGCTTCCTCTGTAACTTCCCTGCAAGGCTCAGGGAACATTGCGGAAGAGGAGACAGAGAGAATGTAAGAGTAACAGGCTGGGAAGGTCTGCTCTGAGGCATTATCCTCCCTGCTCTCCCCATCCCCCAGAGACTGGGTGCATTCAGGACCCCACAGTGAATACTGATAGCCTCAGTGAGGAGGGCCCTCAAGGAGGTGGGGTGGAGAGTGGGAACATGACTAATAAGCAATATATTAACACAATAAAGTTCTCAATATAAAAAAGTCAGGATAATATCACATGGCTTTAACTTTTTAGTCCTCAGATCTTACTGGTGTGGCCAGTCCCCATTCTGAAGTGTATCTTTAGCTTCTGTTATCTGGGTGCCCATTGGCATAAGCTCTGTGGGTTTACACAAATAACAAAGACTTGGGAAATTCTAAGGATTTAAAAGCTGTATTTCAAGAACTGGTAACAGAGGCCTGACAAATTCTTTACTGTATAATAGTCATGCACTAATGGGGACATGAAAACAGATTCTCACACATATTAAGTGTAGTCATATTATGAGAGATATTGATATCATTTCAACCAAATATCCAATCCTCCATGGTGAATTTTATCTTAGTAGAATAATAGGAAAAGTATAGGGCAAATAGAATATTCTAGATAGAGAAAAACATGTTCAAATGGAACATGAAAACTGGAGTTGGTGGTTCTGAGTAGCTTCACCACATGATAGGTAGGAGCCAGACTGCTCAATAGCAGCAGTCAGGAACATGTACTGTGTGACAGTTCTCTATATTTACCAGTTCAGTTAGTCCTCACACTGACTTCTTAGGTGGGTGTTACCTTTACAGTGACCCAACTTGAGAATTGCAGCACAGAAAGATTCTGAGAGTGGCCCAAAGCTGCTGTCTGGTAAGAGACAGTCAGATACGAGCCCGTGCTATATTGTTCTTGACCTCAATTCATTTTTTAATTTTTATTTTTGAAATTTTTTAAAAAAGATTTTTGTTTTAAATTTTTATTTGAGAGCGACAGGCAGAGAGAGAGAAAGAGGCAGACAGAGAGAGAGAGAATGGGTGCTCCAGGGCCTCCAGCCACTATGAATGAACTCCAGACGCGTGCGCCCCCTTGTGCATCTGGCTAACGTGGGTCCTGGGGAATCGAGCCTTGAACCGGGGTCTTTAGGCTTCACAGGAAAGCGCTTAACCGCTAAGCCATTTCTCCAGCCCTCATTTTTTAATTTTTTAAAATACTTATTTATTTATTAGAGACAGAGGCATATAGAGACAGTATAGGCATGCCAGGGCCTCAAGCCACCACAAGCAAACTCCAGATGCATGTGTCACCTTGTGCATCTGGCTTTCATGGGCACTGGAAAATTGAACCTGGGTCTTTAGGCTTTGAAGACACTAAGCCATCATTCCAGACCTTTTCTTTTACATACTGTAGTAGTGATTACTCATACACCACACTAACAAGTTGGACTTTATTCTATAGACAAGGCATTACTAGACGGCAGAGAGAATGTTTGGAATGGAAGAGTCATCTCCCTTCCCCACCATGTGCTGGAAAAATGAGTGCTAGACAAATGTGTGGTGGATGTTGAGTTTGGGAAAATCATACATAGCAATACTTTAGGTTTGGAAAGACACATTCTTGCAGATTTCTAGACACCAGCAGTCAGTCCATAGTCAGCTCAGCCAAAGTGCAATGTTGAGGTGTCTCAGAGCTAAGCTGCAATGCCATTCTTGGTAAGCCTGGCTTAAAGTAGCTCACTTTTCTCAACTCTTAGCTGTTGGGGTCCCAGTTAAAATTGAATGCCTCAAATTTCTCTTCTTCCCCTAGCTCTATAAAATCTTGAACTATCTTCCCATTTCTTAGCCCTTAAAAACTTACTTTCAACTTGGAAATCAGCATATGCCTGTAAGGGAAATGACCTCAGTGCCTAGGCTTCTTTTCTGGTATCAATTAGCTCCACAATAACTTCAGGAAGATTATTTTTGGTTTACATAGCCATTTTCCTGTGCATATTGTGTTGTAATTTGGTTGGTCCAAATTGCCTGGTAAGTTTTATAATGAGTGGATATCCTCTTTCATTTATTGCTTTAAAAGCACTTATAAATAAGCAAACAAACAAATCCATTTTCTTTTTCCTATTTCAGAGAGGTCTCAGAGGCTAGGTGTATTTATTTTAAAGTTCTGGAATACTATAATTACCAGCATACTTATTTTTATGTTGTGACTTTCCATGGGGAGACATGAGTAAAGATCTGTTCACTTCAGGTAGGACCCCAGAAACGGACCAAAGAAATAATTCCCCCCAACATGTAACATGGTGACTCTGTGAGCTTACTGGGTTACTCAGAGGAGCATGGGTGACACAAAGCAGCTGTGTTTCTGAAAAGCCCACCGGAGCCTGGGTGACGACTCATGAAGGCTTGTGTGTGTGTGAGTGTAGTTTATGTGGGTTCATGTGTGGACATGTGTGGAGGCCAGAAGGTGACATCGGGTCCCTAAACTGGGGTGACAACGGGTAGGCTGTGCCACCCAAATGTAAGAACTCCTGCTTGCAGGGCAAATTCTTTACCCGCTGAGTCATACCCCATTCTCCTCCCCAGCACTTGTTGGCTGCTTAGAACCTTGGGGAGGGGCCTTGTGAATCTTGTAACTTTTGAGAGCTTCCTGAACCTTTTAAGTTTTATTAGCTTCCAGAGTCTCCCTGGGTTCCCATCACTCTCCAGGAGGGGGTGTTTTAATTTTGGGGAGACAGGTATATAATACCACCCCTTCCTCTGGCTCTTCCACTCATTTTGCCCCTTCTTCCTATGGTGTCCCCTGAGCCTTAGATGTTTGCTCACATCTGCTCCGGAAAAGTCATAACAAGTGTAATCTCACTATTACAAAAATGTGTGTGTGTGTGTGTGTGTGTGTGTGCGTGTGTGTGTGTGCGCGCGCGTGTGTGTATAACTAAGACTGGCATTACAGAATTTGAATTATATTGACAGTCTCCTTGTATAATTCATTGTTCTGTTACTATCTAGTAGATACAATAACAATTACTAAGGAATTAAATAAAGGGTTGATTACTTTTTACTTTGTGTCTGAAAAATAAATCAACTCTAGTGATTCATTTTTCTAGAAAGTATGATTTGATTATAGGAGTCAGTTCCTAGTGCTGCCTAAATATAAATTAAGCTTTCATTAAAATAATTTACCAAAACTCAAGATGTTTTGAGGAAGTTATAAACTACAGATGTATGAAAAATAGGGATGAATCTTAAAAACATGCTGAGAGAAAGAAATCACATGTAGAATGTGTACCTTATGATTTTATTTTTGCAATGTTCTAAAAAGACATAGTAGCAGAAAAAGTAAAAGACTTCTGAGGCCGTATGTAAAGGACTACTGACTAGGAAGGAATATAAGAGAACAGTTGGTGAGCATGGAAATGTTCTGTTGCTGGATTGTGGTGACTGTGCCGGTGCATATGTTTAGAACTGAGTGTATTGTATGTATGCAAACAATACCTTACCAAATTTGACCTTAAGAACAAAAAAAGAATTCACTAGTTTGGGTTGTATAATTTGTTACCATGTTTTCACTGACTGCATACTTTCATGAATGTAGAGAGGGTAGTATGTATGACTAAATGAGGGCATGTAATTATATTCATAACAGGTAGGTTAAAAGAGAAGCGTCAAAGCTGAAATGTGGTGGCTCACACATGCAATCTCAGTTCTTAGGAGGCTGAGGCAGGAGGATTGTCTTAAGTTCAAGGACGGCTGGGGAAGCAATAGAAAACCCACTGTCAAAAAAAGCAAATGAGGCCGGGCGTGGTGGCGCACGCCTTTAATTCCAGCACTCGGGAGGCAGAGGTAGGAGGATCTCTGAGGGTTCGAGGCCATCCTGAGACTACATAGTGAATTCCAGGTCAGCCTGAGCCAGAGTTAGACCCTACCTCAAAAAACAAACAAAAAAAAAACAACAAAAAAAAAAGCAAATGAGGGCTGGAGAGATGGCTTAGCGGTTAAGTGCTTGCCTATGAAGCCTAAGAACCCCGGTTCAAGGTTCGATTCCCCAGGACCCACGTTAGCCAGATGCACAAGAAGGCGCATGTGTCTGGAGTTCGTTTGCAGTGGCTGGAGGCCCTGGCGCGCCTGTTCTCTCTATCTGCCTCTTTCTCTTTCTCTCTCTGTTGCTCTCAAAAAAAAAAAAAAAAAAAGCAAATGAACAAACAAAAAAGAAATAGTAACTTAGAGCTCTTGGTTTTTTGTACATTTAAAACTCACCTCAATAATTTTCATGTGTGTGCCTAACAGCCTGAGTGAGCAATATTCTAATTGATAATATTTATGTATTAGTGCAGTTTGCATAAATGATGCAAAATTTTAAATAAATATGAAAGCATATATTTTATTTTAAAAATATTTTCATATATTTATTTGTAAGCAGAGTGAGATAGAGACAGAAAGAAAGAGAATGAAGGGGCATGCCAGAGCCTTCAGCTGCTGCACACTTACTCCAAGTGCATGCCCTACTTTGTGTATCTGGCTTTATGTAGGTACTGGAGAATCCAACCCGGGTCATTAGGCTTTGCAGGCAAGCTCCTTAACTGCTGATCATCTCTCTAGCCCCCAAAGTATATATTTTAAAATATATTTTATTTTTATTTATGTATTGTAGAGATACAGAAATAAGCTGGGAGGGAGGGAGGGAGAGAGAGAGAGAGAGAGAGAAAGAGAAAGAGAAAGAGGGAGAATGGGCATGCCAGGGCCTCCAGCCACTGCCAACAAACTCCAGATACACGCACCCCCTTGTGCATCTGGTTATGTGGGTCCTGGGGACAATTTCAGACTTTTTATTATTTTTATTTCTAGTTGTCCCTTGCAATGTACACACATGAATAATTTTGATAATATATATTTGAAAATATCTATTTATTTCTTCGAGATAGAGAGGGAGAGCATGGGTGCGCCAGGGTCTCTTGCCATTGCAAACGAACTTCAAATGCATGCGCCACCTTGTGCATCGGGCTAACATGGGTCCTGGGGAATTGAACCTGGGTCCTCAGGTTTCACTGGCAAGTACTTTAACCACTACATCATCTCTTCAGCCTGTGATAGTATTTTTGAAGAAGTTTTTCTGAGAAGTAGTCATCTTAATACAGTGGGAATACATATTTTTAAATTTTGCTGTTTTTTCTTTTTTTAACCCCCAGTGGTTTGATTGTCCCTGAAGTAAGAGGAAATGAAACGGTGCCTGAAGTTGTCACAACCTCTGGGTTTGCACTGCTACACTTTTTTAGTGACGCTGCCTATAATCTAACAGGGTTCAACATTTTCTACTCGTAAGTATTTTTTCAATTCCATTTTGTAGTCTTGCACTATTATATATAAATGTGTTATATATCAGGAACAGACTGGTGTGTTAAATTTCAAATCATTTAGGATTCCTTCCTAAGTAACATGAAGTATTAGTAATATGCCACAGTTATTGTCTTAGGCATGATTTCTGATCATTTCCAAGTCCAAGGACGTTATATTAGCAGATTATTTGGTTGAAATATTAACTACAAGATTTAAAATTGCTCGACAAATGACTAAGTAAACAAATAGAACAGCGTAATTTAACGGGCAGGGGCAGGTGCATGGGCTCGCAAGGGGGTCTGAACTCTTTCTGTTCCTCTCGGGTATTTTACTTACAGTCTGAAGAGGAGTGTGGAAGCTGAGCTTTGATAGTCCTCCTGCCTCCCAGAGATGGTCTTAGGTGCTATGTATTTGTGCATTGTATTACTTACAACAGTTTGCCACGTGTCTGACTTTCCCATTTTAAGCCTGGGGAAAATTAAAGCTTAGGAAACAGACTGCATGGCTATTCTACTGCCTCCAACATAAGAAAGATGATATTGAAAATCTCTTTTGTGTCTGACACTTCGTCCATCTTTGTGTCTGAAGTAGTTTGAAGGCTATCAATATTACAAAGATTTTGCAGAATTCAGCTTAAATCCATCTTGGCTTTTTTGGTTGTGAGTCTTTGTTTCTACTTCAGTGTCATTGTTATATATTGGGTTATATTGTTTCTATCTTCTTGGTTTAATTTTAATTGATCATATTTGTCTAGAAATTTGTCTATTTCTAGATTTTCCAATTTATTGCAATATAGGTTTTCATAGTATTTACTAATGGTCTTCAGGTTGTCATTGGTATCTCTTGTGATGTCTACCTCTTCATGTCTAATTTTATTAATCTGGGCCGTCTGCCCCTCTCTCTTTTGGGTTGGTTTGACTAGAGGTTTGTCAGACATGCTTATCTTTTTAGAAGAACCAATTCTTTGCTTATTGATTGGTGTGTAGTTCTTTTTGTTTCTATTTTATTGATTTCCACTCTGATTATTATTATCTTTATTATTTTCTTCTATTCCCTGATCTGGGTTTGTTTTTTTCTTGTTTGTTTTATTTTAAACTTTGAGGTATTTTATCATTATGTATAATTTCTTGGCTTTTTAAAAAATGCAGGCAATTACAGCTATAAACTTCCCTTTTAGAACTGCTTCCATTATAACTGGAAGGGGTTGACATGTTTTTATTTGATTTTAGGAACTTAAAAATTTCTTTAGTGATTTCTTTAATGACTCAGTCATAATTCAGTAATGTGTTGTTTAGTTTCCATGAGTTTGTATATTTTCAGTAGTGTCTCCTTATTTCTAGTTCTAGTCCTTTGTGATCAATTGGAATTTTTCTTTTATTTGTTAAGATTTGCTTTGTGCCATGAAATATAAAATTCCATGGGGCTTCTGAGAAGAATGTATATGCTGAAGCTTTTGGACAGAATATTTTGTAGGTGTCTATTAAATCCATTTGATCTATAATATCATTCAACTCTGATGTTTCTTTGTTGATTTTCCCTCTTCTTTGTGACTCTGGATGCTGTGTCTGTCAGTGAGAGCTGAGTGCTGAAGTTGTGCCCTGTTGTTATGTTGACGTGACTCTTTTCCTTTATCTCCAGTAGTAGTTGTTTTATGAAATTGAGTGTGGTAATTTTCCATACCTACCTTTAGAATATTAATAATCCTCTTGATGGGGTTTCCTCTTCAATATTACGTTACTTTTATTTTTTCTGACTAATTCTGGTTTGAAGTCTGCACTGTCAGGTGTGTATTTGTAACTACGTCTGATTGTTTTTTAGCTGCATTTACTTGGAATGCATTTTTCCATCATTTCATCCTAGGGCTCTGTTTGTCTTTGCCAGTTGGGCATTTCTTTGCAAGCAAGAAATAGATGGGTCCTGTTTTATAATCTAATCTGTTAGTCTGTCTTTGAGACTGTTAATATTCAGAGTTATTTTTGAAAGGTGTGTGATAATTCCCATTGTTTTTGTTTTTCTAATGTGTATTTTCTTAAGCCTCATGTGGGTGCTGTTACAGTGCAGTGTATTCTTTTTTCTCTCTCTTTTTTTTTTGTTATTTTTGTTTATTTATTTGAGAGAGACAGAGAGAGGCAGAGAGAGAGAGAGAATGGGTGCGCCAGGGCTTCCAGCCACTACAAACGAACTCCAGACACGTGCGCCCCCTTGTGCATCTGGCTAACGTGGGTCCTGGGGAACCGAGCCTTGAACCGGGGTCCTTAGGCTTCACAGGCAAGCGCTTAACCGCTAAGCCATCTCTCCAGCCCCAGTACGGTGTATTCTTTTCTTCCCGTCGCCCCGTGTGTGGGGTTCCTTTAGGTCCCTACTGCAGTGCTGCCTTGAGCGCCTGTAATGTGTGCTTATCAAGCACAATTTTTCTTTAATTCTGAAGGATAACGTTACTGGGCACAGTAATTTGAGTTAGCAGTTCCTGTCTTTCACAGCTTTTAAAATTCCCTCCTGCTTTTAGAATTTCTATCAAGAAATCGGCCACTATTCTGATTGCTCTACCTTTTTATGTGATTTGATTTTTTTTCCCCTCAACATTCTTTGTTCTGCGTACTTAATGTTTTAACTATAAAATGGGGAGGATCCTTGCGGATCTTGACTAGTTGGTGTTCTAAACAACATTCTCTTCCCTAGATTTGGGAAATTTTCTGCTTTGTTTATTGAATATATTTTTAGGGCTTTTTTCAGTTTGCACTTCTCCCTTTATGGTATAAGTTATTTGTCTGGTTTTTAAAGTTTGGTGTTCTAAATGTCTTCTGCAGCCAGAGAGCTATTTCTTCTCTCAATTGGGGGAACTTTCTGTCATGATTTTATCAAATATATTTTCTATTCTTTTTCAGCTTGAACAACTTCTGTTTTTAAATTTAAATATTTATTTATTTATTTGAGAGAGAGAGAGAGAGACAGGGAGGGAGAGAGGGGGACAATATGGGCATGTCAAGGCCTCCAGCCTCTGCAAATGAACTCCAGATGCATGTGCCCCCTTGTGCATCTGGCTTATGTGGGCCCTGGCGAGTTGAACCTGGGTCCTTTGGCTTTGCAGGCAAGTGCCTTAAATACTAAGCCATCAGTCTAGCCCGCACTTCTCCTTCTATACTCATAATTTGCATATTTGACTTTTAATGTTGTTCAATAGGTCTTTGGCATGTTCTGTTTATACTTTCCTATAATTTTATCTTTGCCTCAATGTCTCAATGTTCAAATTCATCTATCTTGCTTTGTCCCTGTGCTTGTTTGTCTTCTCCTTTATTCATCCTATTGGTGAGGCAGCCATAGTTTTTTATTTTTTTTTTATGTAGAGTCTCAGTCTTGTCCAGGTTGCTTTCATAGTTTCTTATTTGACATTAAGCTTTTCATTTTCAAGATTTCAATTAGAATGTTTTCAGTTTTTCGAATTCTTCTTTCATATCTTGTATTGACTTTTATTTCATTCATGTGTATTGTTAGAGTTTGTTTAGGAGTTTATTCATGTCTGCTCTGATAATGTTGTGTAGTTTTGTCTTTGCATCTAGAAATGCAGGGATGAGGTGAAAACAGGGGCTTTGAGAGGAGTGGCCACAGAGGAACCCCACATGTACCCTACCCCTCCTTTACAAAGCTGAAAATGGCTAAGTAGAGAAATTTTCACCAGGAATAAGTAAAGTATTCTAAATATCCCTGAACCAATCACTTATGACAGGATTTTTTAAAACCCTAAAGCATATCCAAGTATTTGTATATGGGAAATTTAATGTATAGTAGAGCACAGTTAAATGACCTTAAAATAAAATGTGGTAAGCATCTCTTATGAATGTGTGTGCCTTAAGATATTACATAACCAAGGTCTATTTTGGTTCTCATATAGTTTCAGATATTCTTAAACTTAGTTTTTTCCCTGTAAAATATATATTCAAAATAATTGCACCTAGGTATTTATTTATTTATGTTTTTGATTTTTGAGGTAGGTTTTCACTCTAGCCCAGACTGACCTGGAATTCATTGTGGAGTTTCAGGGTGGCCTCTGCTTCCCAAGTGCTGGGATTAAAGGCGTGTGCCAGCATACCTGGCTTTAAGTCTTTATACAGCAGTCTGTTGGAACTGTAGAGACCCCCAGTATGTTGAGTGTAGTCCTTGGATTCTTGGAATCTTGGTAGCAAAGTGAACTTAACCAATGAACTAAGGTTAATTGTGGGGAAAAAAAAAAAGATTTTAATTGCATAAGAATTAAAGGGCAGCTGGGCACAGCTCACATCTATAATCCCAACAGTTGATTTACCATGGATTTGAGGCCAGCCTGGGCTACAGAGTGCGACCTTGTCTCAAAACAAAGGAATCAGACAGAGGAGCACACAGCCTGGAGCACGGGCAGCGTTGGGATCTGTGCTCCGTTAATAAGCAAGAAGACTCAACATACGCATCTCACGTTTCCACAGTGTCATCCAAAATTACGTTTTGAACTTTCTTGCGTTTGAGTTTCTGAGCCCTGATTGAGAAGACGAATGATGTTTTACAGCATCAACTCTTGTCCTAACAATTGCTCTGGCCATGGAAAGTGCACGACGGGCCCCTCGGCTGCGCGGCCGGTGTACTGTGAGTGTGAGGACTACTGGAAGGGGGAGGCGTGCGACATCCCCTACTGCCGAGCCGACTGCGGCAGCCCCGACCGCGGCCACTGCGACCTCACGGGGGAGAAGCTGTGTGTCTGCAGTGACAGCTGGCAAGGTGAGCGAGCTCGTGGGGCACGTGATGCGTTGCTTCGGGCATCTCGTACTGGAAATCCTGCACTCATCTCCTCTGCTCTGCTTTGCACACACGAATCATGTGCATTTATTTTCAGCATGTTCGGTAAAGATTTTTATTTAATTCCGATTTGAGGATTAAACGTAGTGGGTTTTTGGTCTGTCTCCAAAGATGTCATGAGTTCACTGGATTGAGCATGTGGAACATTGCATTTATTTTATAATGGAACATAGTGTATTGCAAACATACAAGCTTATCCTATACTGTACTGTATTACTTTAAACATATTTGTTGGGAAAGATTGCCCTCTGGTGGCCATCTTTAAATGAGTAGAGTATTTAAAAAAGTACAAGATCAGGGCAGTTTAGGTGCATGTGGTAAAAGTAAGATTCCTGGGAAGAAGTCTAAACAGTTGTTCTATCTTCCATCAGAAATCAACTTTAGACTACTCTGAACAGTTACAGATTAAGTATATGAGTATTTTCTCATTGTGTAATTCAACTGAGACATATATATGGACCATTACCTACCCAGAGCCTACTTTTAGATAATTATAGTTACATATTGAGAAGTTTTATATCTGTAAACATTAATATTTTGACAAAGGGAACTTTCAAAAATTATGAAATACAAAAATATAATTATTATGGGTTCTAACAGCGTGGCTACAGTAGTAACATGAGTAAAAATGGAAGAGAATGTGCTCATGTGGCTATTTTCAGAATTCCTGAGGGAACATTTTAAAACAATGTTGTTGGGGGCTGGAAAGATGGCTTAGCGGTTAAGCGCTTGCCTGTGAAGCCTAAGGAACCCGGTTCGAGGCTTGATTCTCCAGGACCCACATTAGCCAGATGCACAAGGGGGCGCATGCGTCTGGAGTTCGTTTGCAGTGGCTGGAGGCCCTGGTGCACCCATTCAATCTCTCTGCTTCTTTTTCTCTCTGTCTGTTGCTCTCAAATAAATAAATAAAAGTAAACAAAAAAACTAAAAATAATGTTGTTAGGCTGGAGAAATGCTTAGATGTTATGATGCTTGCCTGCAAAGCCTAAGGACCCATGTTTAATTCTCCAGCACCCACGCATGCCAGATGCACAAGGTGGTGCATGTGTCTGGAGTTTATTTGCAGTGGCTGGAGACCCTGGCACACCCATTCTCTCTTTCTCTGTCTCTTTCTTTTTTCTTTCAACTTTTTTTTTTTTTTTTTTTAGAGGTAGGGTCTTCAACGTAGCCCAGGCTGACCTGGAATTCGCTATGTAATCTCAGGGTGGTCTTGAACTGATGGCGATCCTCCCACTTCTGCCTCCTGGGTGCTGGGATTAAAGGCGTGCACCACCACACCCAGCTCTCTGTCTCTTTCACTCAAATAAAACTTAAAAATATTTTTTAAATGCTATTGATTATGATGAGTACTTTACTAGAAGGCTTAGGGTTGTTATAAATTATGCCTACCTTAAATCTATGGTAGCTCATTCAAGAGTATTAATGTGCCAACTATAAAATGTTAGTGACTTAGTAAATGTAACTTATGATTTTGTATGTAAGTGTTACTTGATTTGGGGGTTGTGTAGTGGCTGCTTTAATCATTTTAGACTCTTTAAAATTAATTTATTCATTTATTTATTTTTATTTTAAAGAGAGAGACAATGAGAGAGAGAGAGAGAGAATGGGTGCACTAGGGCCTCAATCACTGAAATTGAACTTCAAATGCTTGTGCCACCTAGTGGTCATATGCTACCTTGCACTTGCCTCACCTTTGTGCATGTGGCTCACGGGGAACCCTGAGAGTGGAATATGGTTCCATAGGCTTCGCCGGCAGGCACCTTAACTGCTAAGCCATCCCTCCAGCCCCATTTTGGACTCTTTAAAATTTATTTTAATTTTTTATTTGCAAGGATAGAGAGAGGGGATGAGAATGAGCACGCCAGGGCCTCTAGACATTGCAAATGAACTCCAGATGCATGCGAAACTTTGTACATCTGGTTTTATGTGCATACTGGGGAATTGAACCTGGGTCATTAGGCTCTGCAGGCAAGCACCTTAACCACTGAGAAATCTCTCCAGCTCCCAATTTCTGACTTTTTTGTACTCTCAAAAAAGACCTTTAGACAATTTGTTTTTTCATCTCAGTCTTGAAGCAAAACTAATTCCCTCTCTTATAAGCAATGTGTTATCTCAGTATTAATTTAAATCAAAGTCAGAGAGGGAGAAGTTACATGAGATTTAGTGCTTGCTAAATTGGTTTCAGTGGCTATTTCATTTCAATGGTCTTGAAAGCAGAGAGATTGTATTTGTGTGTTACACGTAAACATCTCTGTCCCTGTTTCATTCTTTACTTACTGTATTTCTTCTTTGAAATGCTTTTTTCCCCCTGAAGGTGGCTCAAAATTTGCCTTTTGTTTATTGGTGTTTTTATATTCTGCTATTCTCAACAGTGTTTCAAATCCAAAACTTCCCAAGTGTCTTTAAGCAAATGGGATGAGGAAACAAATGCTAGATGTCTTCACTTTTCAAGCAGAGTAGTAATATGAGAAGTCTAAGTGTCTACCCCCCCTCCCCCCTGCACTCTGACATACTTTGGAAATTATCTTTGCCCTGTAGCAGGTGATGTTCTATTGAGGACGCAGAGGGAGAGGGGACTCTGGTTTTATGCTGAGTCGTGGGTTCCATTCCCACAGTTCCTGTACTTTTCCCACGAGGACTTGTGCCTCATTATTTTCTCCACAGCACCTCTGAGACTTCTGCTCAGCCAGCATTGTATTTTTTTCTTTTCTCTTGTGCATCTGGTTCTTTCTTTAATTGTGTACTTATTTTTACTGTTTAACGCAGTTTTCAAAATTACATATGAGCATATTTTAAGGATAAATGGTACCACGAAAGCCACTCAACTTCCTTTTTCTGGAGAAAGCACTTAAAACCTTAAACTGAAATAGTTAAGAAGATAGAAAATGCAGAGAGTAGAATTTTGAAGTTTTCTGTATAATGTTTACTTTTGTTACGGTGTTCACTTGTCAAAGATGATGGACTCATTTACACCTATGTCTTAAAAAGAGGAGACTGAGAACAATTTAGGTTCTTAGCAAAATTGAGCAAAAGGCAGAGAAGTCTGTTGTACACATGCATAGCTTCTCTTATTCTGATCACCTCCTAACAGATTCAAAGTTTGTTGACATTTGTTAAAATGAGGCACCTACACCAGTACCTCATTATGTCACCCAGTAATAGTTTACAGTGGGGTTCGTGGTTTTATGATATTCTACGGTGTGGTCACATGTACCATGGCGTGTGTCTGTCTTTGTACTATCGTGCAGAATAGTTTCTGTAATTGAATATCCCTCATGCCCTGCCTCTTCATTGTTCCCTCCTTAATTTACTAATCCCTAATCTTTTCCTATTCCGTAGTTTTTGCCTTTATTGCATTTCATATACAACTATGTGTTGCTTGATTATGATGAGAAATATATTTTCAGGCAGTTTTGTTGTGTGACCATCATGTAGTGTGCATATTAGGACACCAGCATGTCTTAATAATCTTAGGTGATTTAATGTTTTGGTACTATGATGTGGTTTTTGACTGAAATGTTGTTTTGTTTCTTGACTGTAGCTGAAATCATATAGTGTTTTTTTTTTTTCTGAAGAACTTCTTTCACTTGGAAATATGTATTTAAGTTTCTTCCATGTCTATGCATAGCTTGATAGCTAATTTCTTTCTTTGTTTTTATTTATTGGGTTGGGGGAGGAGAGAATGGGCATGTCAAGGCCTCCAGCCAGTGTAAACGAACTCCAGATGCATGTACCACCTTGTGCATCTGGCCTATGTGGGTCCTGGGGAATCAAACTTGGCTCCTTAGGCTTTGCAGACAAGTGCCTTAACCACTGAGACATTTCTGCAGCCCTTGAATTTCTTATACCAAATAATGTCCATAGTGTGGTGATACCACAGCTTATCTGATTTCTGGCTGAAGTACCCCTTGGTTACTAAATACCACACCTGTCATCCTGTATTACTGCTAGGATAGATGTGATGCTAAGTTTATTTCATAGGATGTGCAATATTAGATCATTCCATTATTTTCTTATGTCTGATAAATGGTAACACCTGTAGCTTTGGTCCATTCACCTCTGATCTGTGTCCTGAGAATCTCACTTCTAACTTTTTTAGCAGCTTCTTCTTGGCTTATTTAACCTGCTCCCCAACACATGCAAAAGTCCATCAGGTAGCTCACCACCAGAAGGCAAGGCTAGAAAAACCACCGATGGAGAAAGAAAGATACAAAACAATGCTAGGCCCCAGCAAAGATGAAGGCATCTGGAATAGATTAGGGTGTTGTTGTCACTGACACTTGCCCTTGGGGAATCACACTGGCTTCCTTGGAGTGGATGGGAGAGTGTTCAGTTGTCCCCACAGACAGACCGGTGTCACTGTGAAGACGCCTAGCCCTGCTTACCAGCATGTCCTTGGTTCAACCAAGGTCTCATCCAGACCGTGGCTGTTCAGGAAAATAACACTGAGAATTTAACCTTTCTGTTTTGTGTGAAAATGGGTTTGGTTTCTGGATCCAAATCACATAATGAAGGTTTTTCTCAAACATGGGAATGGAGTTGTAATGGAAAGAATCCCCAAGCAGATATATAGTGAGTTCCAGGTCAGTCTGGGCTAGAGTGAGACCCTCCCTTGAACCACTCCCCACCCCCCCAAAAAAAGTCCAGCTACAGAAAGCAGCGGACATACTGTAGGTAGGCCAGCACTTGGAAAGTGGAGACAGGAGGATTCAGCCTGAGCTAGAGTGAAACCCTAAGTTCAGCAGCATCCTTGGCTATATACTGGGTTTGAGGCCATTCAGAACTACATGTGAATGGTCTCAGAACACGCACAAAATTCTAAATAAAATATTTTTCCGTCTGTATTGTTACCATAATTGACAAAGAATGAGTTAAGTAGTTCTCACATGTTTCTCAGAAAATCTACAATGTGGACTAGATGGTTGGAGCAGATAGGTCAACAAGACAACCAATAGTCTTCAACATAAGATTTTTTAAATTTTTAAAAAAATTTCATTTATTTATTTGAGAGCAACAGACAGAAAGAGGCATATATATATATACATATATATATATCGATATATAGATATATAGATAGATATATTTATATATTCTATCTATTTATCTATCTATATATCTATATATCGATATATATATATATATATATATATATAGAGAGAGAGAGAGAGAGAATGGGTGTACCAGGGCCTCCAGCCACTGCAAACGAACTCCAGACACGTGCGCCCCCTTGTACATCTGGCTAACGTGGGTCCTGGGGAATCGAGCCTCGAATTGGGGTCCTTAGGCTTCACAGGCAAGTGCTTAACCGCTAAGCCATCTCTCCAGCCAACATAAGATTTTTTAAAACTAATCCATCAACATCTCTTATATATAAAACTTAACTAACCACTGTGAAATTGCCCCTATTTACATCCTATTCCACAATGTCCTTTGTACTTCTGACCTACTTAAATGTCTTCAGGACATTTTTATTTTCAGTATTGTTTTCATTTCAGTTCATGCACAGTTCTCATAAAGATTTGGTTGTTCTAAGCTTTTAAGTTATTCATTAAAAGACTGAATTTATGGGCTGGAGAGATGGCTTAGCAGTTAAGGCGCATGCCTGCAAAGCCTAAGGCCCGTTCAATTCTCCAGGTCCCATTAAGTCACTTGCATATGGTGGTGCACGCTTCTGGAGTTTGTTTGCAGTGGTTAGAGGCCCTGGTGTGCCCATTCTCACTCTCTCTCTCTCTCTCTCTCTGTCTCAAATAAAAAAAATAAAAATCTTAAAAAGGACTATAGATTGAATTTACAAGTGATTTAATAGTTTTGTTGTACAGTGCTTTTGATTTGGCCCTTTTAAACTCACAATCTTTCCAATCTAGGAACCCTTTTCAAAAATACCTTAAGTTCATTGAGATTCTAAAACCAGATCAGATTCTTCTATTTTGTCGTGAAAATATACTGCATTTTATTTTTGAGGTAGGATCTTACTCTTGACTGTGTAGTTTTAGGCTGCCCTTGAACCCACAGGGATCCTCCTCTCTGAGCCTCCCAAGTGCTGGGACTAAGGGTGTGTGCCACCATGCCCGATAAGATACTGCATTTTTGATTTATAACATATGACATAATTATAATTGTGTCTGTGTGGTGCTTTCCTTGTCTTTTCCACAGACATATAAACTCTGTGAATAAAGAGAATTATGTGTTGATTACCTTTGTATTCTCAGAGCCTAATGTACGTACTGACTTGTAGCCGACACTCACTTTTTAATTTTTTTTGTTATTCAACGAATGGACTAGAAATCTATTAAGTAGCTGATAGAGTAACATGGATGCTTACTTTTAGATGTTTTGGAAAATCCTGTAATTATGTTTCTAGAAAATTATGTAATGCACTTGAGGGTTAACAGTACTGAGAAAAATAACAAATTAAATGACCTTTTGCAAATGTTCTGTTCAAGCTTTGCTTCTTGTATCATTGGGTTTATATTTGTTTAAATCCTTTGGTATTTTTAGATTCTAATATTTGCCATTGGATGGCAGTATTTACTACTGGAAAGAACATTTAAACTTCATGGCTTTATTTAACTTGTGAATACTTGACAATTTTATTTGACTTAGAAATATATAAATTCTTTTTTATTCAAACTCATATTTTACCTTAAATTCATATAGTATATTATGCTATAATTAGTTCTTTAAGGTTGCCTTGAAGAAATTCATATTAGCTTACATTTCCCTATGAAATTTAATCATAGTGAACATGGCATTTATATTTTAAATTTTATACAGATTGAAAGATTACATAATTTATTAAATTCTATTCATCTACCAATTATATCACACATGACTTTTTTATTATTTATTTATTTGAAAGAGGGAGTGAGGGAGAGAGAGGAGAGAGAGAGAATGGGCGTACCAGGGCCTCCAGCCACTGGAAATGAATTCCTGATGCATGCGTCACCTTGGGCACCTGGCTTATGTAGGTCCAGGAGAATCCAACTTGGGTCCTTTGGCTTTGTAGGCAAGTACCTTAAGTGCTAAGCCATTTCTCCAGCCCCAGATCTGACTTTTGATAAAAGTCAATAACAGTTTTTTTAAACTTTCCTGCTTATCACTTTTGTGTGTGTGTGTTTTTTTAAATTTATTTATTTGAGAGCGACAGAGAGAGAAAGACAGATAGAGGGAGAGGGAGAGAATGGGTGTGCCAGGGCTTCCAGCCTCTGCAAACGAACTCCAGACGTGTGCGCCTCCTTGTGCATCTGGCTAACGTGGGACCTGGGGAACCGAGCCTCGAACCGGGGTCCTTAGGCTTCACAGGCAAGCGCTTAACCACTAAGCCATCTCTCCAGCCCACTGCTTATCACTTTTTATACATGTACATAATGGATTTTGATCATAATCCTCTCCTGTTACCTTCTTTTTCCCTCCCCTGCTCCTACCACTGAGCTCCTTTTGCTTTCCAACTAGTCCCCTTACATTTTGATGTCTTTTGCCCATCCTCCATCATGCATGATGCGATGTTTATGGGCCCAACATTGTGCAGGTCTTGTGCAGGTAATGCTAGCCTCTGTGAGGTCATGATTGTCTAAAAAGTGAAAATGTATATAATATGATGTAACTTATTTATAGTTTGCTTGTTTTTATTCATTAATGTAAAAAAAGTTGGAAGCTGTGATAAGGGGAAGACTCATTACAATGCACTCTTCCAGACAGTAAATGGCCTGGATATCCCTGACCTCACAGGGCCTGACACTACCTACACAAGACCATCACAAGAGGAGGAAAAGATGCTGACAACAAAGTAAAAGAGAGACTGACTGAGAGGGGGAGGGGAAATGATGGAGAGAGGAGTTGTGTAGGGGAAAGTGAGGGAGGAGGGAATTATGCTCTATTGTCTATTATTATAGAAGTTGTCAATAATAAAACAATAAAAAAATTTTGGGGTACATTGTATAGATCTATATGAAACCTACATAGAGACTAAGTTTTCTAAGGTTTCTGTTGGAGCATTTTTTGTTTTATTTATTTTAAAAAGTTTTATTATTGTTTATTGATATTTTAATAAACAGGTTGTACTCTTAGACCCTCCCTCTCCCCTGCCCCAGTTCTTCTGAGGGTGTTCTGTGGGTTATTGGTCTTCAATGTGGGGACAAGAGGACTGGGGGCCAGGACGGGGCTCTTCAGGCTCCCTCCCCTCCCACCCCGTCCTGAGGCCGGTACAGTCTTTCCGCTCCCTCTTCCGCAATGTTCTCCAAGTCTCGGTAGGCAAGATAGGCATCTGGTTTAGTGTTGCTTTCTCTGTAGAGTCTGGATCTCTTGTTGTTTTTTTTTTTTTAACTTATTTTATTTTTATTTGTTTGAGAGCGACAGACAGACAGAGAGAGAAAGAGGCAGATAGATAGAGAATGGGCATGCCAGGGCCTCCAGCTACTGCAAACGAACTCCAGATGCATGCGCCCCTTTGTGCATGTGGCTCACGTGGGACCTGGGGAATTGAGCCTCGAACTGGGGTCCTTAGACTTCACAGGCAAGCGCTTAACCGCTAAGCCATTTCTCCAACCCCTGGATCTCTTGTTTTGATGAGGATCATATCATCTGCAAATAGAGCTAGTTTGACTTCTTCCTTAAGGATTTGGGTGATCACAAGCATTTCACTCATATAACACATGGTAGTTCTTGAGAGTGGATATTTCTTAGGCAACCCCATATTACGGAGGAAAACTTTCTTCCCTGCTTATAGTTTGGGTTATTTTGGGCTAGTCAGTCAATTTATCTAATGATCTATTTTGTTATCTCCATAGAGTTATTATTTACTTTTGTTGAGTTCTGGATTGACAGCTTGATAAAAGTGATTTGAAATAGTATTTTTATGGATGGTACTACAGTAACATTTCATTTTTAGTTAGTAGACATTTCATAATAGCTTTTGGTTTAATAATGACTTTTGCAACTAAACTTGACACATTTTAGTAATGTATAAAATTTGCATATGTGAATGGTACTTAGATATTAGACATATCTAGATATTATACATATACTAGGCTAATAAAATGGGCAGCTTCGTTTTTGTTGTCCAGAATGCATGGTGTATTCTTTAATTATTTTATATTTTATATTGTGTTAGATACCTTTGTATATAATCTTGAAGGATATAATTATTCAAAAATAGGTCTTTAGAATTTTGAAGTTACTATAGTCTGAGCACATGGATTTTGTAACACTAGTGGCTTTCAAAATGTATGCCTCAAGGACTCTTCAGGGAGCTGGGTGGCTGTGTGGGAAGGAGAGGTGTCTCCCTTTCCTGCTTCAACCATAGTGTCATCACTCTGAATAGTGTGCATACTGAGAGTCTGTGTAAAACTTTTATTTTAAGCCTAGTACAACTCAAAACTAATGAGTTGGGAAGTGCTGATTGCTGCCAACAAAAGGGAAATTTCATCATCCTGAATTATGAAAACCAAATATTCTTGGAATAGTCTAGAATGATGATCATCACACATACACTTCATTGTTATATAAAATTAAATGTTGTCAGTATAATTGTAGGAATTTGAAATATACCAGAATTGGTACCTGGACATTGGAAATTTTTTTTTTTTTTTTTTTTTTTTTTAGGTAGGGTCTCATTCTGGCCCAGGCTGGTCTCTAACACATAGCAGTCCTCCTACCTCTGCCTCCTGAATGCTGAGATTAAAGGCATGTGTCACCATGCCCAGCTAAACGTGTAGCCCAGGCTGGCACCAAACTCCTGCTCTTCCTACCTCCGCCTCTTCAGCAATACCCTACTGGTGTGCTCTACCATAACTGGCTGGAATTCTTTTATGAGTTTTTTTTTTTTTAATTTTTATTAACATTTTCCATGATTACAAAATATATCCCATGGTAATTCCCTCCCTCCCCACCCCCACACTTTCCCGTTTGAAATTCCATTCTCCATCATATTACCTCCCTGTTACAATCATTGTAATTACATATATACAATATCAACCTATTAAGTATCCTTCTCCCTTCCTTTCTCCACCCTTTATGTCTCCTTTTCAACTTACTGGCCTCTGCTACTAAGTATTTTCATTCTCACGCAGAAGCCCAGTCATCTGTAGCTAGGATCCACATATGAGAGAGAACATGTGGCGCTTGGCTTTCTGGGCCTGGGTTACCTCACTTATTATAATCCTTTCCAGGTCCATCCATTTTTCTGCAAATTTCATAACTTCATTTTTCTTTACCACTGAGTAGAACTCCATTGTATAAATGTACCACATCTTCATTATCCACTCATCTGTTGAGGGACATCTAGGCTGGTTCCATTTCCCAGCTATTATAAATTGAGCAGCAATAAACATGGTTGAGCATGTACTTCTAAGGAAATGAGATGAGTCCTTTGGATATATGCCTAGGAGTGCTATAGCTGGGTCATATGGTAGATCAATCTCTAGCTGTTTTAGGAACCTCCACACTGTTTTCCACAATGGCTGGACCAGATTGCATTCCCACCAGCAGTGCAGAAGGGTTCCTTTTTTTCCACATCCCCGCCAACATTTATGATCATTTGTTTTCATGATGGTGGCCAATCTGACAGGAGTGAGATGGAATCTCAATGTAGTTTTAATCTGCATTTCCCTGATGACTAGTGACGTAGAACATTTTTTTAGATGCTTATATGCCATTCGTATTTCTTCCTTTGAGAACTCTCTATTTAGCTCCTTAGCCCATTTTTTGATTGGCTTGTTTGATTCCTTATGATTTAACTTTTTGAGTTCTTTGTATATCCTAGATATTAATCCTCTATCAGATATATAGCTGGCGAAGATTTTTTCCCATTCTGTAGGTTGCCTCTTTGCTTTTTTCACTGTGTCCTTTGCGGTGCAAAATCTTTGTAATTTGATTAGGTCCCAGTGGTTAATCTGTGGTTTTATTGCCTGAGCAATTGGGGTTGTATTCAGAAAGTCTTTGCCAAGACCAATATGTTGAAGGGTTTCCCCTACTTTTTCCTCTAGCAGTTTTCGAGTTTCCGGTCTGATGTTAAGGTCTTTAATCCATTTGGACTTAATTCTTGTGCATGGCGAGAGAGAAGAATCTATTTTCATCCTTCTGCAGATATTTATCCAGTTTTCAAAACACCATTTGCTGAAGAGGCTGTCTCTTCTCCAATGAGTATTTTTGGCATTTTTATCGAATATCAGGTGGCTATAGCTACTTGGGCTTACATCTGGGTCCTCTATTCTGTTCCACTGATCTACATGTCTGTTTTTGTGCCAGTACCATGCTGTTTTTGTTACTATGGCTCTGTAGTATAGGTTAAAATCAGGTATGGTGATACCACCAGCCTCTTTTTTGTTGCTCAGTATTATTTTAGATATTTGAGGTTTTTTGTGATTCCAAATGAATTTTTGGATTGTTTTTTCTATTTCCATGAAGAAAGCCTTTGGAATTTTGATAGGGATTGCATTAAATGTGTAGATTGCTTTAGGTAAGATTGCCATTTTCACGATATTGATTCTTCCAATCCAGGAACAAGGGATGTTTCTCCACTTTCTAGTGTCTTCTGCAATTTCTCACTTGAGTGTTTTAAAGTTCTCATTGTATAGATTCTTTACTTCCTTGGTTAGGTTTATTCCAAGGTATTTTATTTTTTTTGATGCAATTGTGAATGGGAGTGACTCTCTGATTTCATCCTCTGTGTGTTTGTTGTTAGCATATATGAAGGCTACTGATTTCTGTGTATTTATTTTGTATCCTGCTACATTACTGTAGGTTTTGATCAGCTCTAACAGCTTGCTAGTAGAGTCTTTAGGGTCCTTTATGTATAGAATCATGTCATCTGCAAATAATGATAACTTGATTTCTTCCTTTCCAATTTGTATCCCTTTTATGTGTGTCTCTTGCCTTATTGCTATGGCTAAGACTTCCAAAACTATATTAAATAGAAGTGGGGACAGTGGACACCCTTGTCTTGTTCCTGATTTTAGTGGAAAAGCTTCCAGTTTTTCCCCATTTAGTAATATGTTGGCTGTAGGCTTGTCATAAATAGCCTTTATTATATTGAGATATGTTCCTTCTATTCCCAGTCTCTGTAGGACTTTTATCATGAAGGGATGTTGGATTTTGTCAAATGCTTTCTCTGCATCTAATGAGATGATCATGTGATTTTTGTCCTTCAACCCGTTTATGTAATGTATTACATTTATAGATTTGCGTATGTTGAACCATCCCTGCATCTCTGGGATAAAGCCTACTTGGTCAGGGTGAATGATCTTTTTGATATACTCTTGTATTCTGTTTGCCAATATTTTGTTGAGAACTTTTGCATCTATGTTCATGAGGGAGATTGGTCTGTAATTTTCTTTTTTTGTTCTATCTTTGCCTGGTTTTGGTATCAGGGTGATGCTGGCCTCATAGAAGGAGTTTGGTAGAATTCCTTCTTTTTCTATTTCCTGGAAAAGCTTAAGAAGCAATGGTGTTAGCTCTTCCTTAAAAGTCTGGTAAAATTCAGCAGTGAATCCATCCGGGCCAGGGCTTTTTTTAGTTGGGAGATTATTGATAACTGTTCGGATCTCCATGTTTGTTATAGGTCTATTTAAGTGATTAATCTCATTTTGGTTTAATTTAGGTAGGTCATATAGATCAAGGAAATCATCCATTTCGTTCAGATTTTCATACTTTGTAGAGTATATGCTTTTATAGTATGTCCCTATGATTTTTTGAATTTCTCTGGAATCTGTTGTGATGTTACCTTGTTCATCTCTGATTTTATTAATTTGTGTCTCTTCTCTCTTTCTTTTGGTCAGATTTGCTAAGGGTTTATCAATCTTGTTTATCCTTTCAAAGAACCAACTCTTGGTTTCATTAATTCTTTAGATTGTTCTTTTTGTTTCTATTTCATTAATTTCTGCCCTAATCTTTATTATTTATTCCCGTCTACTGATTTTTGGTTTGCCTTGTTCTTTTTCCAAGGCTTTAAGGCGAAGCATTATGTCGTTTACTTGCGACCTTTCTAATTTCTTAATATAGGCACTTAAGGCTATAAATATACCTCTTAGAACTGCCTTCATTGTGTCCCAGAGATTTTGGTATGTTGTGTTCTCATTATCATTTGACTACATAAATTTTTTGATTTCCTTTTTGATTTCTTCATTGACCCACTCATCATTTAGTAGTGTATTGTTTAGTTTCCATGATTTTGTGTATGCTCTATAGCCTTTCTTGTTACTGATTTGTAGTTTAATTCCATTGTGGTCAGATAGAATGCAAGGAATTATTTCAATTTTCCTGAATTTGTTAGGATTTGCTTTGTGTCCTAATATATGGTCTATTTTAGAGAATGTTCCATGTGCTGCTGAAAAGAATGTATATTCTGCAGTCTTTGGATGAAATGTCCTGTATATATCTGTTAGGTCCATTCCTTCTATGACCTCATTTAGTCCAGATGCCTCTCTGTTTATTCTTTCCCTGGATGACCTGTCAATTGATGAGAGTGGGGTGTTAAAGTCACCCACCACCACTGTGTTTGGTGTTATCTGTGACCTTAGTTCTAATAGTGTTTGTTTGACGAATTTGGGAGCCCCCATGTTAGGTGCATATATGTTTAGGATTGTAATGTCCTCCTGTTGTAGTGTGCCCTTAATCAATATAAAGTGACCTTCCTTATCTTTCTTGACTAGCGTCGGACTAAAGTCTACCCTGTCTGATATTAGGATAGCAACCCCTGCTTGTTTTCTAGGCCCATTTGCTTGAAACACCGTCTTCCAACCTTTCACCCTAAGATAATGTCTATCCTTTGTAGAAAGGTGAGTTTCTTGGAGACAACAAATTGTAGGATCCTGCTTTTTAACCCAGTCTGCAAATCTATGTCTTTTCGTTGGGGCATTGAGACCGTTGATATTAAGAGATATTATTGAAAGGTGTGTATTTATGTTTGCCATTTTTTTGTGTGTGTGTGTTTCTGGTTCTACCTGTGCTCTCTTCTGTTAACTGGTATTTGGGTATAGCTTGTTTTTTCTAGGTTCCTTATATGTGTGCTTTTCCTTTTGTTCAGCATGGAGGATTCTATCAAGTGTTTTCTGTAGAGCTGGTTTTGTCTTCAAATACTCCTTTAACCTGCTTTTGTCATGGAATGTCTTTATTTCTCCATCTATTTGAATGGATAACTTTGCAGGATAAAGTAACCTTGGTTGACAGTTGTTATCTTTCAGAACTTGGAATATATCACTCCAAGCCCTTCTGGCTTTAAAAGTTTGTGTTGAATAATCTGCTGTAATCCTGATGGGTTTGCTTTTGTAGGTACCTTGATTTTTCTCTCCAACTGCTTTCAATATTTTTTCTTTGGTGTGTGTGTTTGGAAGTTTGATTATAATATGGCGAGGAGAGGTTCTTTCTGGGTTTTGTCTGGCTGGGGTTCTAGAGGCTTCCTGTATCTGTATTGGCACCTCTTTCCCTATTTGGGCGAAATTTTCCTGTATGATTTTGTTGAAGATGCCTACTATGCCTCTGGAGTGGAGTTCTTCTCCTTCTACTCTGCCCTGAATTCTTATATTGGATCTTTTCATAGTGTCCCGAATATCTTGAAATTCCCACTCATACTTTTCTGTAAGTTTGTCTTTCTCTTTGTTGGACTGCATTATATCTTCCACCTGGTCTTCTAGCTTGGATATTCTGTCCTCTCCCTCATCCATCCTACTGGTGAGATTTTCTACAGAGTTTTTTATTTCATTAACTGTGTTCTTCATTGCTAGTAATTCTGACTGGTTTTTCTTTATTATTTCTATTTCCCTATTTATGTCTTGTATTGCCTTCTTTATTTCATTAAATTGGTGTCCTGCCTCTTCTTTGATTCCTTTGATTTCCTCTTTGATTTCCTCCTTGATTTCTTCTTTGATTGTTTTCATGTGTTCTTTGACCTCTTTGAACATATTTATAATTATTCTTTTGAACTCTTTTTCAGGCATTTCCTCTAACTCTTTCTCACTGGAGGACATTTCTGATGCATTAATACTTTTAGGTGGATTTATATCATCTTGCTTTTTAGTGTTTCTTGTGTTATAATATATATATTTTTGCATCTTGGATTAAGTTAATGCTTGGATTTTCTAGCTAGCTGTGTATTCTTAGCTGTATCAATTGATTTGATGTAATATATTTTCAGGGTAGGACCTTAAGGTATTAGGTGTGGCTCTTAAGACTCTCAGAGTATCTACAAAGATGTTCTTAGGGGTTGAGTTTCCCTGCTATAGGAGTATTCAAGCAGGCTGAGTGGAATAAAATACTGGTAGATTCTAAAATTTAACTAAACACTGTACACATTCAATCAAAAACAGCCCCGAGTATGTATGCAAGAGTAGTTATTATAATGACCAGATCCTCTATGAACAAAGAGGTTTAGATTTCTGGTCTGTTGAGGGATCCAAGTCAGCTTGTGACCAAGTGAAACCCTTCCCTGGTGCAATCCCAGTTACCTTGGGTGATTTTGGTCTCAGTTGCTGCGTGGGTCGTCGGGCTGCTGTTCTGATTTCTGGAGCTGGGCACTTGCTTTTCCTACGGGCCAAACTGAGCCGCTGCTGCTGCTTCTGCTGCTGCTGTAGCTGCCACTGCTGGAGCCACCACCGCTGCTGAAGCTGCTGCTGCCGTGTCCACTGCCGCTGCTCCCCCCGAAGCCGCTGCTGCGGGATCTGCCGCCGCTGCCGCTCCTGGGTCCGCTGCTGCTGGGGCCGCTGGTACCGGTGCTGGAGCCGCTGATGTTGCTCCCGAACTCTGCTCCTGCTTGGGTCCCGCTGTCAGCCCAAGTTGGCGTGGCCGGGTCCCGGGCCGCTGCTCTGTTCGCTGGAGCTGGGTTCAGGCATTGGGGGAGGGGAGGGAGCCGCGGCTGCTCTGGTTGTCTCGCTGTTCCACGTGTTCTTCTACCTCGCGGTCTGCTCCTCCGCTGCTCGCTGCCGCTCTCCCCTCACGTTTCCCGAGTTGCGGAGAGCGCGGTGTGAGGGGAAAATCCCGCACCTGGCTTTTCCTGCGGCTCGAGCCGAGTCTGGCGGTTTTGTGCTGTCCCGCAGCCGCGGCGGTTGGCCGAGCTGCCGGAGCTGCTTTTCCAGCCTGTGCGGGCTCTGGATGCTCTATAACTCTTCTACTTCTCCGCTGCCGCCTCAATTTCCTATACACCTCACTTTTTAGTAAAAGTGTGTATTTTGCTGAGTTTTTTTGGTCTTTTTCCCCCCTAGGCTGCTTTGGCGTGGTGCCTACGCCGCCATCTTAACCGGAAGTCTTTTATGAGTTTTGTGTATGTAGACTACTTTGGCTACAGAAACAAAAGTTTTTCAGTGATATTAGAAGATATCATTCTTAGAAAGGTCTTTTCTTGCTTTGATTTTGTTGGAGAATTTCACTATGTAATATTGGGCTGGCCTCAAACTCACAGTGATCCTCCTACCTCTGCCTCCCAAGTGCTAGGATTAAAGGCATGCACCACCATACATGGCTAAGAATTTCAGATTTTAGTATATCATTAAATCATAAGACTGTTTCGAGAATTAATAATTTTTTCCACAAGATATTTTCTTCTTCCTATTAACAGTCAAATATTTGAGGAATTGCCTTTTAATAATTAAAAGTAATCTTGATGGGATGATAAATCCATGTCTAAATTTTAAAACATCTTTCACCTTTAGTATTTCTCAATAAATTTCCAGTTTTCTCCTTAACTAAATCAGTTTCTGTGGTTTACAACTAAAGATATGGAACTGCTGTACTGTCATAGCGATACAAAGGGATTATTATTTTTTGACTGTTAAGTTTATGTAAAATACCCAGGATAGTATTTCTGGTGTAGAATGACTTGTATACAGGCAACATAATAACCTGCATTTGATCTAGCTGGTTCACAGATATTAGCATTTATGCTTTGGGTTGAGAATTGCAAAAAGGAACTAAATATCTTTTGGCTTTAAAAATATGTGTCATCTTAATCATAAAATGAAACCCCACAATATTGTGAATTAAATTAGGGTATGAGCAGCAGTGTATCCATAAGAAGTTTAAGTATTGGAACGAGATTAGTTTGTTCCTCTGATAGCCTTATTTTTAAAAAATATACAATATTTTATTAAGTTGAAACTTCATACAGACACATGATGTGTTGGGACCAGCATTTCCCTCCTCCCTGCCCCACTCCCCTGAGGGCCTCATTAGTGGGCTTACTAGTATTCTCCATGGGGTTGTGGATTATGCATTGTGAGAACAGCAGTCAGTCTTTGTAAGGGGGAACAATGCCTCTGGATATTCCCTCTCACCCTGTGGCTCTTACAATCTTTCCACCCCCTGTTCTGCAAAATTCCCTGAGCCATTGTAGGTATGTTTTAAGACTACTTTAGTGTTGAGCTCCCAGCAGCCTCTGGGTCTCTGCTTTGGTACGTTTTGAGTCTCCTCATGTCTATCGCCATCTCCCTGACGCAGGTTGTCTGGCTCACCCTGGAATGATAAGCCCTTATTTGACTGCATTGCTTTCAGTTTTTTTTTTTCCCTCCCTTGTACTTTCTTGAATGCTTTTTATTTCAGAAGTTCTGTTAAAAAAAAAAAGTCCACTCAGAATAATTCTATCTCTTTTTTGGTGTATACATTTGTGTGATATGCATGTGTATACATGAGTGTTTCTGTGTGTATGAGTATTCATATGTGTATGGAAACACTTTTGTGTGCACATGCATGTGGAGGTAGAGGATACCACAGGTAACGTGTTCAGATATGCTTCCTGCTTCTTTTTGAGAAGGGTTCCCATTGACTTGGAGCTTACCAATTAAGCTAGGTTGGCTAGCCAGTGATATACAAGAATCTGCTTCTGGTCTAGAGAGATAGCTTAGCAGTTAAGGCGTTTGCCTGCAAAGCCAAAGGATGCCAGTTTGACTTTCCAGAACCCATGTAAGCCAGATGCAGAAGGGGGCTCTTGCATTTGGAGTTTGTCTGCAGCGGCTGGAGGTCCTAGCCTGGTGTGCCCATTCTATCTCTCTCTTCCTCCTCCTTCCTCTCTATCTCTCAAATAAATTTTATACATATATTTAAAAAGAGTCTGCTTCTACTTCCCCAGTGCTGCGATTGTAGGTGTACACTGTTATGCCTGGTATAATTCCTATTTTTAAATGATATAAAAAATACTGATGCGGAAATGGAGCAGTAAACAGAAAACCTTGCCTACCTGGTAGTTGGAGATAAAATTGTGTAACTAGCTTTTTGTCCCTGCATGTAGCAATTACAGTCTTTCTAAATAAAGTCAGAAATTAGTATATCAATCAGTTTATAAATTTGGGGGACTTTTAGGGATTACTGTTTTCCTCATTTGAAGATTTGACATGTTTATCCTTCTTCATGGAAGCGAAGATGTTTTATACATTCAAATTATATAAAGTAAATATTTTTTGGCACTGATTTCCATTTTAGAATCAGATATATTTCCTTAGGAAAAAATTGTATTATACAAAATAACTAGACTTTATACTGTGGAAAGAAAGGATGTAAATTATTAGTCCTGGAGTTAGTAGAACTTGAAAAACTTTGCAATATTTTATCCTTTGAAATTATTTCATACTAGGATTGTAAACACAGGAAAAATTCACTTAGTGTTTTTCTCTTGGCCTCTATATTTATAATATCTAATAACACTGTTCTTCATTAATCTGTTTTGTTTACTGATCTAATTATATTTTGTTTCCTTGAATAGAGAATGTAGGGGCTGATTTAATAACAATAAGGTTACTACTATTCTTGAGAAGTCTTTTTATAGTATTAAATATTCAGCACTTCATTTAAAATCTCATTTTACTTTCACAAAATCCCATGTTCTAGTTGTAATTTCCACAATTAAACTGAAGCTTAGGGAAGTTAAGTAATTTTGTTAAAGGTTTCACAACTATTAAGTTGGAAAGCTAGGTTAGGCTCTATAGTTCATGCTCTTGATCCTTAACAGCTCTAAGGTTCGTTTTGTTCATCATCCTTGCGTTGATTGATTCATTTATTTATTCATTCAATGTCTATGCTGAAACTAGTCATGTTGAGGATTTCTTTATTTTACCTTACATATGTATGATGGGCAATTATTGGCTGAGTTTGAGTATGGGAACAACAGAAATAGATTTGTTTTTATCATTCTGGTTGATATAGACAGTTGAACTTGGTGGGCAGTGGACTAGTTTAGAGCCATTGCTGTATTTCAGGTGAGAGTGACTTATGGTTTAGATTGGGGTATTTCCTGTAGGGAATGTTTCAGTAGAGTCTGGTTGAGGTGATAGAATTTATTAAAGTTTATAATTGTTAAGGCATAGAATCTCAGATACTAATTTGAAAAGACTTGGCCTTTGGACTGGAGCAGTCATGGTGTGACATACCCTGTTGATTAGTTTAGGGCATTCTGGGTCTTCTTAGGAGAAGTCAGGGCACCTGGAAGGGAAAGGTTGGTAAAACCTGAGGCGTATTCACAGCTGACCTTTTCCAGTATCCATGGATTCCATCACTCTAACTGTGGGCAAAAAATATGTTTCTGATAAAAAAAGTTGCCTCTATGCTAAATTTATAGACTTTTTTGGGTTATTATTCCCTAGGCAATGCAATACAATTACAGCTTATGTAGCATTTGCATTGTATTTGGTATTTACTGTCGTGTGGATCTGAGATGTACCCCAAAGATCATGTGATAAAATAAGGGCATGCTTTTCAGCATGGCCCTTGTGGGTAGAACTTTGGTCCTAGGTGCCCACAAAGAGGTAGTGGGACCCTGGTCTCTTCTGTTTTATGTCTTCTACTCCTGGCTGTGAGTTGGACAATCTTCTTTAGCATGTACTAACACTATGATGTCCTGTGTCACCAAAGGCCCAAAGCAGCGGGGCCCAAATGATCATGGACTGAAATCAAAAAGGAACATTTTCTTTCTATAACTTGATTATCTCAAATATTCAGTACTCTAACCGAAATCTAACAGTGTGTCTTACTTTCTCATTGCTGGGACGAAAGGCTTCAAAGTCAGTTTAAGGGAGCTAGGGTTTATCTTAGCTGATAGTCCAGGTTACAGTCCTCACGGAGGGCGGGTGGGTGGGGGCAGCTGCTTGCGCTCAGTGCGGGAGCGCGCAGAGCCGTGGACGCTGCAGCCCAGCCAGCTCACTGTCATGCAGCCTGTGCCCCTGGCCCACAGAACGCTGCCACCCCCATTAATGTGGTCTTCCTACCTCAGTTAATCTAATCTAGAAAATACCTGCACATATGTCATGAGATTGTTCTCATGGTGATTCCAAATCCTGCCAAGTTGACAACCAGAGATCAAGCATTATCACACAGTGTTATAAGTAATCTAGAAGTAATCTAAAGCTTATATGAGTTTATGCATATAGTATATGCAAATACTAGGCCATTTTACATAAGGAGCTTCAACGTATACAGATTTGATATCTGAAGGGTGTGGTCTGGGAGTCAGTTTTCTGCGGATACTGAGAAACTCTAGACCAACCACCATTAAAGCATTTGTACATTTTAACATATGCATGCCTAAATAATAGCAGATTGATTATGGTATATTGGATTTAGGTTGTGGCACCAGAGTCTTTGCTTTGAACAATTAGGTGAATGGACCTACCACTTCCTGAGACGGTAGGCACAGGTGAAGGCGTGCGCTTGAGGGGAAGCAATGAAAGTTGCAGTAGAGCCGTGGGCAGACCCAGGACTCCGTGCCTGCTAAATGTGACTTCTGCACTGCGCTGCACCTTGCGCCTAAGCTTCAGTTTTGGATGTTAGCGTTTGAGGTGATTATTAGATATCCAAGTGAAAATCCTAAGTAATAGCTTGAGGTTATGAGAAGTTGTGGGACTAGAGGTGCTAATTTCCTCAAAACTCTGAGTCTTAATAGGGTGTACTTAATGTCAGGACAATTCCTTTGAGTTCTTTGGATCACTAAACTGTACATGACCTGTGGAGAAAGTAGCATGAAAATCCACTGTGGGGGAAGTTAGTTGTTTGAATCCTCCTATTAATTTATTCTAGCTGAGATCTGTTACCTAGAGATTTTCACGTTGAGTGAGAGAAGTTTGGAGGTACAATTTTGTGGGGATATCATGTGAAGGATCAGAATATGAAATGATTGAAGATTGTTTCTTGGCAGATTATAGAAAGTCCAAGGGGTCAGACTAAGGAGATGGCTTAGTGGGTAAGAGTGCTTGCTGCTCAAGCATGAGGGCCAAGAAGTCCTGATTTGCCCCGAGTTTGGTTCCTTAGTGCTCACATAAACAGCTGGGTGTAGTTATGTATGCCTCTAAGCCCAGAACAATGGGGAACACAGACTAGAGAAATGGGGCTCACTGGTTAGCCAGCTATCTGAAATGACAGCTCCAGATTTAGTGAGACTTTGTCACAAGGAAACATGCCAAGGAATGAATGATAGAGGAAGACACCTGGTGTCCACCTGTGGCCTCTGCATGCATACATCTGCACACATATGCATCTACCACACACAAATCAATAAATCAGAAGAGTTGTGGCAGCTTTAAATGTAGGTAATTTTATTTATGTATTTAATTTATTTAGTTGAGGGGGTAGATAGAGAGAATGGGTACCCCAGGGCTTCCAGTCACTGCGAACAAACTCCAGATACATGTGCCACCTTGTGCAGCTGGCTTATGTACTTGGGTCCTTTGGCTTTGCAGGCAAGCATCTTAACTGCTAAGCCATCCCTCCAGCCCTAAATATAGATATTCCTATTAGATTTTTGTTTTATTTATTTATTTACTTATTGAAGAAAGTGAGATTAGCAGAGAGAGAAAGAGGAAGAGGAAGAGGAAGAGGAAGAGAAAGAGAAAGAGAAAGAGAAAGAGAAAGAGAAAGAGAAAGGGCACGCCAGGGCCTCCAGCCACTGCAAATGAACTCCAGGTGCACGTACCACCTTGTGTAGCTTGCTTACATGGGTATTGGGGAATCGAACCTGGGTCCTTACGCTTTGTAGGCAAGTACCTGAACCACTAAGCCATCTCTACAGCCCCCATATTTCTGTTTTTGTCTACTTATTTACTTTTTAGCTTTTCTATGTGTATATATGCATGTGTATGTAGGTGTGCATATGTGTGTGGGTGCACATGTGTGTGTGCATGCATGCCAGAGAATGACCTTGGGTATCATTACTTAGGAGTACTGTCTACTTTTTTTTTTATGAGATAGTCTCTTATTGGCCTGGAGATCTACAATTAGGCTGTGGACTGGTCAGCAAGCCCCAGGAATGTGCCTGTCTCTGCCAACCCAGCTCTGGGATTACAGGTGCATACTACCACACCTACTATTTTTATTTTTATTTTTATTTATTTGAAAGTCACAGAGAGAGAAAGAGGCAGAGAGAGAGAGAGAGAGAGAGAGAGAGAGAGAGAGAGAGAGGGAGGGAGGGAGGGAGAATGGGCATACCAGGGCCTCCAGCCACTGCAAATAAACTCCAGACGTGTGCGCCCTCTGTGCGTCTGGCTAACGTGGGTCCTGGGGAATTGAGCCTTGAACCAGGGTCCTTCGGCTTCACAGGCAAGTGCTTAACCACTAAGCCATCTCTCCAGCCCACACCTACTATTTTTACATCAGCTCTGGGGATTGAACTCAGGTCCTTATGCTTTCAAGGGAAGCACTTTACCAATGGAGCATTCTTTTCAGCCCTACTGCAGGAAGCCTTTATTTATATGAAGTGCTCTATAGTCATTTATACTTTAAGTAAACATTTAGTTTGTCGATATATATTTTAAGCAACAAATTAAGAGATCTAATTTACCTTAAACTTAAAAAATTATGTTTATAAATCTTTTCTTGCATGTGCTTGTGTGCGTGCGTGCGTGCGTGCGTGCGTGTGTGTGTGTGTGTATGTGTGTATGCATGCTCATTTGACTACATGCATGTGGAGGATAGAGGTTGATACCGGGTGTCTTCCTCAATCACTTTCCACCTTATTTACCAAGGCAGGGTATCTCACTTGAACCCAGAGCTCATTAATTTGGTTAGTCTCGCTTAGTCAGCTTGCCAGGGACCCCTTGTCTCCTCCCCTTGAGGGCTAGGATAACAGACAGGCCACTAAGCCTGCCAGCATTTATGTGGTTGCTGGGGGTCCAAACTCAGGCGCCCATGCTTCTGTGGCAACTGCTAACTCCATTGAGCCATCTCCCAGCCCTACATTTATTTTATTTTTTGAAGATTATAAAAATTGGTTTATTGTAAAAAGAAATTCAAGAATAACCAGTTAAATTCCGCATGCTACCTACTACAGGCAAGAAGCATCACACACGTTTACATCAGGGGTAAGGACACAACAAGAAAGACCGTATCGAGGCTATGAGTCAAATGCAGTAAGGGAAGCATTCTCAGGTCTCCTATAGGTCAGTACGAAGCACGGTATGATCAAGGCACTGTTGGGTACCGCAGGGCAGCTGCGACATTGAGGTATAACTGCCAGCCCTACATTTATAAATCTTACTATCTTTACTAATTTATTAATTAAGAGTGAAATAGGCAATCCGTAGTTCAACTGTATAATACTGTTCCTAATACTGTCATTAGTAGAAGTTCCATAAGATGTATTAGTAAAAAAGGCCAATTTTTGATCACTATTTTCTTGAGAACATGTTTGGAAGTTCTAGCAGGGGAGCACAGCTACTCATGTGCTCTTGACCAAAGACTGGTCCTCTTCTGTTTGGGGAAGGTGGTCCTCTTCTATTCAGAGAAAGTAGTCCTCTTCTGTTGGGGGAAGGTGGTCCTCTTCTGTTTGGGGAAGGTGGTCCTCTTCTGTTGGGGGAAGGTGGTCCTCTTCTGTTGGGGGAAGGTGGTCCTCTTCTGTTGGGGGAAGGTGGTCCTCTTCTGTTTGGGAAGGTGGTCCTCTTCTATTCAGGGAAGGTGGTCCTCATCTGTTCGGGAAGGTGGTCCTCTTCTATTCAGGGAAGGTGGTCCTCATCTGTTCGGGAAGGTGGTCCTCTTCTATTCAGGGAAGGTGGTCCTCTTCTGTTGGGGGAAGGTGGTCCTCTTCTGTTCGGGAAGGTGGTCCTCTTCTATTCAGGGAAGGCGGTCCTATTCTATTTGGGGAAGGTGGTCTTCTTCCACCGAATGCCTAGCATCTGGAAGGAC
The DNA here is from genome assembly GCF_020740685.1 of Jaculus jaculus. Lineage (NCBI taxonomy): Eukaryota > Metazoa > Chordata > Mammalia > Rodentia > Dipodidae > Jaculus > Jaculus jaculus. The sequence goes on along the minus strand of NC_059102.1, from coordinate 18,971,603 downwards.
ACACACTGAGTGGCGAGGGAGGAAGGGGACACCCACCTAATCATCCGAACCAACCCTGGTGATCAATGAGGTGACAGAGGTTGTAGCCAGGTCACCATTCTGTCCTACTAGTTTCTTTTGTGTTGAAAATTTGGTATTTTAGGGCTAGGGATGTGGCTCAGTGGTAGCACCCTTGTTTAATATCCCCAAAGCCCTGTGTTTGGTACCTAGTATTGCACTAACAAAACAAACAAAACCAAGTTATAAAATTAGATGTTTTGCTTGGAAAGCAAAATTATCTCTAGAATCTCATTTAAAACAAATATCTTTTTTGTTTGGTTTTTGAGGTAGGGTCTCACTCTAGCCCAGGCTGACCTGGAACTCACTATGTAGTCTCAGGGTGACCTCAAACTCATCCCGAGCCTCCTACCTCTGCCTCCCAAGTGCTGGGATTAAAGGTGTGCATTACCACATCCGGCCTCTGTTAAAATTTGTTATTGGTATTAGTTTCCTATAACTACTGTTATAAATTACCACAAATTTAGTATTTCCATACATTTGTTAATCTTTCAGTACTCTGTAATCCAGAATCAGGAACGAGTTTACCGGGAACACACTGAGGTCTTGGCGTGTTTGCATGTCTGTGATTTCTGTTTTCTTGACTCTTCCAGTTCTTGGAGCTGCATCCTTGCATCCCTGCACCTCGGCATTTCTTGTCCTTCTTTCTTCAGATCAGCAGTGCGGCCTCAGCGGTCACAGTGCCCTCCGCTTCTGTAGTTGAATTCATTCACATTCTCTCTTCCTCCCTCCTTCCCTCCCTCTCTCTCTTATTAGCACCCCTGTGAGTACATTTAAAGCCTTTTGGATAATATGTCCATCCCCAATATTTTAACGACTCCTGAAAACTCTCTTTTGTCATGCTAAGTGATCTTCACAGGTCCAGATGGTTAGGACCTGGATGTCTGTGGGACTTTATTTGACCGAATGCACACGTCTTTGCAACACGTGGCTCTACACCGATTTCATAAGTGTTAAACTATCCCTGACTGCTAGGGATCATTCCTCATGTTATCATTCTGTCAAACTCTTTACCAAGTCGTCCTCAGACACTGTTCAACCGCTTCTAGCTCCATAGTTTAGGAGTAGTCTATTTTGACCTGTTCCCTTATAAATCATTCCCAAGTAGCCTGGTGTGATGGTATTCTAGTAAATCCCAGCACTCAGGAGGTGGAGGCAGGAGGATCAGGAGTTCTAGGTCAGCCTAGAGTGCATAGTTAGAAATAATTAATAAATGTCAATAAGTAAATACAAGCATAATTACACAAAGAAAGACTTTAAAACTTTATAAAACAAGACTCGGGTTCACCTTTTCAAACAATTCTATTTTTCTTTAAAGCCTGTGAGATACAAATTTACTAATAGATACATTACTCATGTACAATGCCTACACAATCTCATTTCTCTTCAGTTAGCGCTTGGCAGCGTTTCCTGTAAAAGGCTGGGAAGTAAATTCTTTTCACTTCTCAAGCCATCTGGTCTCTGTTGTACCTCTCCAGCCCCGCTGTTTTAGTATGTGAGCAGCGTAACTGAGTTAGCATGACTGTGTTCTAATGAAACTTTATTCCCCAAAACATATTTGAAGTTAAATGATTTGTAATTGCTTTAGTATTGTATTTTTTTTTTCTCTTGAGAAGTAGGGTCCTTTAATTCCTCTGATTTCCAAGGAGCAATTAAGTCTTTTCTTTCAGAAATGAGAAAATTTTCTATATTTTACTTGAAAGGTGATGCAGTTATCAAATAGGTAATCTAAAAATTCTAGTTTGTATTTGAAAACACAGATCTACCTCATGTAAGCATGGGTAAGAATCTCATAGATGAATGAGTGACATACAGATGAAGGGACAGATGAATATGTGAAAATTGTATGAAATTTTAAATTCAGTAATGAGCTAAATATTTCTAATAAAAGCAAATTTAAGATCAACTGCCTGATGTCATAACCAAGTACTTCCATTTGGTTGCCATGCCAGCACTTGTGTTTATTGTTAATTTGGAACCATTAAGCAAGTTTTATTACTTTATTTTATAGGTTAAAAAGAGTACATCTGAGGTATGTTAATACTTTGGTAATATATGAAGGATAAGTGATCATAGGCCATACTGTATGAACTAAAAAGCTTTGTAGCAAGTGGAGGAAAGAAAAATGTGGTAGAATTCTGCAGGCAAAAGAATATAGGTATGCTAAAATTACATTTAAAATATGCAATGTAAGTATTAGCTTGACTTTCAGCTTGGGATCAGTGATTAAGTTTGAGCTAAACATCATATTTATCAAATGAAATAAGGCATACCTTAAAGATGTGAGTTCCGTTCGGGACTATCGTGATAAAGTGAGTTATGCAGTAATGAGTCGTGCATTGTCTAGTTTCCCAGCACACGAGCAAGCTGTGTTCCCATTGCACTGTAGTCTGTTCTGTGTTCAGTATGATTGTGTCCAGAAGGTAGCTATCTTAATGAAAAAGACTGTATTGCCTAAAATACTAACAATCCTCTGAACCTTTAGTCAATCAAAGTCTTTTTGTTGTTGTAAGATCTTGCCTCCATTTGATGGCTGCTGATTGGCCAGGGTGGGCACTACTGACGGTTGAGGTAGCCCTGGCAGTTTCTTAGAGTGAGGTATCAATGAGGGTTGTAGTATCAGTCCCACTCTTCCTGTCATGAGAGATTTTTTCTTTCTAAACCAAGATGTGATACTGTTTAATAACATTTTACCCACACTTTACCCATAGAAGAACCTCTTAAAAAATTGAACCCTCACAACCTCTTTATGAAAGTTCATGTACTATCTTAACCTTTCCTGTCATTCCAATGTCTTTACCAGTAGATTTCACTTAGGAAGCTATATTAATTCCTCATTGAAGGCTGCTCCGTGCTCAGCAGAATCGTGGCTGTGCTCACGTGAGCACATCCAGCTTGTCTGTCTCCACCAGAGCTCTTGGGTGACCAGGTGCATCGTCAGTAAGCATTGACATTAGAGGTCTCAGCATTGTCCTTAAAAAACCGATAAAAAGGGCTGGAGAGATGGCTTAGCGGTTAAGCGCTTGCCTGTGAAGCCTAAGGACCCCGGTTCGAGGCTCGGTTCCCCAGGTCCCACGTTAGCCAGATGCACAAGGGGGCGCACGCGTCTGGAGTTCGTTTGCAGAGGCTGGAAGCCCTGGCGCGCCCATTCTCTCTCTCCCCCTCTATCTGTCTTTCTCTCTGTGTCTGTCGCTCTCAAATAAATAAATAAAAAATTAAAAAAAAACCGATAAAAAATTTTTAAGTAGTCAAAGAATGTTGAAAAATGTGTTTTCTCTTCTCCAGAAATAAGGAATGTCAGCACACCTTGAGTTATGCAAGTAAGCATAACTACATACCATTATTCAAAAAATAAAGTATTATTTAACCCTGCTTAAAGAAAAACTGTCATAAATATGTGTTGTTATCCAGTCTCGGTAATAAGGCACAGGTAGAGTAGATTCAGCAGAATTCTTAGGCCTTTGCTGTGATAAATAAGTGCTGGCTTAGGCACTGGCTAACAAGTCAGGCTGTCCTTTGATGCCAGCCAGCAGCGAAGGTCAGCATGATATCTGGAAAGGCTATTTCTTCTACCCAGAAAATCAGTGTTTTAGTTTTGTGATGTATCTATATATATTTATTACTTATGGACATACTTAGTATGTAAACAGTACTTGTTGGTACCATCCTTACCCTCATCCCTGCCCCTCCCAAAGGGAGCCTCCTTTTTGGGGATGCTTGGGGGTTGTGGGTCAGGCATTGTGGGGTGAGCAATCAGTTATGGGAAGAGGCAATGTCTCTGTTCATACTGACCCAACTTGTGGCGCTAACAATTTTTCTGCCCCTCTTCTTCCACGACATTCCCTGAGCCATGTTGGGCTCGTTTGAAGTCTACTCCCGTGATGAGGGCTCGGGAGCCGCTGTGTCCCTGGTTTGCTGGGTGAGGCTTGTCGGTTACTTGGCCAGGTCTTCGGCCTCTCGTGGTCCTCGCCGCTTGCCCCTGCGGGCTCGGCTTCTCTCCGCAGCCGCACGAGCCGGCCCTGCCTCCGCCCGCCCTCCTGCGGCTGCCTGGCCGCTTCCAGCTTCGCAAACCTGAACAGCGCAAGGGCCTTGAGTTAAAGGACTGCTGTGCGTGGCTTGATCCACCGAGACAACTGGAACCTTCTCAGTGTTAGCAATATAGGTCTTTAAATTCTTTTTACTTATGTTTACTGGAGTAGCACTTTTAATTTCACTCAAGAAATACTGCTTTTCATTTACAGCTCTGTGTAGCTTTCAGCCTGTCTCAGTTTTGACATGTCTTCCTCAGTAAGCTTCATCATTTCCAGCGTTATAGTTCCGTGAGACAGTGGACTGTTTTCTCTCTTTTTCACTTGAACACACAAATGCAGGGTAGAGTGAGTACTTGGCTTAATTTTAGTGCTGTTGTGTCTCAGGGAATAGAGATGTCTAAGAAGGACAAGAACTGGGAACAGCTGATTGGTTCAGCAGTTAAAAGATACATTTGGCAGAGTCACTGTCTTAGATGGGTGGGTTAATGGTGACATCACATAGTTTTAATAGTGACATTAAAGACGACTGATTACAGATCACCGTGACAGTTACAATAATAAGGAAAAGGTCTGAAATATTGCAAAACGAGACAGAGACATGTAAAGGGACCACATCCTACTAGAGAAATGACTGACATAGACTTCTTTGTCTTAGGTTTGCTGTACACTTTTAGCTTGTGAAAAATATCAATGCAGAGCCGGTCGTGATGGCACACACCTTTAATCCCAACACTTGGGAGGCAGAGGTAGGAGGATCACTGAGAATTTGAGGCCATCCTGAGACTACATAGTTAATTCCAGGTCAGCCTGGACCAGAGTGAGACCCTATTTCAAAAAAAAAAAAAATCAATGCAGTATAATAAAACGAAGTAAAATGAAGCCAGGTGTGCCTGTGAATGTAAATGTTATACAAGTGTGCATACATAATTTATAAACTTACTTTGTTTTGATAATTTTAAAAGATTGGAAGCATGAGTTTCTGTCAACTATTTGAGTATATTTCAATTTCATCAGAATTCAAATCATCTGTGAGCCTTTACTTTATTTTTAAAGTTCCTAAAGAATGAATTTTATTTTAGTAAAATTAAAAAAAAACCTTTTATTGAAAACTTCCATAATTATAGACAACAAACCATGGTCATTCCCTCCCCTCCCCCACTGACCTCTTCACAAATCTACCTTCCATCATCTCCCCTCCCCCTCTCAATCAGTCTCTCTTGTATTTTGATGTCACCATCTTTTCCTCCTATGGTGAGGGTCTTGTGTAGGTCGCGCCAGGCACTGTGAGGTCATGGATGTCCAGGCCATTTTGTGTCTGGAAGATTGAATTGTAAGTAGTCCTACCCTTCTTTGGCTCTTATATTCTTTCTTCTACCTCTTCTGTAATGGGTCCTGAACCTTGAAAGGTGTGACAGTGATGTTTCAGTGCTGGTCACTCCTCTGTCACTCCTTCTCAGCACTATGGTGCCTTTTGATTCATCCCAGTAGTCACACCGTCTGAAAAGAGAAGCTTCTCTAACCAAAAGTGAGAGGAAAATTAATATATGGGTATGAATATTAAGAGAAGTGCTTATGGGGCAGTTTGGTGAGCATAGCATACCCACTTAGCCACACAACAGCAGACGTTACTCCCATAGGGCTCATGCCATAGGTACCATAGGTACCCTGCCATAGGTACTAAGTTTTCAGACCAGGCATGCATTCCCTCCCATGGGGCAGCCTGTAATCCAGTCAGGGAGGGGCTGGTTTGCCCCCTAATAGACATGCCACTACTGTACCATTTGAGCCCATATTTATTTATTTATTTATTTATTTATTCATTCATTCATGCATTTATTCATTTTTGGTTTTTGAAGGCAGGGTCTCACTCTGGCCCAGGCTGAACCTGGAATTCACTGTGTAGTTTCAGGGAGCCCTTACTTTTAATGGAAACATTTTTCCTTTAGGAGCATTCCTTCCATTACTTAAGTTCTCACCTTACCTGCATTTACCGGTGAGGAAACCTAGACTCAGGAATAAGATGAATATGGGTAAGATAAGCCTATGTTTTAATAGACTTTATAGTATTTACATTATTCTTAACTAATAATGGTTTTATTTTATGAAACTTTCAGTAATTTTAAAATAGTAATCTCTTTTTTTCCTTTGAGGATATGTAAGGCCTACTACTGAAGCTAATTTGGTTTATCATAAGAAAAATGTGATTTTTATATTTGTTTAATAGTTTATAATTTATGAATGCCTTTTCCCACCAATTCTTTTTCTTTGTTTTTTTAAAGTAGAAGCGTACATGGACACATCATGTTAGTACCATCATTTCCTTTCTCCCTGTCCCCATTCTGCTGAGGACCCTGCTCGGTGGCTTGCTGATGCGCCTCAGGGTTGTGAGTCACGAGGTGTGAGGTCATCAACTAGTCATCAGGGAGGGGCAGGGCCTCCACACATTCTCTCCCGTCTGGGCCTCTTACATTCTCTCTGCCCCCTTTTCAGCAGAATTCCCTGAGCTGTGGTGGGTGTGTTTTAAGTTGACTTTCCACTGATTTTTAAAAACATTAAAAGTATCTAAAAACAAGCCAGGTGTGGTGGCATATGCCTTTTGTCACCGCATTCGGGAAGCAGAGGTAGGACGATCACTGCGAGTTCAAAGTCGGCCTGGGACTACAGAGTGAGTTCCAGGTCAACCTGGGATAGAGTGAGATCCCATCCTGAAAAAACAAAGCAAATCTAAGACCATTTGGAAATATATTTCTATTTCCATTTTATAGATGAAGTCTTGATCATGTGAGAGGTAAATAGATTTTTCCAAGATCACACTGCTAATGTGTGGCAGAGCTAGAAAAGAGTCCATTGTTTTCTATTCTAATATTTTAACAGACTACTAAACTAACTCTGAAATTTCATGTTATCTAAGTAATATTTTAAGATTATATTTATTTGAATACGTTCACATCTGATGATTTTGCCCCTCCCCCTAGCCCTAGAATTTTATTTACTATTAATAGCTTTCTTGAAAGCTGTAATTTAGATTCTTTTGGGGAGGGGGAAGAGGTCTTTTGAGACACAGCTTTACTGTGCAGCCTGATGGTCCCCGAGGGCTTAGTTCTGACTTAGCCTTGTTTTGGTTTTTCGAGGTAGGATCTCGCTCTAGTCCAGGTTAACCTAGAACTCACTATGTAGTCTCAGAGTGGCCTTGAACTCACGGCGATCCTCTGTCTCCCAAGTGCTGGGATGAAAGGCATGTACCGCCATGCCCAGCTATGGTCTCTTGAGTATTAGGTGTTCACAGTGCCTGGACTCAGACTCCATAGTGTGTGCATGCATTCATCAATATAATGGACGTTAGATTCTTATATTGTCTTAACCCATACAGTCTTTCTTTGTAATCTAAGGTCTTTGCTTAACCCAGTATCTTGTTTGATTTTTTGTTTTTTTACTAGGTCCTGATTGCTCTTTGAATGTTCCTTCTACTGAGTCTTACTGGATTTTGCCAAATGTTAAACCCTTCAGTCCATCTGTAGGCCGGGCTTCACATAAAGCAGTTTTACATGGGAAATTTATGTGGGTGATTGGTGGATATACTTTTAACTACAGTTCTTTCCAAATGGTTCTAAAGTAAGTATTTATTCTTAGATTTTTAGCTTGGTTTTTTAAAAAAACTTTCTTTCCCAAATACATACATACTACTTTTGTGATAGTATCTAATCACTTATATGGGATTTGGAAATATATGGACTCAATTTGTCCAAGTTAATGTGTTATTTGTCATTATAGGTTTTTTTATAAATAAATTTTATTGCCTCTCTAAAGCACTCTAAATAAATTCTAAGTAAGGAAATATTTTGCAAAAAGTTAGGCTGTGTTCTTGTCACCTGTTACCTTTTCAGAATACACTGTAATTGGATATGGTGCGTGCGTGTGTGTGTGTGTGTATAATTTGTTTTTTCTTGTAAATTTTATTATACCTAAATGCTTACCTGCTTTGCATATTTTACATGCTCGTTGGGATAGGAGTACCAGCATTAGACAATAGATATTTGGTATTGGGAGAAGGCTCAGTGGAGGAAGCGCTTCTCATATAACTCTGAGTACCTAAATTTGAACCCTCCTACCCCAAATAAAAGCAAGAAGCTGAGGCGGGGTATGGCCATATACAGCTGCAACTCTAGCCCCGTGGAGGGCAGGCCAGAGGCAGAAGGATGACTGGAGTTCTCTGGTGAGCCAGACTGACAGAATATCTCCAGGTCCATTGAGAAATGGTGTCAAGGGAAGAAAGCAAAGAGCAGTAGAGGAGGACACCTCTCCTCTGGCCTCTGAACCCGTGCTCGCAGAGCATGCTCATCTGCACACGCAGGCGCATAAATGTGCAGGCAGCCCCCCCAACACAGTAACACACACACACACACACACACACACACACACACACGTGTGCATGTGCCAGAAGCTGTGGCAGGCTTCTGTCATCCCAGCATGCCTGTAGCTAGAAGGGAGTTAGAGACAAGAGAATTTCTTGGAAGCTTACAAAGGAAATGGTGAACAATTAGAAGAGACCCTGCCTCAAAACGAGCTGGAAGGCAAGGTTCAACCTGAACGTTGTCATCTGATCTCCACACGTGTGCTGTGGTACTCATTTACACAAATGTGTGTATGCATGCGTGCACACACTAAATGAATTACGAAGCAGTGAAACAGATCATTTCACTATTGGCTCGATGCAGGCTCTTCTCTGAATGGTTGAATGACAAGGGGAACTGTGTTGGTAGCAGTTTTACCTGATCCACTTTTCAGCTGATGATTGTATTTTAGAAACCACCCAGTAATAGAATAAAACATACTAAGATTCAAAGGATCCTTCAGTTACCAATGTTGTTTTCAGGGGTGATAATTCATAATTTGTAATTGCTTATGTCATGTGGGTATTCAATCAGAACTGGTCCTAGGCAGTACACTGTAGTGGTGTGTATCCAATAGAACTGTCAATATTAGCAGATAAACATACTTGAATTTCAGAAAAACAAGCTAATTTTTTATGTCATAATTTCCCTTGCAATATATATTTTAAATGTGTCATGGGTGATTCTTTTAGTAAAATATTGGTTTTTCATACATTACTGGACAGCCTATATTTTATCTTACAACTCTTCCTTGAATATATTAAGCTGTGAAATTTTGAAAACTTAAAAATTATGTGTACAGGGGAACTTTCTTTAAAACTATGATAAGAGAGAGAGGAATTGGGGAGAAGAGGAAAAGTGGTAGATAGGAAGGGGACAGGAATAAAAAAATGCCATCAAATTGTATTTGAAAATACCAGAATGAATAACTAAATCTCTGTATGTTAAAAAATTAAGTATTGATCATTAACAAAATCAAAAGAAACTTTGAGAGCTGAGTGTGGTAGTTTACACCTTTAATCCCTGCACTCAGTAATCTGAGGTAGTAGGATTGCAGTGGGTTCGAGGTCAGCCTGGGTCACACAGTGAATTCCAGGTCCACCTGAGCTAGAGTGAGACTCTGCCTCAACTCCCTCCCCACTAAACACCTATGGTTGACTAAAATTTGAGGGAGCAAAGTTTTAGTTAACCATTCAAATGAAAACTTAAATTTCTTTAATAAGATATACAATGAACAAAGTATAGTAGAAAGAATCAGAAATGCATTGGTGAGATTAAAACGAGTTGTTAAGATTTGAATCAAAGACAGATGACTGTCTACCATGAGATGGGTCACCCCCACCTCATCTGCCTGGGCCCGGGGAGTCATTACAGAGGAAGTGGTGACATGAATACTGCTCTGGCCACTAGGCTGAAAACCAGTTCCAGGGAGATGGCCACAGATGCTGTGTTTACTGAAAACTCATCAAAACAGAGATCCAGAGGCTACAGAGAACTAATTACTAAATCAGATCTCTATCTTGTAGAAAGATTTTAGGAGCCTTAGGGTACATGGGTAGGAATTGTCTGTGCCACTGTGTCCTATTTCCCCTGGTGACTGAGGTCTCTTATCTCCATAATAAATACCAGTAACCCCACCAAAGAAGACCCTCTGGCTTGGTGGCGCATGCCTTTAGTCCCAACACTCGGTAGGCTGAGGTAGGAGGATCGCTATGAGTTTGAGGCCACTCTGAGACTACATAGCTAATTCTAGGTCAGTGCACACTAGAGAGTGAAACCCTGCCTCAAAAATTAAAAAAAAAAAAAAAAAGAAGTGGGGCAGAGGTGTGGGGGGCTGTAAGAAAACAGAATACAACTTTTTTTTTTCAATGAAAAAATCAAATTAATGGTCTGGAGAGATGGCTTAGCAGTGAAGCACTTGCCTGTGAAGCTTAAGGACCCCGGTTTGAGGCTCGATTCCCCAGGACCCAAGTTATCCAGATGCACAAGGGGGCGCACACGTCTGGTGTTTGTTTACAGTGGCTGGAGGCCCTGGCTCGCCCATTCTCTCTCTCTATCTGCCTCTTTCTCTCTGTCGGGTCGTTCTCAAGTAAATAAACAACAAAAAAATTTTAAAAATCAAAAGAAGATTTAAGGGCTGGAAAGATGGCTTAGTGGTTAAGGTACTTTCCTACAAAGCCTAAGGACCCATGTTTGGCTCTCCAGATCCCATGTAAACCAGAATCAGAAGGTGACGGAGGTGCGCAAGGCAGCCCATTCACCTTCACTTGCTGTATCTCATAAAAATAATAATAAAAAATACAAACAAGATCTAAATAAAGCCAAAAGAAAATCATGAGATTTAAATGTGGAAACTAAAGGCAGTGAATAGTAAAAAAAAACCATGAGAAGTCCATAAGAGGAACTTGGCCTCTGTGAGGTATTTCCACAGGCAGCTGTGGAGACAGCACAGTCCTCATTGAACACGGAAGCCCAGCGCTCCATGCAGGCTGAGTAGCATTTCCGACTCATTGATGAGTGTTAGGACTTTCTCTTGGATGTGTACGTTTCCCATTCTAGCCAGATAGTTTAACTTTGATGTGAAGCCTGCTTCTTTGCTTATAGTGTTTGTACGTGAATGTATGTATATATGAAGTATAAATATGTAAGTATAAGACATATATGTAGGGCTGGAGGGATGGCTTAGCCCCTAAGGAGTTTGCCTGCAAAGCTAGAGGACCTTGGTTCAATTCCCCAGGACTCATGTTAGTCAGATGCATAAGGTGGTGCACGCATCTGGAGATCCTTTGCAGTGGCTGGAGGCCCTGGTGCACCCATTCTCTCACACACTCTCCCTCTTTCTCTGGTCAAATAAATAAAGAAAGAAAAATAAAATATTTAAAAAGATATATATATATATATGTATATATATATATATATATATATACATATATATATGATGTATTTATTAGCTTACATAGATATAAACTACTTATTGCTTTTTTTTTTTTTTTTTTTGACAGGGTCTCATTGTAGTAAATGTTTACCTGGAACTTGCTCTATAGCCCAGACTGGCCTCAAATTCACAGCAAACCTCCTACCTCAGCCTCCCAGGTACTGAGACTAAAGGCGTGCACCACCACACCTGAATCATAGACACAAACAATAAGATACTAGATTAGAAATAAATTTGTTACTATTTTTGCAGGACAGAATATTTTATCATTCTGAATATAGTTCAAGTCTACATAAGGATATTTATACAGCTTTTAAAAGTGAGAGCTTCGTTCATAAATAAATTTGATTTATCTTTAAAGCAGTGCTTGTTTTTTTTTTTTTTTTTTGCTCCCGCAGTGCTGGGGATTGAGCTCAGAGCCTGTACTTGCCAAGCAAGGGCTTTGCTGTTGAGCTACACCCACCCCTGAGAGTATATTTCCTTTTTTTTTTTTTTTGAGGTAGGGTCTCACTGTAGCCCAGGCTGACCTGGAATTCACTCTGTAATCACAGGGTGCCCTCGAACTCATGGTGATCCTCCTACCTCTGCCTCCCGAGTGCTGGGATTAAAGGCGTGCGCCACCACACCTGGTGAGTATATTTCTTTTTAAACAATATTTGTTTATTTATTTGCAAGCAGAGACAGAGAGATGGAGAGGAGGCAGACAAAATAGAATGGACGTTCCAGAGCCTCCAGCCACTGCAAACAAACTCAATGCATGCACCACTTTTTGCATCTGGCTTAATGTGGATACTGGGGAATCAAACTTGGGTCGTTAGGCTTTGCAGATAACTGCCTTAACGAGCAATCCCTACAACCTCTAGAGCATAACTTAATTTGGATGTACAGGTTACATTTTAAATTTTTTTTACTTTATTTTTATTTATTTATTTGAGAGACAGAGAGAAAGAGGCAGAGAGAGGGAGAGAGAATGGGTGTGCCAGGGCCTCCAGCCACTGCAAACGAACTCCAGATGCATGTGCCACCTTGTGCATCTGGCTTACATGGGTCCTGGGGAATCGAACCAAGGTCCCTTGGCTCTGCAGGCAAACGCCTTAACTGCTAAGCCATCCCTCCAGCCCCGAGGTTACATTTTAGATAAAATATATATGATGAAATTTAACATGAGCAAAACTGTTTTGAATACTTACTACATGTATTGTTATTTGGGATATATCAGTGTCGATAATGCATATTCCTGTCATTGGTAAGTTAATGGACAAGAACTGGCAATGAAAAAATATACAACTACATGTCAGAGCAAGTTACTCATGCATGTGGTGGATGGATGCACAGATAGGTGAACATGGACCGCAAGGGTGAGGAAATTAGGACTGCAAAGAGGGGGGAGTTGCAGTTATAGAGGTTGCAGTTAAGGCAGGTCACATGAGAAAGTTAAAAGCTACAGCTAATCAAAGACCTGAAGGAGGTCAGGGAATTGGCACTGCAACCATCTGTTGGCTCAATAAGAAGCCAGAGCAAGGCCTTCAGCAGGAGTGCTTTGAAATACTCATATAGAAACAAGGAGGGCCACAATTTGTGAGAGGGAAATACGAAGTTGAAGGGAGGAAGAGGGAAACAGATGACACAGTTGTAACTCCTTGAGATTATGGCAGGATTTGAACATGCTTGACTGATAATTTATATTTATTTATTTGAGAAAGAGAGAGAGAGAGAGAGAGAGACAGAGAGACAGAGAGACAGAGAGACAGAGAAAGGGCATACCAGGGCCTCTAGCCACTACAAACGACCTCCACACACATGCGTCACCATGAGCATCTGGCTTATGTGAGTCCTGGAGTATTGAACCTGGATCCTTAAGATGGCCAAGCATGGAACCCGAGGCACCATGGCACTAGGAAGATGAGGGAATGAATAAACCAGTGACAGAAGAAAACCAACACTGCACTGTCTCCTAAAGGCAAGAAGAGAGTACCTGCTGATGATTACCCACACAAAGACCACGAGGAGGGACCGGAAGGTTGTCATGAATATAATATGAAGAAGTTGAATTGAACATACCAGCTTTACTGATGGAGTGAAAAGACTTTTCAGAGTTAGTCTAAGAGAGAATGGAAAGATAACTGATGGATGCAATGAGCAGAATGGTGCCTGGCAGAGGGCCGGAGGTAGCAGTGGGAGCACCAGCATCGTGAAGTACGCCGCAGCAGGGAGCCAGGGAGACCAGTGCAGGGAGGTGGAGACGTGGGGGTGTGTGGAATCTAGTGCGTAGCTGGAGTTCTGGCTGTGGAAGGAGCAAAAATGATCTTTGCATCTTTAATGGATTACAAAACAAAGTACAAACGAAACGAACGATGGTGGAAGAGTACCTGCAAAGCCCAAGATACCTGTTTACTGCTTGGCATTGGCTTTCTGCAGATTTATGATAATGAGATGCGAGGCAGTCTGTTTGTGGGTATTTAGTAATGTGTGTCTGTGGAAGCTTTCTGGCTTTGTATTTGTATCATACACCATGCAAACTAGGAAATGAAATTCTCCTAAAGACGATTTTGGTAATCCTTACTCACCTGCCTTGTGAAGTGGCAGTTTGTTGTCCTCCCTGATGCACTGAAGAAAGAAAAAGAAATGAAAAGATAGCAAGTGGCCGTGAGACTTTTTTAAAACATTACTTTATTTCTTGGATGGATGCTCCTATGAATATGTCTTGCCAAATTTAAGATTTGAGTATAAATATTATGTGAACTGGAGTTCTGTTGATTAAGCACTTGGCATCCATAGATCAAAACTTTAGTGTTTTTATGTAGTAGACCAGTAGAAAAAATACTTTTTGTACCTCATAACTTAAGAGTAACTTATTTCCATAGAAATCTCTATACTACTGGGTTTATTTGGCGAAATTTAAAAGAATTATCAGCAGACAAGTTACATTTGTGTATAGAAGATCCATGGTTCTTTTGTTCACTGATGTAACAATCAGCTATATATGTGTGAAGGATAATTACTAAAAGCAAATGACTACTTCAAAAAGGGAGAGAGTTTTCATCTGTTTCCAATAAAAGCAAGAGGGCTAAGGTGATAGCTCAGCGGTTAATGTGCTTTAAAAATTTTTTGTTTATTTTTATTTATTTATTTGAGAGTGACAGACAGAGAGAGAAAGAGGGGGGAGAGAAAGAGAGGAAGAATGGGCATGCCAGGGCCTTCATCCACTGCAGATGAACTCCAGACACATGCGCCCCCTTGTGCATCTGGCTAACATGGGTCCTGGGGAATCGAGCCTCAAACCTGGGTCCTTAGGCTTCACAGGCAAGCACTTAACTGCTAAGCCACCTCTCCAACCTGATGTGCTTTATTTTTTTTTTAAATCTTATTTTCAATTTTGTTTACTTGTTAGAGACTGGGGCAGGAGGGAGAGAATGGGCATGCCAGGGCTTTAGCTGTTGCAAACGAACTCCAGACGCATGTGCCACCATGTGCATCTGGCTTTTGTGGGACATGGAGAATTGAACCTGGGTCCTTGGCTTCACAGGCAAGTGCCTTAACCACTAGGCAATCTCTCCAGCCCCTCCTTTTTGTCTAGCAAGTATGAGTGCTTATGTACAATGCCAGTGCAGTGTTGCATGCCTGTAAGCCTAGGGCTGGGGAGGCAGAGATAGTAGCCTACTCAGTCTAGCCTAGTTGGTGACCGCCAGCCTAGTTGGTGACCGCCAGGCAAGTGAGAGACCCTGCCTGGAAAAGAACTGAACAGGGTTACTGAGGGTAACACCCAGGATGTCCTCTGGCCTTCACACATATACCTATACAGAAAAGAACACACATGTATCCACATCCCCACCACACACATGCACCACACGCTTTAAAAAATGAAGACGAACTCACTACGTTTTAGATTATTCACTTCATTGAAATTATTATGATTGTTGCTGGCTAGCATGTGTGTATGAGAGTATGTGTGGTGTGGTGTATCCGTGGTGTATGCGTCCTTGAGGCACCCATGCATTTGCCTGTTGTGCTTGCCTGCAGTGGTTGGAGTGGAAGGTGGGATGGCCCTCTATCACTCTTCCCCATGTTATATTTGAACCAGCATCTCTTACTGGAGCTTGCCCTTCTCTCTTTTTTTTTTTTTGGCAAGCTTCAGTAGTTCCCAGGTCACTGCTCCCCGACAAGACTGGGGTTATAGACTTATGTGGTTGTGCACAGCTATTTAACATGGATTCTGGGGATTTGAACTTGGAGAGAGGGTCTTGGGTCCCCTCAGGCCCTCATGCTTGTACAGGAAGTACACTTAACCACTGAGCCAACTCTCCAGCCCAGTTCGCTGAAATCGTTAAAGGCAATTAGAAACATTAATTGTAGTAATGAATGTCTCGATCAAGCAAATTCATGTGTATTATAAGTGATTGAATCCTAATGTACAGTATGTCTTTTTTTTTTGGCAGTCTTTGTTAAAAAATTTAAATGATATATGAAATTACTTCATTAAAGTTCTTTTTGAATTTAATGTGATATTGGATACAAGTAAAGTCAAACAAATGTAAGTTTAAAAACAACTGAGAATGAATCTTAGCTTAAGCAGTTATTTTTCTTTGTTTTAGATACAATCTAGAAAACAGCATATGGAATGTAGGAGCCGTGTCAAGGGGTCCTCTCCAGAGATACGGGCACTCGCTTGCTTTACATCAGGTATGTTTCCCACTTCAAAACAATTAAGCATTTTTTTTAAAGACAAAAACTGCATGTTGTCTCTGATATGTGAGTCTTAGCTTCTAATACTGCTAGGGGTACAAATGTGAATAAACCTTATAAAAGTAGAACTGTACCCAAAAGTGAATATAAAGAGATGAACTGGAAGAGGAGTGAGGAAAGTGCAAAATGACACACGTGATGTGTAAGCAGAAGGAGAAAAGATACCGGGGAGGACGGGAGCTGGGGGATAGCAGAACTGGGAACGGGAGAGCAGAATGGGAATCAACAGAAACAAATTGTATTTGAACATGTCAGAATGAATGATAACCTCAATCTCTGCATGGTAACTAAAAAAATAAATAAAATTTAAAAAGGCCTACATTAGAAGGAAAGTATAAAATCTCCAATTTATATCAAATACTCAATGAAAGCAATAGATCATATGGATCATAATAATGTTAGATCCTACAGTCATATATTATTTTATATATTATAAAAATATATCATTTTAGCAAAAGGGTAGAGTAGATTTTAGTACAGTCGCCCATTGGGCATATAAAGAAATAAAGACTGAGTTTTTAAAATTTTATTTTTCTGAGGGTTGTTTGTTTTTGAGACAGGGTATCATTAAATGGCTCAGGTTGGAATTGAATTTCCTGTATAACCCTGGCTGGCTTTAAACTTTGGTCCTCCTGGCTTAACCTTCTGAGTGCTGGTATTATGGGTATGTTCTGCCAAGTATGATTGAAGACTGTGTTTTTGCTCATAGAGTTATACCTTGTTAAATAAACTGTGTCTCTTGACCCTGGTGATTATTTTCTTAGATTGCAGACGCTTTTTAATTCATATAATTCCATCTGTCAATTCTTGCTATTATTTCCTAAGCTACCAGAGTCCTTTTCAGGAAGTCCTAGCCCATACATACTTGTTCTCTTCTAGCAGTTTCAGAGTTTCATGTCTGTCTTGAATTGATTTTTGTAAAGGGTGAGAGATACAGGTCTACTTTCATTCTTTTACATGCCTTCAGCCATTTTGTCTCAGCTTCATTTGTTGAAGAAGCTGCCTGTCTTCCTTCCCTCCGTCCCTCCGTCCCTCCCTCCTTTCCTTCCCTCCCTCCCTCCCTCCTTCCCTTCCTCCCTCCTTTCCTTCCATCCTTCCTTCCTTCCTTTCTTATTTTGAGGCAAGCCTAATTAACTGGCCTTTTTTTTTTTATGAGAGAGAGAGTGAAGGAGAGAATCGGAGTGCCAGGGCCTCTGGTCTGTAATCAAACTCCAGATGTGAGCACCATCTTGTGTGCATTTGTGACCTTATGTATGTGTTACCTTGTACATCTGGCTTATGTGGGATCTGGGGAGTTGAACATAGATCCTTAGGCTTCTCAGGCAACTGCCTTAATTGCTCAGCCATATCTCCATCCATGCTCCTTTCTTTTTTAAAATGTGTGCTTTTGGCATTTTTCTAAAGTTAAATGGCTCTGATTGTATAGATTTAATTTTTGTCCTCTTTTCTGTTCCACTGGTCTGTGTGTCTGTTTTTGTTACTATGTCTCTAGTATAATTTGAACACAGGTATTAGAAAGGATTGCAGTTGGTACTTAAGCTCGCTGTGGATATTAAGGGTCTTTCATGCTTCCACATGTATTTTAAGGCATTTTTCTATTCCTGTGAGGAATGCCACTGGAATTTTGATGGAAATTGCACTTAATCTGTGGATTGCATAAAGTGATATCGTCATTTTTCACAATATAGTTCTGCCAGCCCATGAGCAATGTGGGAAGTTTTCCATATTCTAATGCCTTATTTAATTTCTTCAGTGTTTTAAAAGTTTTAAATTGCCGATGTATTTCATTTCTTTGGTCACATTTATTCCAAGCTATTTTATTGAATTCTTTTGCATGTGTATGTGTATATGTATGTGTGTGGACAGACGTGGGTGGCCCATGAAAGTGGGTGCCAAAAGAGAATGTTGAGTATGCTCTTACTGCTCATCCCCATATTTCCTTGAGACGGGGCAGGGTCTTTCCTTCAAACTGGAGCTGCTGTTGGTTAGCACACTCCAGTGATTTACTGCTCTCCCTTCCCCTGACTGGAGTTACAGCTGTGTATACCCATGCCCAGCTATTTTTCTTGAGAGTGAGAGTGAGAGAGAGAGAATGGGCATGCCAGGGCCTTTCAGTCACTGTGCATGAACCCCATATATGTGTGTGCCCCCTTGTGCACATGTCTGACATTGAACCCTTGCATCACTGTGTGTCTGGCTACGTGGGACCTGCAGATTTTAGCATGCATTCTCAGGCCTCACAGGCAAGCACCATAACCACTAAGCCATCTCTTCAGCCCCATGCTCAGCTTTTTATGTGGGTTGTGGGGAATTGAACTTGGTGGTCTCTAGCCAGAGAGACCCTCATACTTAAGTGGCAAGTGTTGGTAACTGCTCAGCTATCCTCCTCGCCTTCATTTATTTTTGAGACTATTGTGAATAAGTTTTTTCCTGTTCATTTTTTTTTCTCAGCAAGTTTATTGGTATATAGGAAGGTCATAGATTTTTTTATGTTGATTTTGCATTGTGATACTTATTATATCTAGGAGTTTTCTGGTGGAATCTTTAGGGTCTTTAAAGTAGAATCATATTGTCTTCAAAAAGGAAAGCATGTGTATCTCTTTTTATTTCATTTTCTTGCAGTATTGCTTTAGCTAAGACCTCAAACTCTTTGTTAACTAAGACTTGAGGGCATGGACATCCTTGACTCATTTATGATTTCATACTAAATGCTTTCAGTTTTTTCCTACTTAGTATACTGTTGACTATAGCTTTGACACAAACACACACACACACACACACACACCCACACACACCCCTTCATTATTATGTTATGTACCTATGGTGGTTTGAGTCAGGTGTTCTTCATAAACTCACACATTCTGCAGTCAAATGCTCTACCATTGGGCTCTGTCCCCAGCTGATGGCAATTTGGGAATTTGAGCCTCCTGGAGATGGTGTGTTACTGTGGTATTATAGCTATTTTACCCTTGCTAGTGTTTGGCACACTTCTTCTGCTACTATTTTCCACCTAATGTTGGCCAAGAGGTGATGTTCACTCTCTTTTCATGCCATTGTTTCCCTTGCCATCATGGAACTTCCCCTTGAGTCTTTAAGCCAAAATAAACCCTTTCCTCCCACAAGATTCTCTTGGTAAAGTGTTTTCTGCCAGCAACTTGAAGCTGACTACAATAGTAAAATTGGTTACTGAGAAGGGGGGCTATTGCTGCTAAAAACCTGATTGTGTGGCTTTTGGCCTTTTGGGACTTGGAGTGAAGAATATAGAAGAATTTGAAACCTTGGCCTAAGAGATGCCTTGTAATACTATAAGTACAGCTTCATGGACTATTCTGACTATTCTGAGTTGAAAGACCTGAATTCAGTAAGAACTGTGGTTTGATTTATGAGGGTGAGAACTTTTTTTGTGACTGGTCTAGAAGCATTTTGTGTGAGAGGCTTGCTGTCTTTCCTGTGTCCTGAGAGCTTGTGCACAACTGTATTGTGCAGAAGGAGACTGGTGTGAGCAGAAGGACATGGCACAGAAAGAAATGAAATGTTTAGGCCAAAACTGCAGCCTGTTCAGTTGGGCCAGCTGATCTGCAGTGGGACAGCAGGAAGAATGTAGATTCATTTGAAGTGAGGGGCCTGAATGCTACAGGAGTGTCCTGTTTTTTAAAGTCAGCTTTGTTCCTCCTTTAATTAACAAGTTGGTAGTCCATCTGGTACTATGGAGTATAACAGATGCAGGAAAGAAAGGGTCATTGAATTTTCAGTATGTGTTTTTTTTTTTTTAATGGCCATGGGCGATGTGAAGCAGGCTTGTTGGATTACCTGTGTGGGGGCCTGATGGAGCCATGTGGATGAACTTTGGGTTGCAGTGTTGGCCCAGAGGAGATGCCAGGACTATGGGATGACTGCCAAGGAGAGTGGCTGGCACAGGATAAAGTTTTCTGGGACTGTGAGTAGCTTTGCTGGAGGGGTGGAATTGGAACTCCAGAGACTCTTCACAGGTTAGAAGTATCAGACTTGGAGACTCATCACTGCTCAGAGTTACCAGACTTAGAGCTACAGAATTTGATGCTTTCCCTGTTTGTTTTAAATCTTGTATTTGTTCAATTTTTCCTTGGTATGTTCAATGTCATCTTTTTCAGTGTGAATGTTTATTCAGTGCCATTATTGTCATCATCATCATCATCTTCTTCTTTTCTTCCTCCTCCTTCCTCCTCCTCCTCCTCTTCCTTCTCCTCCTCTTCCTCTTCTTCTTATTGTTATTATTATTTTGGAATTATGGCTCAGTTAAATGATGGTGGACTATGCTGATGTTTGAGCATCATTGGGATTATTTGAAAAAAAAAAACTATGGGGACTTTTAAGGTTGGTCTGAATGCATTTTTTTTTTTTTTGGTTTTTCGAGGTAGGGTCTCACTCTAGCCCAGGCTGACCTGAAATTCACTATGGTGTCTCAGGGTGGCCTCGAACTCATGGGGATCCTTCTACCTCTGCCTCCCAAGTGCTAGGACTAAAGTTGTGCGCCACCACGCCTGGCTGCATTGCATTTAAAAAATTTTTTTTTTTATTTATCTATTTGAGAGAGTCAAACACAGAGAGAAAGGCAGAGAGAGAGAGAAAGAATGGGTGCGCTGGGGCCTCCAGCCACTGTGAATGAACTGCAGATGCGTGCGCCCCCTTGTGCATTTGGCTAACGTGGGTCCTGGGGAACTGAGCCTCGAACCGGGGTCCTTATGCTTCACAGGCAAGCGCTTAACCACTAAGCCATCTCTCCAGCCCTGCATTGCATTTTTGCATCATATATGGTTATCAGTTAGTAGTGACTAGGGACTGAATGTGGTAGTTTGATTCAGGTGTCTCCCATAAACTTACGTGTTCTGAATGCGAGGTCCCCATCTGGTGATAATTTGGGAATTGGAGCCTCCTGGAGGTGAAGCATTATTGGGGGCAGGCTTATAGGTGTTACAGTTAGCTTCCCCTTGCCAGTGTTTGGCACACTTTCCTGCTGCTGTTATCCACCTGATGTTGGCCAGGAGGTGATGTCCATCCTCTGCTCATGCCATCATTTCGCCCTGCCATCATGGAGCTTCTCCTCAAGTCTGTAAGCAAAAACAAACTCTTTCCTTCCACAAGCTGCTTTTGGTCAAGTGTCGGCAATATTACCTTTTCCTAGTTTGCTGGGATTTTTATTATGAAGGGGTGTAGAACTTCCAAAGCTTTGTCTATGCTTCTTCAGGGGATCATGTCATCTGTCCCTAAGTCTGTTTATATGCTGCGTTATACTTACTGATTTGCATATCTTACACAACTTTTGCAGCCTTGGTATTAATCCACCTGTTCATGGCATGTGTTCTTCTTGATGTGCCCTTGAATTAGGTTGCAAATATTTCATTGAGAATTTTCTTTTAAATTTTTATTAACATTTTCCATGATTATAAAATATATCCCATGGTAATTCCCTCCCTCCCCACCCCCCCACTTTCCCATTTGAAATTCTATTCTCCATCATATTACCTCCCCATTACAATCATTGTAATTACATATATACAATATCAACCTATTAAGTATCCTCCTCCCTTCCTTTCTCCACCCTTTATGTCTCCTTTTTAACTTACTGGCCTCTGCTACTAAGTATTTTCATTCTCACGCAGAAGCCCAGTCATCTGTAGCTAGGATCCACATATGAGAGAGAACATGTGGCGCTTGGCTTTCTGGACCTGTCATTGAGAATTTTTATGTGTATGTTTCAGGGAAACTGGTCTGCAGTCTTCCACTTATATTATGTCATTATATAGTCAGTTTTCCTGTCCCTTCTGAGTCTGATAGGGATTATGTTGACTCTGCATATAAAATTGGAGAGCGTTTTATGATCTCTAAACATGAAATATTTTTCCATTTAGATTGTTTTAAATTTCAACTGTTTTTATAATTTTGGGAGTAAGGTTTTGACCTCTTTAAAATTTGTATATTTTTCCCTCTTTAAAATTTGTATATTTTTCCCTTTTGACCCTTCTATCCTTGAAATGTTCTCTTAATTTTATTTTTGGATTATTTATTGCAAATCCATAGAAATACAGTGAATTCTTGTGTAGCGATCTCATTTCCTACAAGTACCTGAACTCATTTATTAGCTCTTTTCATTTCTGAGAATCTATTATATATAAGATGATATAATCTACAAATAGAAATTTTCTTCTCTTATTCTATTTCCTATCTGAAAGCCTTTATTAGTTTTTGTCTATTTGCCCTAGCTAGAACCTCCAGTACAGTGTTATATTGAAATGACAAAAGTGGACTTCCTTATCTTACTCCTGACCTTATGGGACAACATCCAGAATTTCACCATTATATAGAAGATTAGCTGTGTGTCTTCCTTAGATTCCCTTTATCTCAGTGAATAAGTTCTCTTCTATTCCAGTTTTGCTGAAACATAGTGGCTTATGTCGTTTGTTTTTAACACACATGAATGTGAGTAATTTTGTAATTTGTAAGCACTGTAAATATTTCCAAAGGTGTGATGGTATTTACCTATAGCCATGAGAAACGGTAATAAAAATATAGTCTCTAGGATGTACAAATATGGCCTACATTTTTGGTGAATAGTACTTGATAAAAGCAGTAAGTAGTTGAGGATAACACAAAGCATAGGTGATATAATTTAAATATAATAACTAGGAACTCAGGTCATTCACGTATTGAAAAGATTATGTGAGCAATGTCAATTAGAAACTTAGTTACTTTTCTGTTATATGGGAGGCATGCATTGTAAAAGCTACTGCATCCCAAATTTTATCTTATTTTTTTATCCTGAATTTTAAGTCTCATTAGTTCATTGTAATTTCTATTTTCACAACATTGCTTCAATGTTTTATTCTTATATGATAATTAAAAATATAACTAATTGACCACATAATGAAATCATTTAAAATAAAAGTCAGTGGTATAACTTTTTAAAAGCATAAATATGTTAACTCTTTTGTATGTAAAACATTAGCTCTAATTAGTCCATTCCCATTTGACTTTTGACAGCAAAGAACTATGCTTTATGAATGTTTGAACAATTACTAAAATATAGTACTTAAGTATACTTTAATATTGAAATGATGTATGTTGCTAAGAAAGAACTATTTTCTTTACTAATATGTGTATTTTAACTTGCAGGAAAACATCTTTATGTATGGAGGCAGAATTGAAACAAGTGATGGCAATGTCACAGATGAATTATGGGTTTTTAACATACCTAGTCAGTCATGGAGTACAAAATCTCCCACTGTCCTTGGACATGGTCAGCAGTATGCTGTGGAGGGACATTCAGCACATATTATGGAGTTGGATAGTAGAGATGTTGTCATGATCGTAATATTTGGATATTCTGCAATATATGGTTATACAAGCAGCATACAGGAATACCATATCTGTGAGTTTCTTTAAAAATGTAATTTCTTTGTTGGTTGAGTACATTCTGATTTTTAATAAACTCTTCATATGAATTTAGTCAAAATGGTGAGTTATTTTAGGTGGAAATGCAAGACAAGGATTAATGATTTGTAATGCAAGCTTTTTGATTATGTTAGATTTTGTTCTTGAATATGTAGGTTTATTTCCTTAGCTGAATGACAGGGAATGTTGCATAGTATTCGTTTATTCAGAATTTACAAATATTTTGAAATATAAGAAATTCCAGTAGATGGTGCCATTTGCTTGGATTATACTTATGAGCCAAGGGCTGAAATTAACCCAGTCTCTTTATCATGCATTGTATGATTTCAGGCTTTTTCACTAAAACAATTCATTGGGAACTTTAACATGTGAACCCACTATAATTTGGCTGCGTTCTCACCACGTTACCCTCTTTTGTCCGCTCTCCCCAGACCCCATCCTATTGAGGACCCTCCTCTTTTAAGGTAGTCCTTCCTCTGTTTCGCTGTCTCATTCCTTTCGTCTTCCTCCATCTGCTATGTCTAAATGTTGATGGGCTCAGAACATTGTAGATCTTGTGGGAGCCACCAGTAGGCTCAGGGGACGTTGCAGAAGAGTGGGGTTGGAAAGAATGTAAGAGCCACAGGGAGGGAAGGCATATTTGGGGCACTGCCTTTCCAACCCAAACCAACTGATACATTTATAACCCACAGTGATTATAGAGTTTTCATTTTCATACATTCTCTTCCTGATCTTATTTCTGTATCTCATTGCTCCTCTGAAATAAGTTTCCCAAGGAGAGACTGTTGGCTTCCCCAAAAGATCATTGGTATTAGAGGTGGTTTGGACATGTACATATGATTTTTTTGTACTGTGATTCTTTCTCCTTGGTACTTTTTTTCATTCTTTATAACATTTTCAAGCACTGATAATCTTTTTGTTATTTTTCATTTGTCTACAAACATGTGCCCTGTGGTTGCTACTTTAGTTTAAGAACATACTCCATTTCTGCTCTTGGCTCTTATGTGTACCAAAATATGACTATGTCGAGTTCATGGGCAGTGTCTGAGACATCTCAGTGGCTCTGTGTGTGTGTGTGTGTGTGTGCGCGCACGCGCGCACATGTGCATATGAGCACATGCATGCACACTCATGTGAATAGAGGAATATGCCCCTTTATTGTCTTCCCTGTAGTCATTTAAGTGACAGCAGTTTTATTTCCATGTCCCCTTGATAGGTATGTTGAAAGTGAGTTGTGTAGCCTTCCTACTTTTTGTTGCCATTTCCACACCCTTTTCAATATTTCTCCTGTAAATCTCCTGGCTTTGAGTCTTATGATGTCTGACACTCATTTTATCACCCTACTTTCTTGAACTCAATATTTTTTTGAAAGATTTTATGATCTATTTATTAGAGACAAGGGGGGGGGAAGAGAAAGATAGATAGGTAAAGAGAAGGAGGGAGAGAATGGGCATAGTAGGGCCTCTAGTCGCTGTGAATGAACTCCAGATGCATGCGCCACCATGTGCATCTGGCTTATGTGGGACCTGGTGATTCGAACCTGGGTTCTTAGGCTTCGCAAGCATGTACCTTAACTGCTAAGCCATCTCTTCAGTCCTCAAACTCATTCTTTTGAGCCCCAGATGACCACTTGTTTTTTTCTTGAGTATAGCTTTCAGCTTACTCTCACTCTGTTCAGCATATATCAGAAAATATAATTTTTACTTAAATTTTAATTTTCACATAACTACCTCACAGTGCTTGGCTTCTTAACATTTTGATCTGTCTATCAAAGATCTTATTTTCCATCCTTCTTAACCTCTCTCCTTGCCATTCTCCTGACTTAGCTGTTCTTGTACTTGCAACAAGTCCCATCGATTCTAGGTCAGATATCTGTTTTGTTTTTTTTTTTTCTCTCTTTGATGATGGAATTTTTTTTTTAAATTATTAGTTTTCTTTTCAGTAAATACAGGCAGTTTGGTACCATTATTTAGGCTCATGTGTGATCTACCCCCTCCCATTAGACCCTCCTTGTTAATGAAAATGGGTCTTGCATTGTGGAGTTAGCCCCCAGTTATTGGTATGATAAATGTCTCTGCAAATCATGACCCAACATGTGACTCTGACATTCTTTCCGCCCCCTCTTCCGCAAGATTTCCCTGAGCCATGTTGGGTTCATTTTTGGTCTGCTTCAGTGCTGAGGTGTTGGGGGCCTCTGAGGCTCTGGCTCTCTGATTTGGTAGGAGTTGATTTTTCTCTGCGTTGCTCTCCTTCCCCTTTGTGCTGGTATCCAGTTCACAGGAAAACATCACCCTTGCTTATTTCACCAGTTGTCCTTAGTTTCAGTTGGGCCCCTTTTGAGGTATGTTGGGGCAGCTCTCTCCTTAGGATCTGCATCTATGATGATGGAATTTTGATGGACCCAGTATTGTACAGATTTTGTGCCAGTAACTTCATTTGTCATGAATGCAGCGGCCATTCTATGTCCAGAAAACATCCTCTGGCTCTTATATTCTCTTGCTTCCTCTTCCGCCCTGTTCCCCAAGCCTTGGAGGCGGGGTGGTGCCGAGTCTCATTTGGTGCTGAGCCCTCAACAGTCGCTGCTCAGCACTTGGGTGAATTGTGAGTCCCCTCAGTAGGCAGTGCCACCTGCAAAATGAAGCTTCTCTGACCAAAGGAGAGAGCAGTGTTAATCTGTGTGCATCACCATAAATATTTAGAGGGCAATTTAATGAGCACAGCATATCCATTTATTCAAACAATAGTGGTAGCTTTCCACCTAGGGTCTCTGACCTCCCCAGCCACAGACTTCTGACTAGATCAGCACCATGTTTCAAATATCTTACTTTTCAGCTTCACTGATCTGTTTTGCTCATTTCATTACATTACTGATACTTCTGATAATTCTTGGACCTTTCCAGAGTCTTTAGTCCAGTTAGCTTTTTGTCACGTTTCCCATTGTCTCTCATTGTCGTGCCCATGCTTCTACCTGCTCCCAGATAGAAGTTCATAAACACCGATCTCAAGTCACCTTTAGTCGTGTGTGTGTGTGTGTGTGTGTGCATGTGCAATAGCTATCAGTCTAGATTGTTCTCTCCTAACAAATTATTCCATAAATGTTTCTCCTCACACATAGCCTCATTTCTTGTTTACTGAGAAAATGGCAGCAATCAGAAGAGAAATAATCATGCAAGCGTGGCGGAGAGTCACGGCTAAGGACGCAGGGCTACGTTGGATGAGCTCACTTACATGCTACATACATTATGAATGTAACTTATGCTAATAGTGAAGCAAAGAAGGTGGTTATTCTAATTTTTGAGATGGACCACAAACTTTTAAGCAACAATGATAAGTTTTGTATATAGAAAAGCTGTTTTGCTTTCTCATTTTGGTTTTATTATAGTGTTAAGGGAATGTCTTAGGGAAATTTTCTTTGTGGCCCCATTTTCTTTTCTTTTTTTTTTTAATTTTTATATCATGGGACTGAATATATGTATAACATGTAATCTGCTGTATTGGTTACATTGTTTAGGCCTTCTATAACTTGTTTTGTATTTTGTTCTACTTTTATTTTGATTTCTCTGAAAGTTGAACTAAAGTCTTAACATGTTAGTCTATTTCTACATACTTCCCATTGTATATTTGGGAATTTATGCCTTATGGAAGTTTCTGTGATAGATACTAATACTATTGTGCATATTTATCATAAATTATGTCCTTTAACACTGAAGTTACTTGCTTGTTGAATGTTTCCTGATCTAAATTCTAGCTTGTCTGGTATGAACACTATCACACTCCTCATATAAGTACTCCGATTCCTGGTATGTTCTTGTTCATCTTTTGTTATTACTGTCACTCTTTCTGTTTCAGAACCCTTGTTTTAAAGCTTTACTCTTGTATAGGAGAAAGTTAGATTTTACCCTGGTTTTAGTTTTTTAAATATGTTTTAAAGTCATCAGTTCCTTTCCATTTTTGTTTTTGATTATAATTTTTCTCATGTATAGCTTCTTCATTTAAAAATTTGTTTATTTATTTATTTGAGAGTGACAGACAGAGAGAGGAAGAGGCAGACAGAGAGAGAGAATGGGCGTGCCAGGGCCTCCAGCCACTGCAAACGAACTCCAGACGCGTGCGCCCCCTTGTGCATCTGGCTAACGTGGGTCCTGGGGAGTCAAGTCTTGAACTGGGGTCCTTCACAGGCAAGCACTTAACCACTAAGCCATCTCTCCAGCCCATTTTTCATGGAACAGAGTATGGTAATTTTTGAGATCTGCCAGTCATTAGCTTCCACTCTCCCTTTTGTCTCGCATCCTCCAGTGTGATTTGTGGCTTCTTCTACATGGCTCCATTGCTTTCACTTGATTTTTACACATTCACATAGTTTGGAGTTTGAGGGGACTTTTTTTTTTTTTTAATTCTCCTAGTTTTTGTGGAAATAAATTTTTCTTTCCACTACCTCCCTAATGTTTTTAACAATATGTTTTATTTATTTATTTATTGAGAGAGAAAAAGGTAGAGTGTGTGTGTGTTTGGTGTGTGAGAGTGAGACGGAGAGAGAGAGATTGAGAATGGGCGCGCCAGGGTCTCCAGCCACTGCAAACGAACTCCAGACGTGTGCATCACCTTGTGCATCTATGTGGCTTACGTGGGTCCTGGAGAGTCAAACCAGGATCCTTTGGCTTTGGAGCAAATGCCTTAACCTCTAAGCCATCTCTCCAACCCAGTGTAGGTTGTTAGCTGATAAATGTATTGGCCAGTAGATTTTTATTTTCAATTTTGAATAGTCTCATTGCAACAATCATTTGGTAAATTAAAAAATTCTATATTGAATTTCTTTTGGCCTATTCTATAACCAAATGCCATTTCTAAATAAATTTATTGACAATAGTTTTGGAGTTGCACTTTGTTTTGCTGGTTGCGTGGTATGTCTGGTATACTTCAGAATGTAGCAGGAAGAGTCATGACTTACGAGTTTTATAGAAATAATATATGAGTCATGAGAAAATTTTAAATTCTATGGGTATTTTAGTTCATAATAAAATCCGTCAACTTTTCTTTAAAATTACAATCATCAGATCTGTTACCTTATTCTGAGCGCACTTTGAGGAGCTGCTTTATTGTTGAAAGTATTTGGTGTCAAAATTTAAGTACTTTCAGTTTGAAACCACAAACAAAGAAAAGAATGTGAAACAATGAGTAAGTACAGCTTAAAGATGTCAGAAAAATGTTACCCCACCACAGGAAAGTGCTGCCTCAGAGGATGATGCTGTACTCACAATGGCTGCTTCACGTATAAGTAGGGACATAATTGACCCTCTTAATTGTAAAGTAAATGCTTTCACCTCAATAGAGAGAAGTTTCCCTCCTCTCTGCGTTGGTGTAATTACTACATTGTGATGGTGTTAGTTTAGGATCTTTTTCCTGACTTTTTAAATTACCTACATGTAGGTTGGATTTACTAAGAGTATCTTTATGTGTTTAAGGCTATGAGAAAACTAAGGACATACATGTTTCGTATTAAAGCCAGCATTGTAGGTTTGAAATGGGTGAGGATGAATGGCAGAGGGAAAGGATTGGACTCTGGAGCACACCAGTAATAAGAGCTGAGGAAGGAATGTGGGAGGTGTTGAGAGCTAGGAGCCAAGTCAGGAACGAGTATTAAGGAGAGGAATGAGCTGTGCCCAGTACTGTTACTACGTCGGGCGAGGTGATGACTAAGATTGACTATGAAATTTAGCACTGTGCAGCCACCAGGGATCTTGGCAAGATCAGTTTTTGTGTAGAGGTCTGGGAATGCCTGACAGGACAGGACTCAGCAGGGAATGAGAGGCGTGGAACTGGAAATGATAGGTGGAACCAAATAAGAAAACAAGAAGTAGGTAAAAGCTGGCAGGACATGTAGGATGCTTTTAGGTTGGAGTTTTCACAGAAGCATGCTATGACACAAGGATTCAAGGGTAGAACTCTAAGAAACTATATGTAGCCTTATTAGATGAGCTAAGAAGTAATGCAGAAATTAGAAGGGAGTTTTGAAGGGTCTGTACACAGCACTACAGCAGTGATGAGCCTTTTCCCTGGCATTGAAATTACCTTATCTCATTAAACTTCCAATTAGCTGGTGAGCCCTGTAGACTGTTTCTCCAAGATCCATTCATCCTTTAGATGAAGGTGTGTTTCATTCAAAGTGGTTTGAGTTAGATGAAAGTGTGTATAGTCGTATAAAAACAGAACAACTAAAGAGATTGAGAAAGAATCACAAATAAATAGACTTGGGAACATTTTTCATAAGAACACCTGTTGTGCATCTTCAAAAAGTGATTTTAATTATGAAGTTCTAAGGAGTGACAGTGACCACCAAGCTTCATGTGCCAAATTCTCCTTGTGAAAATAAGGAAGATGTATAATGAAGGGGTCAGTCGTGGAAAAGTCTTCATATTCCCTTAAGGTAGAGGTGCCTTTGACATCATATATAGATGCAAAGACTTTCTGTTAATTCTCAGCTGGATATAGTGCCTTTTTCATTTTCTCGAGGGAGTTTTGTTTTCCTCCATATTCCTTTGTTACTTTGTATGTGAATAATATATATGCTACCTGCTTTCAACACCCCTCCCCCAAATCCTGTTGAAATGTAATCTCCATTTTTATAGAATTAAGAGGCAGACAAACCAGAGATCCAGAGATGCAGAGGCTCCCAGCACATCATCACTGAAGTGGACCTAAAATGAACCCAACATGGCTCCGAGAAATTTGCAGAAGAGTGGGTGGGAAGATTGTTAGAGCCACATGTTGGGGCATTATGCACAGAGACATTGCCTCTTCCCCATAACTGATGGCTACCCCCACAATGCATGACCCACATTCCCCAACGAGGAGGGTCCCTGCAGAGGGGGGAGGACAGGGAGGAGGCTGACTGTACACACAACTGTGTACATAACTAATAAAAAGACATACATGGTAAACCAAAGAAAAAAAGGTTGAGCCTTATGGGAGGTTTTATGTCATCACGACTCCTCCAAGGTCTTATGTAAGGGCCAGGGAAGCTAGCTTACACTCCATTTTCCTCTTCTGTTCTTTCTGTCGTGTGAGGACACAAACAAGGTGCCATCTTGAAGCAGAGAGACTAACCCTCACCAGACACCAAAGCCTCACTGCTGTGAACTTGACCTCAGCCTCCTGAACTGTGAGAAATAAACTTCATTCGTGAATTACCCAGTTTGTGGTATTTTGTTATAGCATCACAAATAGACTCATTTCACATATGCTGCTTTTATGGGCTTTCCTTTTGCACTTATGTTTATTTTCTAAGAAGTCAATTTTAGGGAAGAAATTCTGTAGTGTACTTCTACAGGAGTACACTTTGGTAAAGCATCATGAAATGCTTAATATTGTGAGTGGATGAGAACAAGCACAGACTCCTTAAATACGAACCTACGTTTCTTGGCTGTTTCTTGTCATATACAGGCCCAATATCTTACCACGTGTGCCTCACGCATTGTTCTCTTTCTAGTGGTAATTCGGAAGCACTGTGACAATGTGCCTGTGACTTCCAGACCCTCCTTGCCCTCTTTCCCCCACTACTGAGTCTTTTGGCTTCCAGTTGGGATCAGCCAGCATGGGGTGCCACTGGTAGATCTGAAGGTCAGAAATGAGTGAGGGTGAAAGATTTTCTTCCTTGTGCTTCCTCTCTCCTGGGTTAGCTTGTTAGTTGGGCTACTCTGCTTAGCTAGGCTGAACTCTCCAGTGTCCTTTCCTCTGTACAGCTATTCTTTGTAAGGGTGAATTTTAGAAAGTACACCCTCCTCTTGCATGTGTGTGTGCGTGTGTCTGTGCATGCGTGTGTGTCTGCATGCATGCATGCATGTGCACCATTTGTATATGTGTGTGTGTGTGTACCTGTTCATGTATGAGTATGACTTGCCCATGTCATTGGCCCATTTGTCGAGGTCAGAGGACAACTTCAGGCGTTGGTCCTTGACTGGCCCCTTGTTTTAGGCAGAGGTGTCTTGTGTTCATCTCTGCATGCATCAGGCTAGCCAGCTCACAGGCATCTGGGAAAGTCTCCTGTCTCTGCCGTCCTTGTCTGGTCCACACGCTGTGATTACAGACAGCGACCACAGTGGCTGGCACGTATGTGGGCCCAGCCCTCTGCACTCAGGTACTCAGGCTTTATGCATGGCAAGCACAGATCTCCCCAGCCCTCCTCTTGCTTTTGAAAGACCAGAAGGGTTTGTTGGATCCAGTTTTTTTTTTTTTTTTTATAGCTTCTGTTCTAAGAGGATTTGTAATTATCTCATAAATTTTATTGTTTCTTGAAAGCTTTCCAAAGATCAAGGAACATTTACTTACGAATATAAATATTTTATATGATTATAAAATATTCTGCCTAGCAGGCAGGGATGTAGCTTAGTTGGTAGAGTGTTTATCTAGCATGCCCAAGGCCCAGGGGCTAGTCCTTGGTATGACATAAGTTGGGCATGTTGGTACACTCAGTAGGGAAGGCAGCAGCTGAGAGCAGAGACAGGGAGATCAGAAGTTCCACGTCGTCCTCAGGTATGTAGTGAGTCAGAGGCCTGTGACACAAGTGATCCGACCACCAAAAAATTGTCTCTAATTACCAGATTGGTTTGTTGGACCTTTTATAAATCTTAGGTGCACTGTGACATGTTTGTGTTATTGTTTTCACTGTTTTGCTTGGAGTATTTTGCCATTTCTTACTCTTATGAATGAATCTGATCCTCATCAGTCATCTCAAATTATTCTAAGAAAAATTAACAAAATGGGGTACAGTGGTCATTTCCATTTTCTTACTGCATTTATTTATCACTTTTAAAGAAGGCCTGAAAGAAGCCTTTTTTGGAGCCATCTCCACTTTCTTTAGCTTTTATTGACCACAGTTAAGACTTTAAAGATACTCGTTTTCTGCCCATAATGGTAAGGAGACATTGACTGAGGAAGATCTTTCTTTCTTTTTTTTTTTTAAAATTTTTGGTTTATTTTTATTTATTTATTTGAGAGCGACAGAGAAAGAGGCAGAGAGAGAGAGAGAGAGAGAGAGAGAGAGGGGGAGGGAGGGAGGGAGGGAGGGAGGGAGGGAGGGAGGAGGGGGAGGGAGAGAATGGGCACACCAGGGCATCCAGCCACTGTAAACGAACTCCAGATGTGTGCGCCCCCTTGTGCATCTGGCTAATGTGGGTCCTGAGGAATTGAGCCTTGAACCGGGGTCCTTGGCATCACAGGCAAGCACTTAACCACTTAGCCATCTCTCCAGCCCATGAAGAAGATCTTTCATATTTGTTAGGAAGTAGAAGATTAGATGCAGGAGACAGATAGCAATACGCTAGACCTAATCACGTTGTAGTGATTCAGTGAAGTTAAAGAGTGAAAATTCTGGAGGTTTTGTCCTACACAAATAACGATAAATCACGATGACAAGGGGAAAAATACTGATAGAGATGACATGTAAAATTATATTTTTTAGACCTGTGCAAATAATATCAAAGTTTAGAAGAAATGGATAATTAAAAAATATATTTGAAAGTGCACGCATGAGAGAGAAAGATAGAGTTAGAGATAGAGAGAGGGAGAGAGAGAATGGGCATGCCCGGGCCTCTAACCAAAGCAAATGTGCTCCTGACACATGCCCACTTGGTGCGACTGACTTTCCGTGGGTCCTGAGGAATCGAATCGAGCCTGGGTCCTTTTGCTTTGTAGGCAAATGCCTTAACCACTAAGCCATCTTTCCAGCCTTGGATCATTTTTCAGAAAATAATTTTTCCTAATTGAAGTCAGAAAAGATAGAAGGTTTACATCAAGCAGTTTCCATGGAAAAAGCAGAGGAAACCTAGATGTCTGAGGTCAGGAAATGTTTGATAGCAAGTAGTCCTCAGACTATGTACATTGTTACTGGAGAAAATACATGGAAAAACTTTAAAATTTGTTTTATAAGAGAGTAAAAACAATATTAGTACCTAAACTCAATAGTTATCTTAGAAATAGAAAATGACAGACGTATATGATTGAAATTAAACCTTTTCCTATTAAAAATTAACACAAAGTCCAAACATTCAACACAATTAGAAAAGAAAACACCATGATTAAGAGGAATATATGATACTTACAAAATACATTCACAAAATTCCCTATATTAGTAGATATAAAGAGAGAAATTACGATTATGTTCATGGGTGTTAAGAATAACATTTTCAGTGAAAACTAGAAAGTAGGAAAGACTGACTATTTGAACACAGTAAGTACATAATTTCAATAGCAATGCCAGCTTCATACACTTAATGGGCAATCAAGGATTTTTGCTATGGTTTATATCTAAACAAGAATGCCCACTATTTCTAGTATAAAGAATGTTGTTCCATGTGTTATATATTTTGCTAAGGGAAAATAAATATGCCTGCTTATTTGAGAAAAATAGATCATAGGAAGAATAAGTCAGAAGACATGGCATTGGCTATTTACAAGGGAAATTGGTGAGTAGTGTGGAAAAAGATGAAAGTATATTTCTGAGTTTAATAAAATCCACTTCTATTTAAGCAAATGGATCTTTAGAAGCGTATTGCCTGTTTGTATTTAAGAAGGGAAACTAATATAACGACACTGAACAAATGAACCCAACTGTTTTAAATGAATGACCTAATCATGTTGAACAGGAAAGGAAAGGATCCGCATGATTTCTGAAGGTTTTTTGTTGACGAGTGTCTTTCGAAGTTTTTGGTGATGTAGTTCTGAAATTACTTCAGGCATGTTGTTAGATGGAAAATGAGTAGATGTGTTGATGCTGATGGGAATCAAGATCTTCAGCGTGGAAGACACAAAATGGCAAGGAAGACTTCTTTCCTGGGGGATTGGAATTGGGAATATTGAGACAAGCTTATGACTGTATACACAGCACATAAATGCACAGTTCTATGACAGAGGTCTAAGCATAGATTCTTCTATGAGGGTCTGGTAGGTAGGATATTCCAGTCGTAGCACAAAAGGCGTGTGTCTTCTCTGATCATGCTTCTAATATTCCTCATGAAAAGAAGGCAGGACCTTATGGAACAACTGCAGAACCTAGGACTATTCGGGAAAGTAAAGACACAACTGGCACCTTTTCAAGTTGATCATGTGCTCAGACAATAACGAGTCATGTAAGCAGACCACAGGTGTCATCTTGAGGTAACCCAGTGGTAAAATCTGGGACATTGAACATCAGAATAATTTAGGAAGCTCAAGAATTACAAATTATTGAACAAGGAGCCCATGAGCTTACTGTGAGT
This sequence comes from Jaculus jaculus, assembly GCF_020740685.1. Lineage (NCBI taxonomy): Eukaryota > Metazoa > Chordata > Mammalia > Rodentia > Dipodidae > Jaculus > Jaculus jaculus. Next base: position 18,936,766 of record NC_059102.1, on the reverse strand, counting down.
AGACATGCAGACACGAAAAAGAAGCCTCATATTTTTTAATGCTTTTGATTGGAGAGGGGGAGGGGAGAGGGAGGGAATGAATTGGTGTGCTGGTGCATTTGAACTCCCTATGCTTGCACCACCTAGTGGGCATGTGCGACCTTGTGCTTGCCTCACCTTTATGAATCTGGCTTATGTGGGATCTGAAGAGTTGAACATGGGTCCTTAGGCTTTGCAGGCAAGTACCTTAACTGCTAAGCCAACTCTCTAGCCCAAGCCTCATATTTTTAAAATGTTTTATTTATTTGAGAGAAAGGTAGGGAGAAGGAGAGAGAGTAAGAGGGAGGGGGAGAAGAATAGAGAATGGGAGAGAATGGGCATGCCAGGGCCTCTAACCACTGAAAACCAATTCTAGATGCATGTGCCATCTTGTGCCTGTGGCTTATGTAGGTAATAGGGAATCAAAACTGGGTCCTTATGCTTTGCAGATAAGCACCTTAACTTCTAAGCCATCTCTCCAGATCAAGAAGCCTCATATTTTAAAACCTGTATTACTGTAGCTGAGCAATCATCAATTTTATCAATTATAATAAACATTGATCTGGGAAAGAATCACCAGCAGATGCTGTGGGTAGGGGAGGCAGTGGGATGAATATTTAATAAGGTGTGCAAGGAATTTAAAAACTGTCTTTTTCAACTGGTGCCAAAGAAGATCCCAGTTATTTAATTGAAAAATCTTTGCTTGATAAGGGTTAACACCCCAAACTGTGCCTCTGGATATGGTACCTGCACAAAGAAACATGGTTCTGCAAACTTACTCATCAGAGGTTCAGTTAGCAAATTCTTATGATTAGATGGTTGCTATTTCATCTGCCTTAGGTAGTGTGTACATGTATGAATATGCCCATGTACCAGAGTGAGGAGACAATCTAGAAAGTGGGGTGAATATTTATGAATCGTACATCCAAGTGGTTAGTCCAAAATATACAAAGAACTCAAAGAACTTAATAGCAGGAAAGCTTGATTAAAAGTGGACAACAGAAATAGACATTTCTCAAAAGAGACACACACGTGGCCAAAACATTGAAAATCTTTTTTCACTATCATTGGTGAAGTTCAAATTCAAATCACAATAGGACATTATATTACACCAGTTAGAATGTCTATTATAAAAAAGACAAAAGAATTCAAGTGTTGGCAAGGATGTAGCAGAAAGAGAACCTTTGTATAACTTTTTTTCTTTTTCTTTTTTTTTTTTTTTTTTGCAAAGGTGAATGGTAGGCTATGTTTATTTGGCTCATGACTGATAGGTTGCTGATTATTTGCTGATAGTATTTTATTTATTTATTTATTTTGGTTTTTTTGAGGTAGGGTCTCACTCTAGCCCAGGCTGACCTGGAATTCACTATGTAGTCTCAGGGTGGCCTTGAACTCACAGTGACCCTCCTACCTCTGCCTCCTGAGTGCTGGGATTAAAGGTGTGCTCCACCACTCCCAGCTTGTTGATAGTATTTTTTTAATTTAATTTTTATTTATTTGAGGGAGAGAAAGAAGCACATAAAGAGAGAGGGAGAGAATGGGCATGCTGGGGCCTCTAGCCTCTGCTCACGAACTCCAGATGCATGTGCTACTTTGTGTATCTGGTTTACATGGGTCCTGGGGAATTGAACTGAGGTCTTTTGTTGTTACAGGCAAGTGCCTTAACCACTAAGCCATCTCTCCAGCCCTCTTGATAGTATTTCTCCTGGGAAGATAGCTTTTGATTGGGAATGTGTAACCTCAATCTAATCACAAAGCAATACCACACAATTGGCAAATGAAGAACATATTTGGAAAAGGAAAGGTCATTATTCGTTTAAATGTTAGTATCTCAGGAGACAAAGGTTAGGAAATTCTAGCTTAAAAAAACATGTCAAGAGAATGAATGCTGACAGTTGGCATTCACCACAGTGACAACAAATCAATGGCAGCTGGTCTCAGATTTAGTTTTATTATACTGGACAAAAATCTGTATGAAGGGCATTGATTCAAATATGTATGTGTATTAAAATATAATTGATCCAGGAGTGGTGGCACATGCCTTTAAACCCAGCACTCGGGATGCAGATGTAGGAGGATTGCTGTGACTTTGAGGCCAGTCTGAGAGTACATAGTGAATTCCAGGTCAAACTGGGCTAGAGTGAGACCGTACCTTGGGAAAAAGGAAAATACACAAATGACCCAAAAAACCCTTAACTAAGATTTAATTATCTTGAAGTTATATAAAACTTTTTTTTTTTTTTTTTTACAAAACTTAAACCAAAACTTTAGGGGTTTTGGGAATAATGTCTATAATGTGGGGAGAGAGGAGAAAAAGGAGAAAGAGAGAAAGAAAGAGGAGGGGAGGAGGGAGGAGAGAATTAATGATTAGTGAATCGGAGTGACAGGTATATTAGAGTTGTCTGGCTATTGTAGTAATTTATTTAGCCCTTTGAAACTATGTGCAAAAGTGCTAAAAAAAGAAGTATATGTATGCTTTTACACATTTGATTATATAGAATACATATTTACATGAAAATTATATAAATTCCTGTGAACTTGCTGTGATAGTAAGGGAAACACGAGTTTGTGGCTTTTTTTTTTTTGCTGCACTTAGAATTATAGTTGTTAGTGAATCTAGAAATCTCACAGAGGAATTATGTTGGTCATTTTACTAACTTCGTTCATAAAGCCATTTGGGGCCAGCCCTGAGGGAAATTATTTTCCTTTAGGTTAGCAATACCTCATAAACTTTCTAAGACTCTAAATGTGAGTCTCAAGGTGGACATAATACTAATGTTTTTCTCTACTTTTCTTCATGCTGTTAGGTTCAGTATTTGGATAAATATTCTTAATGCCATTTTATGGTAACTTCTTTTCCCTTGATGTGAAAATCCTTAGATTTAAAAAAAAAAAAACCTCATCATACATATATACTTAATCTAAGTAGAATTGAGTAGATAAAATCACATTTACATTGGTGGAAGATCTGTACAAAATGTCCTTAAAAAGCAAAACAAGACAGCCCTCTTAACAATTCCTATCCCCATGAAAACCATGGGCTGTAAAAATAAAGCAGTGTGTTAGTTTTTTTTTTTTTTTCATTTTTTCACAGTTATTTCCATCTACAGTCTGAAAGAGGTAGATTTATCTGTAACACCCGAGACTTGAGTTGCGATAACCAGGTGTGTAATAAAGGTGGCTACATATGTAGCTAAAACATACTGGTCTCTTGGGCTGGAGAGATGGCTTAGCGGTTAAGCGCTTGCCTGTGAAGCCTAAGGACCCCGGTTCGAGGACTCATGTTAGCCAGATGCAAAAGGGGGTGTACACATCTGTAGTTTGTTTGCAGTGGCTGGAGGCCCTGGTGTACCCATTCTCTCTCGTTCTCTCTCTGTTGCTCTCAAAAAAAAAAACAACAAAAACAAACAAACAAAAAAAAAAACCATACTGGTCTCAAGACCAAGAAATGCACTCCTCCAAGAGGCTGAAATGGTCCTTCTCAAAGATACGAGTTTTTGGCAGACCCCGGAGTCTACTTCTACTGTAAATAATATTCAGCAAGGTTGCATGATGGTGCAACAAATGCAGTGTAAGTGAATCCAGCACTTCAACCTTTTCTGGGCCAGCCTAGTAGTATTACAATGTTCTTAAAGATACAGGGCGTGCTACAAAGCTGCAACACTGAGCTGGCGAGGTGATCACTTTAAGGGAGGATGTCCTTCTTAGGTCCCAGTTGTTTTTATTCACAGGGTAATAATAGGAGGAGAGATTCTGAATGCAGCCCAGACAGAATCCATATTCTCTGTTCACCTAGCTGAAGACTTGTGTAAAGCTGAAAGCAGTGGTCCAAGCACTGTCGATCACATTGCTTTATAAAGCCCTCCAAAATATGCAGCAAGCCCAAGATTTAGGCTTTCACACGGGACAAGCACCACAAAAATGTAGTGGGCTACATACGTGGCTTGACACGATGTTAAGAGCTGTGTGGCCAGCAGACTTCTAAATTGTGATTATTAGTAGTGATTTCAAGGTAGATTACATTTCTAATATATACCATCATTTTTGAGGAAGTGAGTTCAGTGTCATTTAATAGCTGAAGGAGAGTATTTATAAGAAGCTGTTGGAGGGTGTTCACCTCTCTTCTATGTGGATTTCTTTTCCTCCCCTCTCTGGCCCCTTGATTAACATGACTGACGAGAAAAGCTTAGATACATATAGTCCTGCACTACAGGTGTATTTAGTATCTATTGGCTAATTTGATTTTCTCAACCCTGTTTCCCCCATGAATGTGACAGGAGTTACAAATAAAACTTTAAAAATGTTTTTTCTATTTATATGAGGGGGAGGAGGCAGAGATAGAATGGGAATTCTGGGGTTTCTAGCCACTTCAAACATACTGCAGACACATGTGTCTGTCACCTTGTCCATCTGGCTTTGTGTGGGTACTGATGAATGGAACCTGGGTCCTTTGGTTTTGCAGGCAAGCGCCTTAACTAACCACTAAGCAATCTCTACAGCTCAAATAAAACATTTAGCAAAGGGAAATGGAGTGTGTTCAGTCCAGAAAGAAACTTAACAAGCAGTCTGATAGGTTTGCTCAGTAGAATGTGCTGTTTCCATCCCAGTAGACTCTTCTTTTATAGAATATTTCAATGCAAATTTTACCAGGGACAGTAAAGACGTTCTAGCCATTTGCATAACTGAACCACATTCAACACTGAAAAAGATGATTAATTCAAAAGTTATGTGCTTAATTTCATGTTTCTCTAACTCAAAGAGTATAGAGATTCCTGCTGCCCCAGTAACAGAGAAAGGAGAGACTTGACAGCTCACGTCACAAGTCTTAACTACATAAATCCTCTTCCAAGTTATCTGAAAGTAAAAATGCTGGTCATAACGCTTTTACCTTGGAAAGTAAATATTTCAGGTCATGTGCATGTGTTATTTAAATTCACTAAATAAAGCTCAAAAAGCAGTTCTTTGCTGGCGTATATGCTTGGCCGGTGTTTTGTCACTGAGACATCCCTAGTGAGGCTGAGCCACAGAACTTTCACATAGTCAGAAGGCAGTGGAGAAGCTTTTGTCTGGTGGAAGCGACACAGGTTTCCCTTTGTCCTAAATTTAGAAAGGCTGCACACATGAGCAGCAGTCTCCCAAGAATCAGTGGCTTTCTTTGAAAAGGAGAGAATACATACCCAAATTGATTTTAAACACAAGCTACCAGCATCCTCTGCAATATCAGGCAGACTAGATTTCAAGTCTGGCAAAGTTGTAGCCTGAAACATTTAGCTTGTTTGTCCAGTGTTTTGCTTGTATATACTGTTGTTCACCAGTGATTTCTTATATATATACAAATATATACATATACATATATATATATAAAAGTTTTTTTAAATTAAAAAAATTTTGTTTATTTATTTATTTATTTGTTTGAGAGAAACAGACAGAGAAAGAAAGAGGGAGAGATTGACAGAGAAAGAGAATGAATGAACGTGTCAGGGCCTCCAGCCACTGCAAAGGAACTCCAGACGCATGTGCCCCCTTGTGGATCTGGCTAACATGGGTCCTGGGAAATTGAGCCTTGAACTGGGGTCCTTAGGCTGCAAAGGCAAGCGTTTAACCGCTACATCTCTCCAGCCCAAAAGATTTCTTTTTTAACAATATATTTTATTTATTTATTTGAGAGAGAAAGAGGGAGAGAGAATATACACGTACCAGGGCATCCAGCAAAGGAACTCCAGACGCCTGAGTCCCCTTGTGCATCTGGCTTACGTGGGTCCTGGAGAGTCAAGCCGGGATCCTTTAGCTTTGCAGGCAAATGCCTTAACTGTTAAGCCATCTCTTCAGCCCCACCAGTGACTTCTTTATATATATTCTTCCAGAACTTGAACTATAGTCAGGGCTGTGGCTATCACTATTTGTCAAGTGAATGGAGAAAGTTAATTTGAATTGCATGTGTGATGCTTGTTTCTGACCCAACTCTAGAGTCTTATTTTTTTTCTTGACATTTAAATGGGCCATTACACAACAATCATCTTGAATTTAAATAATATTAATTGGAGAGGCCAAGATGCTTGATGTTTTCAAATTTTTAGAATTACATAACCTGACTGACATAAAATAATTTTACCTACAGAGGTAATTTTTTTCTTTGTAAACTATGACTGTATAACTTCTTAAGCTCTTACTACATATTTTTCAAAATTGTGAAGTGAATTTTAAGTGCAAATTGGACATTGATTTTCAGCAAACTGGTAAGATCTGTAAGACCTATGTGGTGGGAATTAGAAAGTTTTTAAGGAGAATTGTTGTTTATCGTGAACTTTGCTGTATGATCATGTTTATTGGATATATTCCCATCGTGTTATCGTCTTATGTTCATTGTCCTCTGCTCCGTTCCTCTGTGAGGTTATTGGCAGTCACTGTGGGGTCATGAACACGTCTGTCAGTCTTTGTGGAGGGCACAGTGCCTCAGGGTGCTCCTTCCCACCCTCATATTCTTCCACTCCCTCATTAGGAGAGATTACTGTTTAAAAGTCTACAGTGGGGCTGGAGAGATGGCTTAGCGGTTAAGTGCTTGCCTGTGAAGCCTAAGGACCCCGGTTCGAGGCTCGGTTCCCCAGGTCCCACATTAGCCAGATGCACAAGGGGGTGTACGCGTCTGGAGTTCGTTTGCAGAGGCTGGAAGCCCTGGTGCACCCATTCTCTCTCTCTCTCTCTCTCTCTCTCTCTGTCTCTCTGTCTGTCTCTTTCTCTCTCAGCCTGTCGCTCTCAAATAAATAAATAAAAATATTTTTAAAGTCTACAGTGCTAGTCACACAAGGATTTTAGTATGATCTAAAGATCAGGCTTAACATTTGTGGTAGAATTTCATCTAGATTATCAGGACTAATCAGTGTAAAGCCAAACAGTTTTAAGATATTGAGTAACTATTTTAATAAATTGATTTGTGTATATGATCATGACAGCTGTTAAAAATATGTTCTTGTATTTGCTAAGCATTTCAAAAATGTTTTAATAAACTACTTTAGGTTTAGTAAATTAAATTATTACGCTCTGTGTTTTTTTTTCCCCCAGTCTTTGTGTGTGTGTGTTTGTGTGTGAGTGCAGAGCCATGTGTGCCACGGTGTGTGTGTCAAGGCCAGAGGGCAGCTTCAGTGTTAGTCCTCACCCGCTGCCTCGCTTGACTCAGCTTCTCTGTTTATCACCTCGAGCTCCAGGCTCACTTCCATACCTCCCCGCCAGCTCCCAGGATGCTCCTGTCTGCCTTCCATTTTACTTTAGAAGCCTTGGGATCGCTTAGGCTTGCTACTGTATCCTGTTTTATGTGAGCTCTAGAGATCTGACCTCAGGCCGACGTGTTTGCATAGCAAGAACTTTTATCCACTGAGCATCTTCCCAACCTCTAACTGATAGGTTTTTAAAGTGTTTATAGCTACATAAATACAGACAGGCTTGAAAGTATGCATTGAGTAAGTATGAAGATTCAGTATCTATACATTGAAGATTGAGAAATACTGGTGTTTCTGCTTCTGCTGCACATCTTGCCATTTGTGGGAATGTCAGTGTTGTTTGTACTTGTGTGTGTATTTATCTCTGCAAATGGAGGATCGATCCCAGTGTCTCATGCTTACCAGTGACGCGCTGTACTGCTGAGCTATTTCCCCAGTCCATATATATATATATATATATGTACATGTATGTATGTGGTTTGTTTGGAAACAGTCGTGCTGAGTCAGTTGGTCTGGCCTTGAACTCATTTTGCAGTCCAAGCGGTCTTGAACTTGTGATCCTCCTGTCTTATCCTCCCAAGTAGCTGAGATTATGGGCTTGTGCCACCATACACAGCTAATTCTATTCTTGTGTATGTTTTAAATGTTTATATTTAGAAAATATATGCCGCACTTATTTTTTGTTGAGTATATGGGGTAGTGAAATTTCATCACTCCTTATACATAGACACTTTTGAGTATTTTGAAATATTTTCCACTTCTGTTTTATTTTAAATATTTTATTTATTTATTTTATTTGAGATAGGTAGGTAGGTAGGTAGGTAGGTAGATAGATGATAGAGAAAGAGGCAGAGAAAATGGACACTCCAGGGCCTGTAGCGACTACCAACAAACTCCAGACACATATGTCACGTGAGTGCTGGGGAATTGAGCCTGGGTCTTTTGGCTTTGTAAGCAGATGTTTTAAGCACTAAACCACCTCTCCAGTCCTGGACTCTTTTCCCCCCTCCCCCACCAAGGTAGGGTCTCGCTCTAGCTCAGGCTGACTTGGAATTCACTATGTTGTCTCAAGCTAGCTTTGAACTCATAGTGATCCTTCTACATCAGCTTCTCAAGTGCTAGGATTAAATGTGTATGCTACCACATCTGGAATGTGCTCTGTTTTTTTTTTTTAATTTTTTTTAATTTTTAATTTAATTTAATTTATTAGTTTTCTTTTCAGTAAATACAGGCAGTTTGGTACCATTGTTTAGGCTCATCTGTGATCTACCCCCTCCCATTAGACCCTCCTTGTTAATGAAAATGGGTCGTGCATTGTGGAGTTAGCCCCCAGTTATTGGTATGATAAATGTCTCTGCAAATCATGACCCAACATGTGACTCTGACATTCTTTCCGCCCCCTCTTCCGCAAGATTTCCCTGAGCCATGTTGGGTTCATTTTTGGTCTGCTTCAGTGCTGAGGTGTTGGGGGCCTCTGAGGCTCTGGCTCTCTGATTTGGTAGGAGTTGAGTTTTCTCTGCGTTGGTCTCCTTCCCCTTTGTGCTGGTATCCAGTTCACAGGAAAACATCACCTTTGCTTGTTTCACCAATTGTCCTTAGTTTCAGTTGGGCCCCTTTTGAGGTATGTTGGGGCAGCTCTCTTCTTAGGATCTGCATCTATCTTTTTTTTTTTTCCTTGTTGTCTGTAGTGCAGCTAGGCGGTCGCCATCTTGACCGGAAGTCTTTTTAAAATATTTTTATGTTTATTTATTTATTACAGAAGGAGGGGGGGGGGAGGGAGGGAAAGAGTGCCAGATAGATAGAATGGGCACACCAGGGCCTCTAGCCACTGCAAATGAACTAGATGCATGTGCCACCTTGTGCATCTGGCTTTACGTGGGTCCTGGGGAATCGAATCTGTATCCTTAGGCTTCACAGGCAAGTGCCTTAACTGCTAATCCATCTCTCCAGCCCATGTCTTCTGCTTCTTTTTTGCGGGGGGGAGCAAGGTAGGTCTTACTCTAGCCCAGGCTGACCTGTAATTTACACAGTCTCAGGGGTGTTCTTGAATTCACAGTGATCCTCCTACCTCTGTCTCCCGAGTGCTGGGATTAAAGATGTGTGCCACCGTGCTTAGCTCCTGTCTTTGGTTTTTTAAGGCAAGTATCTTTAGGTTCTTTAGTCTTCCCCTTACAAAGTTTCTATTCTACAACCTTTAAAAAAGGTATTTCATTTTATTATGGGTGGGTGGGGGTCAGGCAGATTGAGAGAGAATGGGCGCACCAGGACATCTAATCATCGTAAATGAACTCCAGACTCATGTACCACCTTGTGCATCTGCCTTGTGTGTATACTGGGGAATTGAACCTGAGTCCTTAGGCTTTGCAGGCAAGCCGTCTCTCCAGCTCCTCCACAAGCTTTTGATAATGGCAAACATTAACATAAAATAATGACTGAAAGATTATTTTCTAATAATAATAATAGTACTTGCTAATATTTGTTGGACATTTAATGTATATTAGGCATTGTGAGCTCTTTACACATATTACCACATCCTTAAATCACACACACACACAATTTATTTATTTATATTTTACAGGTTAGGGAACTGAGGCACAGATGTTTAATACAACTGGATAGTGATTCCTCAGCTATTAAGAGGCAAAACAAGATTATATACCAAAGACTGGAGCAGGGACTGTAACTCAGTAACAACATCTTGTTTTTCATGTACAATATCCTGGATTTGGTCCTTAGAGCTTCAAAAAGTACTTGTGAGACATATTATCTTAGTTGATTCCTTCCCATCTCAATCATTCTCTATGGATACATTATATTCTATAATGAACCAATGAGACCTGACAGCTTCACAGAGCATGTTATTTCTGCGAGATCATAACTACCTGTTCTAGAAATGACATTTTGTTGTTCATTTTTATTTATTTATTTGAGAGTGACATACAGAGAGAAAGAGGCAGATAGAGAGAGGGAATGGGCGCGCCAGGTCCTCCAGCCACTGCAAACGAACTCCAGACGCGTGCACCCCCTTGTGCATCTGGCTAACGTGGGTCCTGGGGAATCGAGCCTCGAACCGGGGTCCTTAGGCTTCACAGGCAAGCGCTTAACTGCTAACCCATCTCTCCAGCCCAACATGACATTTTATTAATATTGTGAATGCAACCCAATTTCAAATTTTACATTAACTTTATCATTTTGACTGACAGCAAAACTATTTGTTCATTAGCTTTAATTAGTTAATTGCTGTGAAGTGAGGTACACTTTATTCTGTACTTGTGTAGAAACTGTTAGGATCTCAAGAAAGCTGTGATACTTCCTATTAAATATTTCAGTCTGTGGATGCTTTTGAGTTTTTAATTCTGACATCTAGAGGTTAAGGCAGGTGCTCTTCTTACTGGGCCATTGGTTATTTACTATACAGAGGAGAAAAAAAGAGAGAAAAGTTAGGTAGCCATGCATTGGTGATAGAAAATAGTGGAGGAAGCCTGAAGACATTTGAGAGACTAGACAGTGCCATGAGTGTGTTTGTCCTGTAGATCCTGATTCAAACAAACTTTGCAAGAAAGGCTTTAAAGTTGGAAAATGAATATTGACTAGGTAGTTCCTAAATAATTTGCTAATAAAAATCACAGGAGCAGACTTTTAGCATTTTAGTGTAAAATTGTAACCCTTCCAGAAATAGTTTTCGTTTACTGGCCCTGTTGCCTGTTCTGTACATACAATTACTTTTCCTGTTTTCTGGATCTCAGTTGTCATCACTTTCCCAAGAAATGTCTGGTAGAAATCACCGATGAAGCTCTCTGGCCCTGGAGGGTCATTTGTAGCAAGGTTTTTAAAACGACACCTGTAATGTGCCAACTGTAAGACTACTATTTTTTCTTTTTCTTGTCAGATGAGAACTTAAGCATTTTCAGAATTGATTATTTTCACGCACATTTTCAAATATCTAACCCAAAGTGTTGGCCGGGCATTTGTTTACAATGGCAAGAGACCTTGGCACCCTTGCATGTGTGTGTGGCATCGCCCACACATGCAAATAAATAAATAACACTTCAACAATACTTTAGTTCTTTGCTCCTTTTCAAGGTTCATAAAAAATTATTTATTTATTTATTTAGTGAGAAAAGAGGCATATATGTATGGGGGGGGGGAGAGGGAGTGTGAATGGGTGCCCCAGGAGCTTCAGCCTCTGAGAACAAACTCCAGATGCGAGCGCCCCCTAGTGCGCAAGTGCAACATTGTGCATCTGGGTCACAGTGCTTCTGGCTAAGTGGGACCTGGAGATTCGAAGGAGTTCTTAGGCTTTGCAGGCAAGCAAGTGCCTTAAACGCTAAGCCATCTCTCTAGCCCTCTTTGTTCCTTTTTATGTTCCTAATCTTGAATGATTTCTTACTGTAGTATTTAAAAAATATATTTTATTTATTTATTTATTTGAGAGGGAGTGAGAGAGAAAAGTAGAGATGGGGGGGGAGAAAGAGGTAGAGAGAGAGAGAGATAGAGAGAGAGAGAAAGAGATAGATAGAGAGAGAATGGGCATGCCAAGGCCTCCAGCCACTACAGATGAGCTCCAGATGCATGTTTCTCCTTGTGCATCTGGCTTACGTGGGTCCTGGGGAATCAAACCTGGGTCCTTTGGCTTTGCAAGGGCCTTAACTGGTACGCCATGTTCTCCAACCCCCTTACTGTAGTCTTGATCAGACTGTCCAGATTGTACATCTCAGTACTTTTCAGAGTACTATCCTTGAGGAATTTTTTGAGTATATTCACTTACATCTTAACTGTTTTATGATATTACTCCTTTAATACATTTTTATTTCTCATACTCCCCATCCTCTCTTTTCTATATTGTTAAAATAATCATTTCAAATATATAAGATGTAAACATGATGATAGCTTCCTAATTTAATGAATTATTTCATTGAAATTATTTTTGTAACTACAAAGTAATTTCCTTTTTTTGACTCACATTTTAGTATAAGAAGTATAGGTTAAGATTTTCAGTCACAGGAATTCTTAAGGCTTTTTATTGTTTTTGATTTCTAGCTTATTGTATTGTGGCAAGAGAATATCTTTTCTAGTCTTAAGGTTGCCTTGAACTCATGGTGATCCTTCTACCTCTGCTTCCCCAGTGCTGGGATTAAAGGTGTGCACCACCACACCTGGCTTTTTCTAGTTTTTTGCCCACCTCCAGTTATTATGATAAATTTTAGCAATTCACAAAAGTTCATATAATTGTACTATGAAGTCTCATAAATTAATTTCTTATGTTCTGTGATTAACATTTTGCCTTGTTACATACCATATCGATGTCTCTATCTATCTGTTTCCTGTTCATTTTAATGAAAATGGGATCATCAATACAGTTGACCACCAAACACAATAGCATGCCTATTACTCATGACTCTGTATGCGTGTTTGGATGTAGAAGTTACATAAAGCGAAGTGTGTGGAGCTGAAGTGTGTTGTTATGATCTGAATACCAATGACCCTTAAACACTCACACACTGAATACAGCAGCTATGCACAGTCTTATGAAGTTCACTTTATAGATATGTTTTTCTGCTACTTAATTGCACCAGAAGAAGTCTATATCTAAAGTTTTTTTAAAAAATGTGCTGTACCTTTTGTCCAAAATAACATATTATTAAACTTATTTTATTGTTTGTGTTGATTTTTTTTTTTTTTAGTTTTTCGAGGTAGGGTTCACTATAGCTTATGCTGACCTGGAATTCACTCTGTAGTCTCAGGGTAGACTCGAACCCATGGCAATACCTCTGCCTCCCGAGTGCTGGGATTAAAGGCATGAGCCACCATGCATGGCTCCTTGTGATATTTTGTCTGCTTACTCTTTTTTTTATTTATTTAATTTTTATTAACATTTTCCATGATTATAAAAAAAAATCCCATGGTAATACCCTCCCCCCCACACTTTCCCCTTTGACATTCCATTCTCCATCAAATTACCCCCCCATCTCAATCATTGTTACTTATTCTTTTAATTACTGTGAAAGATGCATTCAGTGATTATGCTGATTGTGTAAGTTTTTTCCTTTTAATTACCCAATTTTGTTACATATATTGTGAGGCTGTGTTACTTTTCTGGAATACTGAGTTTCTATGCATATATAGTGATTTTTTCTGGTGTGCATACGTGTTGTTGTGAGGATGTGGGTGTTCATATCACGTGTATGTGAAGGTGTGTGTTTGGAGGTTAACGGACACTTTCAGGTGTCAGTATTCGCCTTCCAGTTTGAGGCAAGCTGCCTCGGAGTTTATGTCAGAGCAGGCCTACTGGGGCTCCAGAGACTCACTACGATGTCAGGCTTCTGTGTGGGTCCTTGGGATATGAATTCAAGTACTCGTGTCTGCACAGCAAGCACTTTATGTACTCAGCCATTGCCATAGTTATTTTTCATATTGTTAGTAACGTCTCTCTTTTTTTTTCTCTCAGTAAACCATTATGATCTAGTGGTTTGTGGTCACCCTCCTGAGGGAAAGTGAACCTCCTCCCTATGAGAGAGAGAGAGAGAGAGAGAGAGAGAGAAAGAAGGAGAGAGAGAAGTGCAATAAATAGAAAGAATGGATGCACCAGGGTCTCTAGCCACTGAAAATGAATTCTAGATGCATGTGCCACCTTGTACATCTGGCTTACGTGGGTATTGGAGAGTAAAACCTGGATCCTAGCTCTGAACTAAGTTTTACTATGACATGAACAAAAAGCTGAGATTAAATTATATATATATGTATATATTATATATATAATGTAATATTTATATCTTTCTATTATCTATCTATCTATCTATCTATCTATCTATCTATCTATCTATCTGTCTATCTATCTGTCTATCTATCTGTCTATGTATCTATCAATCATCTATTTATCAATCATCTGTCTGTCTATCTATCTATCTATCTATCTATCTATCTATCTATCTATCTATCTATCTATCATCATCTGTCTACCTACCCTCTATGGTCTTATCAATCATTGTTTGTTGTAGCACCATTGGTTGACAAGGTTCTTTGTTCCTTATTGTGTGAACCAATATTCTGGCCTATCACATTGTATTGATTAAGTGTATAAATCTGACTACATAAGCTCCCTATTTTTTCAAAATGCTATATAAATTTTTTCATAATGCCATATAAAATTTAGAATCAGCTCATTAATTTCTCTTACAGAAGCCTGTGAGGGTTTTATTGGTGCTAGCATCGAATCTGTAGCTGAGGAAATTGAGTCATTCACAGTATTAAGTCTTGCAATATATGGTCATAAAACACCTTCACTTGTTCAGGTTTTCTGTTTGAGCAGTATTTTATGTCTTTCCATGTTGTGTTACAGAGAGTTTTCTAAATTTATTAGAGTATCTCATATTTTTGTCACTGAAGTGCTAAGTTGAAATTTTGTTTCTTAGTAGTTTATTTCTTTGCTGTGATGTGAACTTGGTAAATCCACTTATTCATCTGTACAGATTTTTGGCCAAAATCCTCCTTCCTGCCTGGGTCATCATAGGGTGTGCTAAAATCCTTTGTGAGACTCCTTTTTCAATTTTTTAGCTTGTTTTATTTTATCAGTGGACTGTCTAGTACAACACAAAACAGAAGTGCTGAAGAATGGACATTGCTACCGCTTTTTCCTTATTTTAGCAGAGAAAATGCCAGTCTTTAATTGTTATGCTGGAGATGTTTCTAAGATGGCTTTTATCAGATTGAAGAAATTCACTTTTATTGCTAGTGTGCTAAGAGGCTTTTACATGGTGTTAAATTTCTACAACCAGTTTCTTGTATCTATGGAAAACATTTGCCTTTCTACCCTTCCTCCCTCCCTTCTTTTCTTCCTTTCTTGCTCTCTCTCTCTCTCTCTCTCTCTCTCTCTCTCTCTCTCTCTCTCTCTCTGTGTGTGTGTGTGTGTGTGTGTGTGTGTGTGTCTGTGCATGTGTGGGCAAATGCACATGAATATGCATGTGTGTGGAGGCCAAAGGATAAATTTAAGTGTCATGCTCAGGAATGCCATCTACTTTTTTTTTTTTTCTTTTCTGAGACAGGGTCTCTCATTAGCTTAGAGCTCACCAAGTAGCCTAGACTGGCATCACCCAGTGACATAATTACAATTGGAGGCTACTATAGCCAGCATTTTACTTCAGCACTGGGGATTGAACTAGATCTTTATGGTTGTGAGAAGCACTCTGTCCATTGAGCTCGTTCCTCACCACACCTTTTTATGTCAATGTAATGGATAATGTAAGATTTTACACATTAAGTCATCCTTGCATTTTTGGATAAACTTCACTTAGTCATAACACGTAACATCATTCTTTTCATGTATTAAGGACACTCCATCCTTCTATTCTTCCATTCTTTAAGCCATTTCCAGCCTCTGGTAACCTATATTTGTTATCCTAATGTGAGAGAGAGTATGTATTTATTTTTGACTTCAATTAATAATTTTTGTTTTTGTTATGGAGTTGTTTTTAAGGTATTGTAGGTAGGTATTAAACACTTTCAAATTTATGGTTTACAAATAATGTTCTTCGATACTATAAATTTATTTTGAAGTACCATTCTTGTCACTTGATGGCTGTTCATTTGGAGCAATCCAGTGTGTCTATTTTCACCTTTGTTGCCTTAGTTTTTGGGATCATATCTGAAAATTGTTACCCCCAACTAGATCATGGAATTTCCTCCTATGTTTTATCCAAGAAGTTTTTTTTTTTTTTTTTTTTTTTGTTTACTATTTCAGGTTTTTTTTTTTTTTCGAGGTAGGGTCTCACTCTAGCCCAGGCTTACCTGGACTTCACTATTGACTATGGAGTTCACTCAGGGTGGCCTCAAGCTCATGGCAATCTGCCTACCTCTGCCTCCCGAGTGCTGGGATTAAAGGCGTGTGCCACCATGCCTGGCTCTATTTCAGGTTTTATGAATAAACATTTATCAATTTTGAATTTGATTTTGTCATGTGTTATGAGAAACAATTTCATTCTTTTGCATGTAGATATCTAATTTTGAAGCATTTGTTTAATATTTAATATTTTCTCCTTCCCTGTCTGCTTCTTCCCCTCCTTCCTTTTTCCTGTTGCCTATGTTCTCTTTGTAGCTCAGGGTTAGTCTTTTTAACTTATGATCCTCAGACTCCTGAATGCTGGGATTACAGGAGTGTATGCCACCCCTAACTCCTAGAAGCATTTATTGGAGAGAATATATTTTCCTATTTTTATGTTCTTGGTTCTCAGTTAAAAATCAGGTGATCATAAATGCATGGATTTTGTCTGTGAATTCTGCTCCTTTGGTGTCTGTGTTAATACCATCCTAGTTCCATGCTGGATTTATTGATTACTACAGCTTTGTAGGAGTGTTTCAAATCACATAGTGTGATACTTGTATTTTTTTTTTCCTAAGAAGGCTTTATCTGTTTGGGTCTTTTGTGGGTCTGTACACATT
The DNA here is from genome assembly GCF_020740685.1 of Jaculus jaculus. Taxonomy (NCBI): domain Eukaryota; kingdom Metazoa; phylum Chordata; class Mammalia; order Rodentia; family Dipodidae; genus Jaculus; species Jaculus jaculus. The sequence continues at coordinate 18,920,099 of NC_059102.1, read as the reverse complement.
TTGAAGCTTACTTTTTATTTATATGAAAAATATCACTGAGATTTTGATGGGGACTGAATTGGATTTGTAGATCCTGTTGGGCACCTATAGATTAATAATACTAATACTCCAACCCATGGTGAAGATTAACTTTTTAATTAGGTGTTTCTTCTTTACTTCTTTCATGAGGGTTTTGTGGTTATGCATATTCCCTTTCATTGCTGTTGCAATGAAATAGTCTCCCTGATCCTCTTTCTCTTACTCTGTTAGTGAAGAAAAAAAAAACTGATTTTTTTATGCTGATTTTGTATCCTGAAACTTGGCTGAATTTGTTATTTGCTAAGTATTTTTAGTGGTGTTTTTAGGGTTTTTAAAGTATAATACTCTTATTTGAATGCCGTTTTTTAATTCTCTAATTCCTCTGGTTGAAACTCTGGTACTGTATTAGACAGACATGACAAGAGCCAGCATCCTTGTCTTGTTTGATCTTAGAAGAAAAGCTTTTCATTCTTTGTCAGCTAAGGGTGTGAGCTGTGGCCTTTTTTTTTTAAAGGCATTAGCATTCTGAGATATTTATTCTATATCCAATTTTATGAGCATTTCTTATTTGAAAGTATGTTCAATTTCATTGAATGTTTTTCTGCATTTATTAAAGTAATGTTTTTGTTTTTCTGTTGAAGTATTATATTACATCTATTGATTTATTTATGTTGAACCATCATTGCATCTCTAGAATAAGAATCATCACCATGAATGCCTCTTTTACGTACTGTTGATTTGTATTTTGACAGTACAATCTATGTACAACACACTATGTGTTTATTGGAATTTGACCTTTAAGTTTCTTGTAATATCCTTATCAAGATTTGGTATGAAGTTATTGCTGGCTTCAGAAGATGAGTTTGGAAGCATTCCCCTCTGTTCAGTTCTTCTGGAATTGCTTGGGAAGGATTGGCATTACTTCACTAAATATTTGGTAGCTTTCACTAATGAAGCCATCTGCTCATTTGTTGGGGGGAACTTTGATAACTGATCCAATTTCCTTATTCATCTTCATTGTGTTCAAATTTTCTGCTTCTTCATGGCTTAGTTTTAGAAGGCTGTATTTGTCTAGGAATTGATCCATTTTGTTATATAATATAATTATATTATCATTCATAGTAGTCTTCAGATTCTTTGTATTTCTGTTGTATCAGTTTTAATATTTTCTCTTTCTTTCTTAAAAATATTTTTATGAGAGAGAAAGAGGGGAAGAGAGAGAGAGAGAGAATGGGCATACTAGGATGAGAGAAGGGCCTGGGGAGAAAGAGAGAGAGAATGGGCGTGTCAAGATCTCTGTCACTGTTCTGGCTTTATGTGGGTACCGGAGAATTGAACCAGGGCCATTAGGCTTTCCAAAGAAGCACCTTTAACCACTAAACTATCTCCCCTTCCCTAATATCTTCTCTTTCATATATAATTTAAATTTGTTTGCATTTCTCTGTTTTTTTTTCTTTATTCAGGCCAGCTAAAAGTTTATAATTTTTATTTATCTTTTAGAACTCCTAGTAATGTTTCTGTTTATTTCTTTATTCATGATCTAATCTTTATTGTTTCCTTGTACTAAATTTGAGCTATCTCTTTTCCTGAAGTAGGGTCTCACTCTAGCCCAGGCTGACCTGAAATTCACTATGTAGCCTCAGGGTGGCCTCAAACTGGTTGGTAATCCTCCTGCCTCTGCCTCCAGGCGTGCACCACCACACCTGGTCTCTTTTCCTTTTTAAAAGCCTCTTGATGTTAAGCTTAAGCGATTTATTTTTTTGAGATCATTTGCGTTTCAGTGGAGCCATTTATTCCTCCCAACTCTGCTCTAATAGCCCACTTGTGGTTTGTTTAGTGTCTTGAACCTGTAGGTCTTTATTAACTACACCTTTTTGTTTGAGCTTTTTGTTAAATTTTTACAATACAGTCATTTATTTTACACAGAGATTTATATATATCTAGTTTGGAGTTTTCTCATTTTATTAAATCTGTAGTTTTATGTCTTTCACAAAATTTGGAAGTTGCCAACCATTGTTTTGCTAATTCTTTCAGGCCACTGCTTTCGGGTTTTCATGATCTGAGTGTTCAATCATTTATTATCCCTGTTCACTTGTTTTTTTCTTCAGATTTTATTGTGTCAGTCTTATCGATTTTTTTCCTCAAGTTTTATTTTATAAATTTTTCCTCAAGCTTTATTTTATAAATTTAAACTCTCTATTCAATTAGTTTTACTAATAAGCTTATATTTCTTTATTAGAAAGAGAAGGAATAAATTATGAAAAACCTTTAGTTTCATTATACATAGCTTCGACAAGTGACAAAAGAAGATGAATCCCAAATTATTTAAAGTATACTGTGCTTTGGTAACCCGTTTTTTTTTTTTTAAATAATTGCAGGTTTCTTTTTGTTTTAGATAAGCCCAACAGACTGGGCTTTTTTTAAATGCGAGAGCAAGAGTGAGAGCACGTGAGTGAGCGAGCGAGAGCACGCATGAGAGAGAGAGAGAGAGAGAGAGAGAGAGAGAGAGAGAGAGAGAGAGGGAGAGAGAGAGAATTGGGTGCTGGGGCTTCCAGTCCCTGTAACTGAACTCAGACGCATGCGTCACCTTGTGCACATGTGCAGCCTGTGTGCTTGCATCACCTGTGTGTCAGGCTTATGCAGGATCTAGAAAGTGGAACATGGGTCCTTAGGCTTTGCAGGCAAATGCCTTAACCGCTAAGCCATCTCTCCAGCCCAATTCCAATTTATAGGACAATTAAAGAATGATTTTTTTAAAAAATACCTTTTCCTAGTACTACCTCATGTTTTTGTAAATTCAAGTTTCATTCTAATTTTCTATTAGTTGATTTGGGTATTTTTAGTGAGTTGTCTAGGATGCAAAAGTATAGGTGATGATTTGAGTGAAGACACAAGAGTTTGGTTGTGCATTTAAAGCTCAATGCAGACTATATACATTTGTTTTTGATCACTGAAAATTCCTCAGCCCAAGAAACTACATGCTTTTTCTCTGCATGTTCTTAATCATCTGTCTTGTATATGGCTAGTTCCCTTATCAGTGAATCTATAGAAGGAATACAGCCCTTCTTGTTTCAGCAGTCAGAATGGGATTTAATACAGGAAATTAGGTATCAAATGCTACAAGGGTTAGAAACATGAAATTAAAGGGACCACTCAGAAATCCAGCAGCTAGAACACAGCTAGAACTGTGATCCCATTTAGCCCCTGGGCTACTGAAATTGTCACTTTTGTCATCGTAGCCATTAGTTATATTAGTTACTGGCCTCTTCCTGCTGCTACCTACAAAAGTAGAATATATTTCTTCCTGTTACCCTCTAATTTCTTACCAGTGCTCCCCTGATGGAACCTAAAGTATAGTGACTGTCAAAAGTCTTGGAGTTTTAGTTTGTAGGACCAGAAAAGGGCTAAAAATTTGCCCAGTTACTTTTAGCTTAAGGACAGTAATCATACCATTTTAAATTTTTATTTATTTTAGAGAGAGAGAGAGAGAGAGAGAGAGGGAGAGAGAGAGAGAGAGAGAATGATAATGGGCACACACCTTTTACAACTGCAAATGAATTCCACACCCACTTCACATGTTGTGAACTTCATACTTTGTGAATCTGGCTTTATGTGGGAACTGGGGAATTGAAGCCTGGGCCAGCTTTCTATTAAGCACCTTTAACCTCTGGGCCATTTTCCCAGCCCAATAATCATTTTTTAATCTTCGCTATATCAGTGACTAACTCAAAGTCTGTCACATAGAAGGCCCTCAAAATATTAAATAATTTTTTAGGGACTATTTTTAAATATAGAAGTTCATACAAGAGCAAATGTTCCTTCTGTCTCTTGTTCACTCAAACAGTTGGATTGTCGGTATTTCAGAGGTTAATTTCGTCAGTGGAGGAACCAGTGTCACGGTCAGTCTCAGGACTAACATAAAAGTCCTTTAATAAATTAAGTGTATCTGATGAGGTGACTATTAGCTATATTCCATTTATTCATAAAAATGTCATCAGAAGTCACTTGCGATAGATTAGTTAAATTTTAAAATATATGTTGATATTCATGATCTGCTTTCTTTCTGTTGCAGCATCAAACACTTGGCTCGTTCCAGAGACTAAAGGAGCAATTGTACAAGGTGGATATGGCCATACAAGTGTGTATGATGAAGTAACAAAGTGCATATATGTTCATGGCGGTTATAAAGCATTACCAGGAAATAAATATGGACTGGTAGATGACCTTTATATGTATGAAGTTAACACTAAGACTTGGTGAGTATATTGAATAAAGGTGTGATAAGGAGAAAATTGAGTGTATTTTATATTTGTATAATATTGGTGTTCACCAAATATTTTCACAGGAACACTTGTGAGAGTTTTTTTTTTAATCACAAGTGATATGCAATCGTGCATATAATTTGCAGTAGTACAATATAAAAAAGTTTCTATGTCTTTAAAAGATTTGCTATAAATTGATTTCTGACTCCATAGAAATATTTATACTGATAAGTGCTGCTAATGTCATGCTCTTTTTATATGAGCATTTTTGTTTGCTATTACAGTTTTATGCTTTGATATTGAGTGTCCCAGGATTTGTTCTTATTTGTACTTGTATTTTATTAATGCTTATAATTTTTTAAAGAAGTATTTTTTTTCAATTTCATCATCTATCATCCCGTGAAATTCAAAGCTTGTTGTTCTTTAGGCCTGCTTTCCCTTTTTGCTTATGAACAGTGCTGCACTGCACATCTTACACTGGCCTTGCTGTGCACACAGGCATTGGTTTCTCTCGGGTGTATACTTACACGTGAACTTGTGCCTGAGGTTATTAATGCACTCACCCTTAGCGCATGTGTTAGTGCAATGCTTTTCAGGCCACCATGCGGTTATATATTCCCACCAGCAGGGTATGAGTAACCTTATGCACAGGTTCTCATTAACTCGATAACTGTGATGATTTTTACTTTTGCCAGTGTGAGAGATGTGCATGGTAACTTACTGATGTTTAAAAATCTTTTGTTTGAGAGAGACAGAAATGTGAGAAAGCATGTGCGTGCATGTGTGTGTGTGGGGTCATGGGCATGCCAGGGCCTCTAGCTATTGCAAATAAACTTGAGACACATGTGCCACCTTGTGCATCTGGCTTATGTCAGTGCTGGGGAGTTGAACCTGAGTCCTTCAGCTTTGCAGACAAGAACCTTAAGTGCTAAGCCATCTCTCCAGCCCTGTTTCCTGATGTTTTCATGTGTATTTTCCTACTCATTATTGTGTATTAGCATCCTAACATGTGTTCGTGTGTCCTTTTTTAAATTTAATGAATGGCCTATTTATATCCCTAACATTCTCTTTATACTTAAAATAATAATTTTTAATTTGTTTATCTTTTAAAAATGTAAGTTTTAAGGTAGAATATTTATTGTACTAGTCTCTTTCTATAACATCTGGGACATTACTTTTTAAACATTCTTTTAAGCTTAAATTTTTTTTTTTCATTTGTTTATTAGAGAGAGACAGAGAGGAAGAGAGAGAGAGAATGGAAGTGCCAGGGTCTCTAGCCACTGCGAATGAACTTAAGATGCATGCACCACCTTGTGCATCTTTCTTACATGAGACCTAGAGAATTGAACCTGGGTCCTTGGGCTTCACAGGCAAGCACCTTAATGGCTAAACCATCTCTCCAGCCCCATTCTTTAAAACTATTAGCATGAAATTAATTTATTATGTTTAAAGGAAGAGCAGTTTTTTAATTTAAACTGTATTTTTTTCTAACTTGCTTTCAAATCTATACCTTAATATCTATGTTCTTTTTTTGTGCTGCAAACATTTTAATGATTACTGTTGAGTATACATTTTGGAAATTTACTTCAAACTGCAACAAGTTAAATAAATGTTTGTAATATACAAAGAAAATACAACCAAACATAAAAGTTGCTTTCAGCGTGCTATGTTCTTGATAAAGAAAAATGAATTCCCTTTGGGAAATAAATGGTAATTCTTCAAGCATGACAAAAGGTATTACATGACAGAATCAAGTTTCATGAGCACCAAAGGGTAATAAATACATAGAAATTCACACTTGGAGATCTTACAGTTAAATTCCTAAAAACATGAGAAAAATTAACAGCTGGTAGAATGGAAAAGAGTACATTCCCTGTCTTAGGGCAACATTAAGACTAATTCTTAATTTAAAAAATTGAATCCACGGGGCTGGAAAGATGGCTTGTAGCTACGGTGCTTGCCTGCAAAGCTGAAGGACCCAGATTTGTTTCCCCAGTAACCACGTAAACCAGATGCATAAGGTGGTGCCTGTGTCTGGAGTTCATTTTCAGTGTCTAAGGCCCTAACACACCCATTCTCTATCTGCCTTTCAAATAAATAAATAACATATTTTAAAAAATGGAATCCAGAGCTGGAGAGGCGATTTAGCAGCAAAGGCGCTTACTTGTGAAGTCTAAGAACCCAGGGTTGATCCTCCAGTACCCATGTAAGCCAGATGCACAAGGTAGCATATGTGTCTGGAGTTTGCAGTGGCTAGAGGCCCTGTCCCCCTCCCCCATGCTTTCTCTCTCTGTCTGCCTCTTTCTCTCTCAAACAGATAAATAAAATATTTTAACAGTGGAACCTAGAAGACACAATTTTTTTTCAAAGGACTGAGAGAAAATAGCATAGAATTCTATATGTTGTGAATTATGTTTTAAAAATGTTAACAAGATAATGACATATTTTGTAAAACAAGAACTAAGAGAATTTAACAGTAGCATATCTACAAGAAAGGAATTACTAACTAAAACGAATGCTATTGAAATAGAAGAAAAATAATTCCAGTTACTGAATAGAATACAGAGAAATTACAATGAAGAAATCTAAATGATTATGATCTAAATTATAGTAGTAATTAATTGTTGAATTTACATATGATTTTAATGTATGAAAATAATAAGTGTTTAACAAAATACTAAAATCTTTGTATCTTATGTTTTAATTGCTAAAATAATGTTCCACATGAAAAACTAAGAGTTTGTAGTCATAGGTAATAACTAAAATAAAATTAAAATTATCTAGCAGTTAGTAGATGGGAAAATGCGAATAGCAAACAGTTCTAAATAGGTTTTGAAGAAGACAAAAAGGCATCAATGAGCAACAAATATATCAACAATTAGGAAATGGAAAGATGATATATTTAACTCTAAATAATCAATAATTACACTAAATGCAAAGAAATGAATATTGTAATAAGAGAATCAATACTTTCAATTAAAAGCCAAAGATTTTCACACTGGACATAAGAACAAAATGTAGACATCTGCTGCTTAGAAAGATACATCTTAAAGATACTTAGAAAAATTGGAAATAAATGAAAAGAAGGGCGATTTATCATACCATCACTAAACTAGAGAAAGTTCATCTAGCTCTACTAAGGTAAGATAAGTAAAGAGAGTTTAAGTCAAGCATCTATATGGAAGATATAGAAATTCTATATTCATATAGACCATATAACAGTGTTAAGATTAATAAGGTAAAATTTGACTTAATAAAATTGGCTAGATCATAGTATAATAGTTTATCCAGCTCTCTTGGCAATTGATAATTAACTACCAAGGAGCTGAAAAATAACAATATAAAATGTTTGGCCAGTACAATGAATAACTTAATTTTAAAATGTTTAATATTTTTGAATTCTTACTTATTTGAGAGAGAGAGAGAGAGAGAGAGAGGAGAGGAGAGGAGAGGAGAGGAGAGGAGAGGAGAGGATGGGTGCCCCAGAGCTTCCTGCCTCTGCAGACACAAACTGGACACATGCACCATTTTGTGCATCTGGCTTTTTGTGAGTACAGGGGAATCAAACTCAGGCCATCAGATAAGGTGCTTTTTACTGCTGAGCCATCACTCCAGCTGATGGTCAACTTAGTCTTATTGGATATTTGAGTGTATTGTACCTTGTCATCGCACATAATTATTTCCAAGTCCATGTGTAACCTTCTCTAGATTACCATGTGCTGGGTTTTAATTTGAGTCTCAACAAATTTAAAGGAATTAAAAACCTGCAGAGCAATGAACACAGCAGAATCAGAAAAATGAATAGGTATTATTGGTAGAAAAATGATACTGAATGTTAGATAATATTTTGTATTGAGTGGTGACATTTTAGGATGTGTGTGATGTGGGTAAGAAAACATTTAAAGCTATAAGTGGATTTATTAGAAAATACATTTAAAAGTTTAAAATGAGTAATTTAAACATTCTTTCATAAAGTTCAAAAAGGAACAGCAGGGTAATCCTAAAGAAAGGATACAGAAGGGGCTGGAGCGTTTGCTTAGTGGTTAAGGTGTTTGCCTGCAAAGCCTGGGAACACATGTTCCAGTCCCCAGGTCCCACCTAATCCAGTTGCACAGTGACACAAGCATGCAATACTGCACATGCACACAAGGGGGCGAACACATCTGAAGTTCATTTGCAGTGGCTGAAGGCCCTGGCATGCTCATTCTCTCTCTCTCTCTCTCTCTCTCTCTCTCGCTCGCTCGCTCGCTCTATCCCTCTCAGAGTCTCTCTCTCTCTCTCTAATAAAAAAAGGAAGACTAAAGAAGACAGGAAGGTGAAAAAGGAGGTAATATGAGATTAAACCAAGATTAATGAACTAGGAAACAAGCATATGATAGAGTTGGTTCACAAAATCACCCAAACCACCAAAAGTGGTGCTTTATGGAGAGTCGTGACACAAAGATCCACAATCCCAGAGACAAAGGTTATGTACAAGCAAGCTGTCAAGAATGAAAAGGTGTGTCACCACAGACTGTACAACATTGGAAGTTAATAGATGCAAGGAACAACACAGTCAACTGGAAAATTTGATGAATCATGATAAATTTCTAGAAAAAAAAAACTCCAAGCATTTGACAAGTGAAGAATTGTTAAGTAAAGAATAAGCAATTGGGAGCCAGATGTGGGTGCATGCCTTTAATCCCAGCACTTGGGAGGCAGCGGTGGGAGGATTGCCATGAGTTCAAGGCCACCCTGAGATTACATAGTGGCTTCCAGGTCAGCCTGGGCTAGAGTGAGACCCTACTGCAAAAAAGCAAAACCAAACCAACAAACAATAAAAGGAATAAGCAATTGGAATTGAGGCTAGGGAGGATGGCTCAGTGGGTAAAATATTTGCTTCACAAGCCCATGAGGACATGAGTTAGGATCCCACATAAAATCCAGGTAGTGGTGTGTGCCTATAATCTTAGTGCTGTGGTTAAGAGGCAGGACACAGGAGGATTTGTTTGGTAGGGTTTGCTGGCTACCTAGTTTAGATGAATTAGTGTGCTGTAGCTTCAGTGAGAGATTTTGTCTCACAAAATAATATGGACATTTATTATACCAATAACTGTGGGCTAACTCCACAATGCACGACCCATATACCTCAACAAGGAGGGGCCAATGGGGAAGGGGTAGGTCACGGATGAGCCTAATAATGGTATCAAACTGCCTGTATTTGCAGAATAGAAATCTAATAAAAATAAAAAAAAGATAATATGGAAAGTGATTGAAGATCACTTTTTTTTTATTTTTTTATTTATTTATTTGAGAGCGACAGACACAGAGAGAAAGACAGATAAAGGGAGAGAGAGAGAATGGGCGCGCCAGGGCTTCCAGCCTCTGCAAACGAACTCCAGACGCGTGCGCCCCCTTGTGCATCTGGCTAACGTGGGACCTGGGGAACCGAGCCTCGAACCGGGGTCCTTAGGCTTCACAGGCAAGCGCTTAACCGCTAAGCCATCTCTCCAGCCCGAAGATCACTTTTTGATGTTAACCTCTGGTGTCCACACACACGTTTACATATCCACACACTGAACACATGTGTGACTCTGCCATTACACACATGCACGCACACACACACACACACACTGCACAATACACATTAACAAAAAGAGACTGCAATAATATTTCCATGAAATAGAAATCAAAAAGTTTAGAATAATAAGTCAATGAAATAGAATCTATAATAGAAACTTTCTTGTTTCAAAACAAATAAACCAACAAAAGTACAAAGAAATAAAAATATAATGAGGGTCAGAGGTTGTGGTACATGCCTGTAATCCCAGCACTTGGGAGGTAAAGACAGGGGAAGGATCATGAGTTTGAGGCCAGTCTGTGCTACATAGTGAGTTCCAAGCCAGTCTTGGCTACATGACCCTGGTTCAGAAAACTCTAACCCACAAAAAAAAACCCTTAAAAAAAAAAATCCAAAAAGTAAAGTTGGAAAAACTTCTCTACCAGGTCTAATGACTTCTAAAGCTATAGCTTTAAATGCTGTTATAGAGATAAGGAAATATTCAAATGTAGCAGGTGGCAATTACATATTCACTTATGTATATCTGATCAATGACAGAATTGTCACTATCGAGCAGCTTTGTAGTACATTGTTCTAGGACATTTGATATACAGTTGGAAAAAGGGAATACTGAGCCCTGCCTCATGCCACATACAACCAAGGCAGTTTCAGAGCAATTATGAATGTGTAGGATAATAAATGCTATAGATCAGAAAAAGTTATTATATGTACACACATATATATAGGTAAGAAAATATTTCATTATGATTTTTAAAAATAAAATATTTGCACACATAAACCTCCTCTCCTTTGCCCCAGTTCTGCTGAGGGTCTTCATTGGGGTTATTGGTGTTCATTGTAGGGACCAAGAGGCCTCAGCCAGTCTCTACAGGGGTGGGGAAAACATTGTGCCTCAGGATATTCAAATAATATTTAAACAGTAGTATTACAAAAGGAAATGTAATAAACTGAGCTATCATTGTACATCAAAAATATTAGTATGAGAGCTGAAGAGATGGCTTAGTGGTTATGCGCTTGCCTGTGAAGCCTAAGGACCCCAGTTCGAGGTTCAATTCCCCAGGACCCATGTTAGCCAGGTGCACAAGAGGGCGCATGCGTCTGGAGTTCGTTTGCAGTGGCTGGAGGCCCTGGCATGCCCATTCTCTCTCTCTCTGCCTTTTTCTCTCTTTGTCTGTCACTTTTAAATAAATAAATAAATTAAAAATTAAAAAAATATCAGTATGAAAATAGAAGGGCAAAGGGAATGGGACTAACATATATTTTGTCCATGCAACAAAGTTTCTAATTCATAAGGACAAGTAAATATTAAAAAAAGGAGATTAAAAGGCAAGCTGCAGTGTGGGCTGATATTTAAAAATCATGAAGCCAGAAAAATGCTCATCTTAAATAATATAAGAAGTATTGCAATGCATATGAACATTCCAGACAACTTAGTAATGCGATGGACAAAAAATTTGAGCAGGTATGCCACAGAAAAGATAGCTATCTGTTTTAATGCACATTCAAGTTCTCATCTTTGTTTTCAGAGCAATTTAAATTGAAACCATGTCTGATCACCGATACATATATGCTTAATTCCCAATTTAAGACTTCCAATACCAAGTGTGTATAAACAGGTAGAGGTGCTTTGAAAAAACTTTTGTCAGCATTTGCATAATTTAACATGTATATTATACACACATGTAATGCACATATCCTATCAACTATTACTTACATGTCTAGTTATACATCCAAAAACGCAGTTATGTGTCCAATAGAGTTGTATAGAACAACTTCTTTTTTTTAAAAAAAATTTATTTATTTATTTATTTATTTGAGAGCGACAGACACAGAGAGAAAGACAGATAGAGGGAGAGAGAGAGAGAGAATGGGTGCGCCAGGGCTTCCAGCCTCTGCAAACGAACTCCAGACGCGTGCGCCCCTTGTGCATCTGGCTAACGTGGGACCTGGGGAACCGAGCCTCGAACCGGGGTCCTTAGGCTTCACAGGCAAGCGCTTAACCGCTAAGCCATCTCTCCAGCCCAAGAACAACTTCTTTGCAATGTTATATGTAATTATCTTTAGCTAAGAACAAATGAAATTCCCACCAACAGTCCATATGAATAAAATAACTGTATGTTCATATAGTAGAGATCTATGCAGCAGAGAAAATGAAAGACTTAGTTTGCATGAATTCATTCTGTTGTATTTCACCAAAGACTATGTTGAACAAGATAAGGCAGACATAAAAGAATACACAGTATAAGATTTTCTGTATGTTGGGCTGGAGAGATGGCTTAGCGGTTAAGCGCTTGCCTGTGAAGCCTAAGGACCCCGGTTTGAGGCTCGGTTCCCCAGGTCCCACGTTAGCCAGATGCACAAGGGGGCGCACGCGTCTGGAGTTCGTTTGCAGAGGCTGGAAGCCCTGGTGCGCCCATTCTCTCTCTCCCTCTATCTGTCTTTCTCTCTGTGTCTGTTGCTCTCAAATAAATAAATAAAAAATTTAAAAAAAAAGATTTTCTGTATGTAATGAAGAAAACGACTCTATATTCTTAGAAATTATGATGATGTTTGCCTTTGACTAGAAAGAACTGAGTGGGGATTTGAGTAGGTCATAGTCTTCTGAACTGGCTACACGTGTGTGTGTGTTCACATGTGGACCCATTGCCCCGTATTCTTAATTATGTCTATACCACTGTCTACTTCTCATTGTGTGTGTCATGTTTTATGATTTCTCTGAGGCATAGAAATCTGTGTTTTGTATGACTTCTCAAGACTAACGTTATATGCCACTATTGTATGATAATTTGGGATACTAAAAAATGGTCAATTTCCTTGTTTAGTTACCCTATTTTATTTTTCTTGTCATTGCTGGGAAGAATTGTGACATAAAAGTTCAGAATGCACTCAAAACTATTGCTGCCACCCTGCTACCTAATAGGTAAAGTCTAGTTTCTTCACATTTAAAGAGGAAGAGGGAATCACACACTTTCGATTTATAGGACTGCTGTTTCTAAAACATATATTCCTGTTATATTGTTAGTAGTGTTTTTGTTGTTAGTGTGTTTTACCGACGCTATCCTTTACACCAGGGGACTTGAGCGGTTCAGTAAGGGGCTGGGCAATAGGACTACTGTAGTCTTGATTCCTTAGCTTTATTAAGTGAGACAACTAATACCATTGTTTGAATATATCTGTCTGTCGACCTTACAACAGGAGCATGTTCAGTGTTCTTCTCTGCCAAGGTGTTTCTGTGATAATAGGAAACTCCGATTTTTTTTTTTTTTTTTTTTTTGGCCAGTTGTTGGAATCTTTTCCTCTTTTGTTTCCCTCTAGCCTATGAGAAAACACAACTTTTTTTTTTTTTTTTTTTTTGATGTAGGGTCTCACTCTGGTACAGGCTGACTTGGAATTAACTCTGTCATCTCAGGGTGGCCTTGAACTCATGGCAATCCTCCTACCTCTGCCTCCCGAGTGCTGAGATTAAAGGCATGAGCCACCACGCCCGGCGAGAAAACACAACTTTTAACATATAACAAATATACAGTCGTCATTTATAACTTGCCACAATCATTGTCTACTACTTTAAACCATTTTTCAAGTAAGAGAAAAAGATTTCAACTTATTTCCAGAGATATTAAAAAGATAAGTGGTGCCTCTAAAGACAGTGTTTCCACAATGCTATATTAATTCTCTACTTTAAGAAGCCCCTGAGGTCGTATCTATTTAAAAAGTGTTTTGTGAGGTTATGCCTACTTGCATGAAATGATCTCTTCTAGCTCCACTTTGATATAATGGCTGTTATTTTTTTCATAGATATATTCAAAGCTAATTAAATTGAAGTTTTAGCTTGATTTTTTTTGTAATTTCTCTTAAGAAATTTCACTGTCAGAGGTTTTAGGAAATGGCACAGGAGAATGTTGTGAACATGGTGTGATGTTGTATTTCAGTTAATGCTAATGAACAAGCTAGTCATGCTTGCTTATATCTCTGCAGACCGAATGTTATTTCTAACAAAAAATTTACTGAATGCTGAACAAGCTGTGCATTGGTAACATTCCTAATACATTCTCTAAGTGGTATTAATGATTTAAGACATGAAGGGACATACTTATGCAGAAAATGAGAAATATACACATAAATCAATATAAATATATGTATTTTAAGTGGAGAACAAGAATGTGGCAAAACTAAACTCAAAAATCATAAAGAGAAGATAACATGCAAAATAAGGAAGAGTTAATGGTTTTGGGAAATAGGATTGTTGGCAGAATTTTTGACCATGTGAGAAACCCCAAGATGTGAACATATCATTATATTTTTTATATTTCCCAATTGTGGTTAAATATTTAACTTGTCTGTTTTTGCTATCATGAGCGCTTATGGTACACATTTTCTTATTTACCTCTCTCAGCACACCCCTTGCTCCATGCTGTTTATTTAGAAGTGTACATGTTTGATCATAGGGGATATCCTGTTTACTTTTACCCAAGTATTTTCATATTCATAGTCTTTTTTTTTTAAACTAATTTTGCCCTCTGACCAACATTGAATAAGAGTCCCTATGCCTCTAAGATTTGGTATTGTTTCCTTTAAATGTTTTTACTAGTGTGATGATGGAAAATGATGTACAGTTTTCATTTAAACTTGCTTTTTCTTCATTACTCATGAAGTAGAACATCTTTTGATATTTATTGGCCATAGACCTCTAATTTGAAATTTTGGTCAACAATTCTGCCAATTGCATTATTTTTACTAGAATATATCAAATTATTTTATTATTTATCTGGTTTTAGTGTTTTTTTTTTGTTGTTGTTGTTGTTTTGTTTTTCGAGGTAGGGTCTCACTCTTGCTGACCTGGAATTTACTATGTAGTCTCATGTTGATTCTCCTACCTCTGCCTCCCAAGTGCTGGGATTAAAGGTGTGCATCACCACGCCTGGCTTAGTTTTAGTTTTTTGTTTTTAAATTTTTTGTTTATTTATTTGAGAACAACAGACAGACAAAGAGAGAAAGAGGCAGACATACACGCGTGCACACACATTCTCACACACACACACACACACACACGCAGGGGGTGTGGAGAATGGGCACATTAGGGCCTCCAGCCACTGCAAACAAACTCCAGACGCATGTGCCACCTTGTGCATCTAGCTTACGTGGGTCCTGGAGAATTGAACTGTGAGCCGGGGTGCTTAGGCTTCACAGGCAAGCGCGTAACTGCTAAGCCATCTCTCTAGCCCCTAGTTTTAGTTTTTTAAATTGCAAATATTTTCTGTCATATTCTGGAATGCCATTCTACTTAATGTGTCATTGTTTTATTAACAGACTTTAATTCATATATTCAGTGATTACTTTTTCTTTTATGTGTGCTGATTTACATTTTACTTAAACAATGCCATTTTATTGAATGTTTTACATATTGTCCTCTAAATGTTTTATAATTTTTCTAATTTTTTTTTGAGGTAGGGTTTTGCTCTAGTTCAGGCTGACCTGGACTTTATTATGCAATTTCAGGGTGGCTTCAGACTCAAGGCAGTCTTCCTACCTCTGTCTCCCAAGTGCTGGGATTAAAGGCATATGCTACCATACCTGGTTTCTAGTTTTTTTAAATAAGTTTTCTAATTAGTGTTTGCAATTGCCAATCCATACAATACAAATGCAATACAAAAAGGGTCCTTTTTGTATGTGTGGACAATCAGTATAACCAGTACTCCCCAAATGTCTCTTGAGAAATTCATTCCTTTGGTTTCCTGAAATATTGAAAGCATTTTGCTGGACTTATTCCTAGATGATTTTTTTCCATTAATATTTTACATATTTTTTAAACATGACTTCTATTTTAGCTTCTTAAGGCTGCAATAAAAAATTACCACACAAACCTCATGGCTTATTTCTTCGCATGCATGTGTCTTCACATGTTCACGTTTGTATACATGCATGTGTGGAGGCCAGAGGACAACCACAGTGTCATGTGAAACTTTTTTCTTGGGGAGATAGGAACACATTTCTTTTTACCTTAGATAGGGCTCAGATGACAGGTCGAAGTACGTCTGCACCGAAACCAGTTTTGGTGAACCAATGAGTTTATTGGAGTTACCTACGGAGCAAGGTGAAAGCTTGCGTAGGGGGCATGTATGATTCAAAGGTCACTGCATCCCCGAAAAGCCCACCCCTGCAGAGGTGGCAACTTAGGAAGCTGCGGCTCGCAGGCAGCTGCGCAACCTGTGGAGAGTCTCTTCCCAAGCAGCAGTCTCCTTTTTTTTTTTTTTTTTTTTTGCTTTTTCAAGGTAGGGTCTCACTCTGGCCCAGGCTGAACTGTAATTCACTATGGAGTTTCAGGGTGGCCTCGAACTCACGGTGATCCTCCTACCTCTGCCTCCCGAGTGCTGGGATTAAAGGCATGCGCCACCACGCCCGGCCAGTCTACTCTTTGTATAACCTTAGGGAGGGTTTCTGCAGCCTTTTCCCCAGACTTGTTGACCTCACAGTTTATCTCCCCCAACCCTGGTCAAAGGCTGCCCCTCAATAGTTTATCACTCCTGTAACTTGGGGGAGTGGTCTTGTGTCCTATTCTCCAGAGCCCCCCTCCCTCAGGAGGGAATATTTCAATTCAGAGAATTTTCTGTACAACACCTGACATTTTTATATGGGGACTGGGAGTCAAACTCAGGTCCTCAGGCTTTAAGGCGATCGCTTTTCTGGCTGAGCTATCTCTCCAGACTCGACCTCATGGTTTTAAACAACTGACATTTATCCTCTCATGGTTGTAGAGGCTAAAGTGAATTGCTGTAGCTTTGGGGCATGCTCACCATAGCAATGCTTCCTCCCCAGACTCCAGGGAGTTCTTTCCCTTTTCCATCACCCACGGTATCCTGAACTTCCTTTGTTTGCTGCTATGACATTCCAATGTGAGCTTTTGTCTGTCAGTGACTTTCATGTACAAAGACAGTGGTCACTGGGTTTAGGGTCTGTACTCATCTAGTATTTGGTTGATGTGACCTCACTTTAACTTAATTGAAATATGACCTCCCATCTCATTTTACTTTAACTCATAACATCTGAAAAGACTGTTGCCGGATAGAGTCACAATCAGCATTTGTAAGTCTTCATGAATTTTAAAGACAATACTTTCAATTCAATTATGACAGCATCTTTTCATTTCTTTTTCTGTTTATGACAATAGAAGTACAACTGAGTTTTATATTACTTTTATGTCTTTTACATTACACTTGCTGCATTTTAATAATTTAAGTGTAGATAATTTTTATCTTTTTACAATAGTGAATCAGATTTATATGCAAATAAAGACAGATTTGGTTCTTCCTTTCTGGGTCTTAAAACTTTAAGTTTTCCTTGCTGTACCATTTCCATTACTTCTTACATTTGCTGTTGAATAGAAGGAAGTGATGTTAATAGACATTTTTTTATTATGCCTGAGTTTAAAGAAATGCTTGCAGTGTTTCTTCAGTAAGAATGATGTTATTGTTGGTTTTGGAGATATAATCTTAAGAAAGCTACCTTTTCTTTTTGGTTTGAATAGTTTATATCAAAAAAGGATGTTGGGTTTTCTCAAAGTTATTTCTGTAATGAAAACAACTGAATTATACTGCACCAGTAGTATTATTTGGTAGGCCATGGCTCCTAGGAACAGAGTTATTCACTCATATAGGGTCATTCTGTAAATGAAATAATAATAAAAAAAAAAGCCAGGCATGGTGGCACACGCCTTTAATCCCAGCACTCGGGAGGCAGAGGTAGGAGGATTGACATGAGTTCAAGGCCACCCTGAGATGACAGAGTTAATTCCAGGTCAGCCTGGACCAGAGTGAGACCCTACCTCGAACCCCCCCCCCCCAAAAAAAAAAACACCTTTTTTTGGTACTGAAGAAGTGAAGATCAAATTCATGGTACATAAGCACTCTACCACTGAGTTATGTATGTCCTCAGCTTTGAATTTTTTTTGCATAATTTTAAATTTTATTTCTGGTGTATGTGTATATATTAATACAGAGAAAATTGAGGTGTTTAGGAATAATCCTGGAACCCCAAACTCGAAATTAGTGTCAGTAATTTAACCAAAAAATTGGATAAACCAAACTGAGAAGAATGATTTTCTTTTTCAAGGTAGGGTCTCACTCTAGCCAAGGCTGATCTGGAATTCACTATCCAGTTTCAGGGTGGCCTTGAAATCACATCCCTTTCTCTGCCAACATGCCTGCACCACCTTGTGATTTACATGGGTCCTGGATCCTTTGGCTTTGCAGACAAGTAAGTGCCTTAACTGTTCAGCCATCTCTCCAGCGGAGAAGAATGATTTTTAAACCACCACCTACAGACATCAAAAGGAAAGGCCAGGGCTGGAGAGATGGCTTAGCGGTTAAGCGCTTGCCTGTGAAGCCTAAGGACCCCGGTTCGAGGCTCGGTTTCCCCAGGTCCCACGTTAGCCAGATGCACAAGGGGGCGCATGCGTCTGGAGTTCGTTTGCAGAGGCTGGAAGCCCCGGTGCGCCCATTCTATCTCTCTCCCTCTATCTGTCTTTCTCTCTGTGTCTGTCACTCTCAAATAAATAAATAAATAATTAAAAAAAAAAAAAAAGGAAAGGCCAAGGGTTTGAGGGTGGTAGAAGAAGGGAAGGGAAAGTGGCCGGGGAGTGGGCAAGTATATCATGCGGAAGAGTGAATGTGGTCCTATAAACAAATAGGTGCAAGGGGTTTTTTTCTAAAAAGCAAAGGTGTGTGCTTCCAAGGAGATTAAAAAGCCATAAAAATAGTAACAAAGAAAATAACCCTGTTGCCAGGATGGGAGAGACATAGTCTTATTGGGTGGAGAGACATAGTGTTTCTGGGTGGAGATCCAGGTCGGAGGTGTGGGCAGCCTAAGTAGCTTCTATGACGCCCTGGCTCTTGCATCTTTCCTGTCTATAAAGCCAATTCCATCAGGACTGAGGTACCCAGTTTGGGTCTCTAGCTTGAGATGTAGCCTTGCCACCTTGGAATAAGGTTGCATCAGTCACTAGGTATCTTCTGGGCTGATCCCAGGGAAGTGCTTACTCAGGAGGTTGTTTTTGAGCAGGGGATCGCTTCAGTAGCATACTGAGTTTAGGCTCACTCTTTTTTTTTTTTTTTTGGTTTTTCGAGGTAGGGTCTCACTGTAGCCCAGGCTGTCCTGGAATTCACTATGAGTCTCAGGGTGGCCTCGAACTCACAGCAATCCTCCCACCTCTGCCTCCCGAGTGCTGGGATTAAAGGCATGCGCCACCACGCCCGGCAAGGCTCACTCTTTTAAAATGAATTTAGATTTTCACAAATGGGGCCTACAATGGGTAGGCTCTTGCCTTCCTGGCACCATTATTGTCCTGGTGCACAGTTATGATGCACAGCGCCAGGCTTCTCTAATGGTGCTCATCACTTCTGTAATTATAGCTGATTTCTCAACACCTAAATTGTCATAACTTTAAGCGCCTTCCTTTCTTCTCCAAGCAGCACAGCTTTCTTACCCTTTTGTTTCTCTTTATGTTGATCTGGATAAGATCAAGAAGCAGTAACCAGGGCTGGAGAGATGGCTTAGTGGTTAAGCGCTTGCCTGTGAAGCCTAAGGACCCCGGTTCGAGGCTTGGTTCCCCAGGTCCCACGTTAGCCAGATGCACAAAGGGGCGCACGTGTCTGGAGTTCATTTGCAGAGGCTGGAAGCCCTGGTGCGCCCATTCTCTCTCTCTCTTCCTCTATCTGTCTTTCTCTCTGTGTCTGTCGCTCTCAAATTAAAAAAAAAAAAAAAAAAAAAAAAGCAGTGACCATGGCACAGCCCAGCTGCTCTCGTACTTTGAGATTTTCTTTGTCAAATTAGTTCATTAATTACTACTGTATTCAGCCTCATTCCAGTCCATAGTACATAGGCAGAATGTAGCCTCTTCTTTGCAGCAATATTACGTAAATGTCTGGCGGCTCAGTTGGCTATATTGTCCCGGTTATCTTCTGAAACTTCTTGAGTGAAGCCTCTGCTGTCCACATTTCTGTCATCATCCTGATACTCTAAACTCTCACCACGATGGCCCATTAGACTCAGCATTCTAGCTAGTCCAAAGCTGTAAACCCTTTCTCACTCTTCCCACAAACCAGCTCCAAAGATCTGTGTACCACGTGGCCAGTTTTCTTTTTTTTTTTTTAATTTGACAGCAAGTAACAGACAGAGAAAGAGGCAGATAGAGAGAAATAGAGAGAATAGGCATGCCCAGCCCTCCAGCCACTGCAAACGAACTCCAGACGCTTGCGCCCCCTTGTGCATCTGGCTAAGATGGGTCCTGGGGACTTGAGCCTTGAACTGGGGTCCTTAGGTTTCGCAGACAAGCGCTTAACCACTAAGCCATCTCTCCAGCCCCTATGTGGCCAGATCTTTCACAGTCAAATCCACACCTCTTGTTTCTGATTTTCTCAATTAGCTAATTTTCTCATTGTGACAAGTAAATGACAAAATCAACTTAAGGAAGGGTTTAGTCTTTCACTATGGGGAAGTCATAATGGCAAGGGTTGAGGGGTAGCTGGTCCTACTGCATCTGTAGTCAGGAAGTAGAATGATATGAGTGCTGATGCTGAGGTCTCTCTGGTGCTTCCTCTGTCTCTCTCTCTCTCTCTTTTCAGTTGAAGATCCTCAGCCCACAGAATGGTGCCTCCTGCTTGTAGGCATGCTTTCTCAGATAACAGTTAGAAACTCCTTCACAGGTATGCCCTGAGGTTGTTACCATAGTGAAGTCTAGTGAAGTTGAGAATGGAGATTAATTAACCGTCAAAGGATGAAGGAACTTGTGTTCTTAGCTTCTCACACCTAAGGGCAGAGATTCTGTCATCCTGATATGGATGTGTGTTCTCGGCAGTGAGAAAGATACATCAAGACAGGAAGTTAGTCATGGATCTGATGCCACACACTACTGATTGCCCTTTTGAAAATTATTTTATTTTTGTTGGTAGAGCTAGGGCATTGAACTTAGGGCCCTGTGTATGCAAGGCGAGTACTCTATACCACTCAGCCCTATCCTCAGACTTCTTTTTTGTTGTTTGAGACAGGATCTTGCTAAGTTACCCAGACCGTCCTTAAACTTTTGATTTTCCTGTCTCATCCTCCTGAAGAACTGGGATAACAGGCCAGTGCTACCAGGCCAAGCTCAGTGTTGATATATAAATATATAATCACCAAAACATCATATTCTTTCTTAACCAAAATAGTAGACATTCTGTTTTAAACACCTTTATTAAAAGCTTCCGTAAGTATAGACAATAAAACCATGATAATTTCCTCCTTCCACTCCTTCCACTCCCATTTCCCCCTCTCAAATTCATCCTCCATTGAATCCCCTTCCAAGTAGTCTATGTTTCAATTTGATGTCATTATCTTTTTCTCCTATTATCGTGTAGATAGTTTCAGACCCTGTGAGATCATGATTGAGATATATATATATATCTTTTGAGGTAGGGTCTCACTCTGGCTCAGGCTGATCGGGAATTCACTATGGAGTCTCAGGCTGGCCTTGAACTCTCCGCAATCCTCCTACCTCTGCCTCCCAAGTGCTGGGATTAAAGGCATGCGCCACCACGCTGGGCTCATGATATTCTTAAATAAATATTTATTTCCTATTTCTCTTAGTGGACTTATGAACTTTAAAATTTCTGAGGCAGTAATACACACAGAAATATGTAATTAAACGTCTTTCCTTGGGAGAGTGTTGTGGATTGTTCATATTGTTTTTCTGGAACTCAGTCACATGTTCATTAAGTATGAAATTGTATTTTAATTCATGTTTTTGGAGATACTCCTTCTCATACTGTTATATTTATACTGTATTTATGTTCTTTTCCCCAGATGTTTATTCAGAATAGCTATTGAGTATTGATTCATATTGTCTTGCATCTTTATTATATATTAGTTCATTCAGAAAATTTATGATTATGAGCATATATTTGTAGTACTTTATGTTACTTTATATCAATTTCTTTTTTTTCCTGAAGTTTAATTTTAATTACACTCAAATTATGGCTATATGTGGGCTGGAGAGATGGCTTAGCGGTTAAGTACTTGCCTGTGAAGCCTAAGGGACCCCGGTTCGAGGCATGGTTCCCCAGGACCCACAATAGCCAGATGCATGAGGGGGTGCACCCGTCTGGAGTTCGTTTGCAGTGGCTGGAGGCCCTGGCGTGCCCATTCTCTCTCTCTCTCTGCCTCTTTCTCTCTGTCTGCTGTTCTCAAATAAATAAATAAAAATAAACAAAAAATTAAAAAAATTATGGCTGTATGTGAAGATGTGACAAAAAAACTTACACACAAAAGAGCACAACTATAATGGTACACATGTTCCACGTGGGTGCTGTGTGAAGGCTGCAGAGCAGTCTGTGCTGCTGGCCTCAGAGCAGTAGTGATATTTTGTTTTGATTGTGATCTGATCATTGCTTATCTAGCTGTATTCATTTTGTGACCATTCACAGAGTTTTAGAATGATGACATCTGCACTTTGCTGCATTTTTTTTTCCTTTTTCTTCTTTTCTTTTTCTTTTTCTTTCAAGGCAGGGTCTCACTCTGGCCCAGGCTGACCTGGAATTCAGTATGTAGTCTCAGGGTGGCCTCGAACTCACAGGGATCCTCATACCTCTGCTTCCTGAGTGCTGGGATTCAAGGCATGCGCTGCCATGCCTGGCTGGTACATGCTATTTTAAGTAAGTTCCAAAAGCTTATAAAAGGTTCCATATAAATTTTGTACTGAAACCAAATGTAATTTGGAGTTAATTTGCTAAATTTAACTATTTACTTATGTTTGTACAAAGAAGTGATGCTGTCTTGGTCCTATACCTTGAGGTTGACTCTGGTTTACTTCCTTTATAAATGAAAAAAACAAGTCATTCAAAATATAAATTACTGTCAATATAAAAATCCCATCTATACTGTTTTTCTTCAAGGCATCTTAAGATACTGAAGATATTAAAATATTCTTTCAAAAGTTTGAAGCTTAGAATTTTGTTTAAAAATTGTGAAAAATTAATTTATTTTTCACATAATTCCATAGAAAATTCTATGTGCAGTTTATAATGAAATCAGGGAGGTCTCTCTATCCTTTGTAATACATTTTTAAATTTTATTCTGTAGGACCATTTTGAAAGAAAGTGGGTTTGCCAGATACCTTCATTCAGCTGTTCTTATCAATGGAGCTATGCTTATTTTTGGAGGAAACACCCATAATGACACTTCCTTGAGTAATGGTGCAAAATGTTTCTCTGCCGATTTCCTGGCATATGACATAGGTATGTATCTGTTAGGACTTTACAAAGTAGGAAATACCAGAAAGTTTTCATGTAGAAATTCTCAAATACATTAATTGTCAACATAGCATGTGTATATGTCATTTCAAAGATAAACTCCATGATACGGAGTGACCATGAATGGTATTTTTCGAATTTCACCATAAATGTAGTGTAGAGCTGAGAGAACAAAAGTGCTGGATTGAGTTGAGACAGAGGAGTAGAGCTGTCTAGCTAGGAATGTCCTTTTGAATATTGTATCCCTGTGTGAACACTATTTTATACTATTACGTTTGTTGCTATACTAGTTTTGATAATGGATAGATATGGAATACTGTGAAATTTCCCAAAACTATAGTAGGAATGTAAACATTTTAGATATAGGAGGAATGAACAAAACTGCCTTTTTATTAAATATGCCAGTACATTTACTAAGTGTGGAAAGCTGGTAGAACTAGAGAAAGGAGTATGGAGAAGAGCTAAAGAAATAAATTATGAGACAAATTGGAAATCCAGAATGCACCTAGATATGTGATCAAGTACATAAATGAATGCATTTATTGAAATCCTCCATTTAATGCTACCATAAATAATTATAGTGAAAACATTGATTTTTCTGCTTAATATTTATGGATAAAAGTTATCTAACATTTTAAATATATTTAACAGTATATAAGGACACCTTTTAATCCTGGTACACATAAAATGATTCCACATCCAAAGCTATTAGGAAACATTTCATAATAATAAAGAAGATTGAGATATAACCCATTTAGGAGATGTATTAAATAGATTTTTGTCTTAAGCATAATAAAGTTACATAATTTGTTCTATTGGCAGCATAGAAAGGAAAATTTGAAGATTAATAAGCTAATAAGCACTTTGATCTTTATGCTATTGTAGGTTTGTCAGAAGCATAATTCCAATCACAAAGTTAAGTATGGTATGCTTCAGAATGTCACTTTGTGATTAATCATTCAATTCTAAGTAATTAAATCTTTACCTTCTTAAAATAATAATTTGGACTGATGTCTCGTGATGAGCATGGGGTTGCCTCATTTTTTGAAAGCTCATAAATCACTGTCTGAGATCCAGAGAAGAGGGTTGCATGGAGCACTGCATCCAGGCAGGCCGCGATCTATCATTGCCTTGCTAAAGGCTGTCTGCACCCTGTTTTGACCATGGTGGTGAGTCAGTTTATTTTTCTGGAGGTAGATAAAAGTTTAATTTATTTGTGTGTGCTCATTCAGTTTGCTTCTGTGGAAGAATGGATTTCAGGAAAGAAACAAAATGTTAAAGTGGTATTTTGAATATTTACAGTAGATATTTTACATAAACATCTATACTCAGTGGCTGCACTTTGATGAAGACTGTAAAGTTAAGCTATTGTTAATATATGAACATACTGTAATTTGGTTGTGTTCCCATCACATTATCCCCCCCCCCTTTTTTTTTTTCTTGAGATAGGTTCACACTCTACCCCAGGTTCACCTGGAATTCACTGTGCAGTCTCAGGCTGCTCTTGAATTCACCTCTTATCTCTGCCTCCTGAGAGCCAGGATTAAAGGTGTGTGCCACTATGTCTGGCATTTTTCCCTCTCCCCAGCTCCTATTCCACCTAGGACACCCCTCTTTATGGTAGCCCTTCCTCTGTTTTTTCTGTTGTCTCATTCCCTTTGACCTCCTCCATGCCAAAAAGTTTCCGAGCTGAGAAGAGTGGAGGCAGGGCGGGGCTCTCTGTAATACCTGCGGGGTCATGAACGCACCAGAGGGTTCTTATCTACAGGATACTGTCCTCCAGCAAACTGTTCACTCCTTGGCTCTTACATTCTTTCAGTCCCTCTTTGCAATGTTCCCTGATCCTTGGAGGGCACATTAGAAATCTCCTTTAGTGCTGAACTCTTGATAGCCTCAATTTTTTTGCTTTGATGAGTTTTGAGTATCCTTAGTGTCTATCGCCATCGCCATAGGGAAGGTTGTCTGGCTAACAGTGAGAGCAGCACACACATTTAATCCATCACTTTCTCTGTAATACTCCTCGAGCCTTGCTGGGTGTGACAGAGATGACTCGTCCAGTTCTGGGCACCAGGATTTCTCTTCTTCTTGGCATCATGATAACTCTTTGGTCCCCTGGTATTCATCTCCATCTGTAAAAAGAAGCCTTTCTAGCCCCAAATTAGAATTGCAATAATTGAAGGGGATACTGTTAGCACTAGTTTCTAGGCGACATATTGTGGACTTATTTTTATTTCCTTTAAAAAAATATTTTATTATTTATTTATTGGAGAGAGAGAGAGAATGAGAGAAAGAGCCAGATAGAGATAAATGGGCACTCCAGGGTCTCCAGCCATTGCAAATTAACTCCAGATACATGTGCCTCCTTGTGTATATGGCTTATGTGGGTTCTGGGGAATTGAACCTGGGACCTGGGTCCTTTGGCTTCACAGGCAAGCCCCTTAACTGTGAAACCATCTCTCTACCCCATTTATTTTTTATTTATTCCATATTGTTGAAGATTATCTTTTAGGTTGTATGCATCAGAAAAGCTTACTGAGGTAAAAGCAAATACAAATTTGTTTCAGAGAGAGAGAGAGAGAGAGAGAGAGATATTGAAATATCAATATTCTAATTAATATTACATTTTTTTTTCTAAATGGTAAGGACTATGTTACAGAATTTACATACAATTGTATACAAATTGTAAATGCTATCACCTTAGCTTTTGTGACTCCTGAAAGTTGTTTAAATCTTCCTTTTTGACTTATGCCATGCCCATTGGTTGGGTTCAATGTGTTCTTACGGCCACATACATTTCAGACATCTTATGTTTAGCAGTGTTTGTTTCTTAGTGCTGTGAATAGATAGTAAACATGTTTTATAGTTTTCAAATAAATTGTATAGACTGGAGGAAGAATTGCATTTTAAATAGTTTTCTATTGTAACATAGTAGAATTTTACCCTCTGGCAACACACCAAGACCATCATAGCAACCATACAAGTCATTTTATAAAACAGTTCCCAGAAATGAAAGAAAAAATTAAAAATAATTTTCTTTTCAGAGTTTTTGTTGGAACATATGGGTATTATATAGTGAATCTATTAGAAAGTAGATATATTTAAGATTATTTTGCTTATTTTTCTCTAATATGTTTTAAGTAGCACTTTTCTTTGGCACATTTAACTGAAATGCACCTAAAATTCTATATGCTTTTTAAATGAAGGCAATCCTAATTTTTCATTGTTCTTAAATACACAATCAATTTTTTTTATTGATTTATTTTAGAACAACAGAGAGAGAGAGAGAGAGAGAGAGAGAGAAAGAGAAAGAGAGAGAATGGGCATGACAGGGCCTCCAGCCACTGAAAAAGAACTCCAGATGCATGTGCCACCTTGTGCATCTGACTTATGTGGGTTCTGGGTATTCAAGCCTCGAACCAGGGTCCTTAGGCTTCACAGGCAAGCGTTTCACCACTAAGCTATCTCTCCAGCCTTAAATACACAATCTTAACCATAGTGCCATGATGACTTTTATACAGTGAAAATCATTAATATTTGGGAATCCAACCTGCCCTCCCAGTTCTCAGTGTATTACATAAGATAGATGCAGAGGGCATATGCTGATGATTTGTAATCATGGCTGCGTGCTGGCATCCCCTGTGAAGGTTGTTGAGAAAAACAAAAGAAGAAACCAAGACATAAAAAACGTGACCAAGTAGCACTGCTAGTCCAGCCAGAGCTCGTGAATAAGTCTGGATCCGCCATAGCATGTAGCATGTAGCATGTAGCATGTAGCATGTAGCATGTAGCATGTAGCATGGCACACTGTTCAAAGTTCTACTTGTAAATCTCGTGTAAAGTCAAATGTTCGAATCTGCAGACATCATTATTTTTTGTTACTGTTAGTGGTATTATTACTGCTTCCAGAAATCTACCATGATACCTTTTCTCTTAAGATTAAAAAGATTTTCCTGAAAGAGATAGTCTTCTGTTCACAATTCAGATAGAGCTTGTGAATAAGATGGAAAACAACTTATTAATCACATTTTTCTTCAAAAAGATAAATGAAAGATAATAGATACATGAACATGCAATTTCCTGAGTTAGATTATTTCAGAATTAAGTAGGGAGTAGGATTTATAAGAGAAATACATCTTGTAGAAAGCAGAACAGATGAAACTTCATGTTAGATTTAATTAATAATAGCTTTAAAAATAAATTCTCTGAACATGATGGTTTTATTATGATAATAAATTCTTCATAGGTGATTCTGTAAAACATCATTAAAAATTGAAAAACAATTCATATTTGAAGAAGTAATATTTTAATTGACAGCATATTATAATGTATGTGCTTAGTTTTATAATGCAGTGGGGTTGTAATTTGGTGTACCTTGAAAATATCACTTACCCTACTATAGGGAGCATAGCATACATGATTCTACACAATGCATGGAGTGTTCTGTATGACTCATATAGAATACAGTTTTATAAGGCATAATAATTTCATGATAAAATTATATTCAAATTAAGTCAGTTAATTGTTTAATTTTTGGACAGTACGACAAAAATCTTGAAATTTCCAACTCCCTTGTTTTTCATGTTCATAATTATTTTCATTTGCTGGAGGTTTTATTGGTTTCTCACTTTAATTAATTAATTAATTTTTACTTTTTAGTTTTTGCTTTAGTGAGAGCAAGGAGAGACAGAGAGAGAGAGGAGAAAGAGAAATAGCGCGTCAGGGCCTCAGCCACTGAAATCGAACTCCAGGCAATCTCACCCTCTAGTGGACATGTGCGGCCATGTGTTTGCCTCACCTTTGTGCGTCTGGCTAATGTGGGATATGGAGAGCAGAGCATGGGTCTTTAGGTGTCACGGGCAAGCGTCTTAACTGCTAAGCCATCTCTCCAGCCCTGGTTTCTGTCTTTTAATCAATGTTTCTCCATGCCTTTACTTACCTTCTCCTGATAACTCTTTGGTGAAAGTGGCAATGTTTCCCTGGCCACCTGAAAAGGCCAATTAGTTTCGTTATTAGTCAGGAAAATCCTCAATGTCATGCATCCGTTCTAGTGAATTGGCCACTGTGGATGGTTTTAAGCCTGTTGGCTGATGTGTTTTTTTTTTTTTTTTTGATTAGATGACAGTTGTAGTGTTGCTTCTACTCATCCTTCTGCTTTCAGAAAAGATACAGTGAAATGATTTACAATAGCTATGTAATGTGCATTATGTTATTCAGTTTATAAAGGAAAACATAGTAGCTTAACATCATTAAACATAAAGTCACACAGGCTGTAAAATTCAGCTTTTGAAGAAAACTGTAAATTTACAGCCTTTTGATTTTAGTACATTATATTATTTGTTTTCTGATCTAACAAGATACAATTTCAATTGTCTTTCAGTTGGGAAAATGGGCACATATTTATCAGTATAATGAAGATATAAAAATAGTCCTATCAGATTTAATTTTATTTTTATAGTATATTTGAACTTTATTTTGCCTTCCCTTTCCTGCATATTGAGCAGGAAATAGTGACCTCAAGATAGAAGCTTAAAATGATATATGAGGGCTGGAGAGATGGCTTAGCGGTTAAGCGCTAGCCTGTGAAGCCTAAGGACCCCGGTTCGAGGCTCGGTTCCCCAGGTCCCACGTTAGCCAGATGCACAAGGGGGCGCACGCGTCTGGAGTTTGTTTGCAGTGGCTGGAAGCCCTGGCGCGTCCATTCTCTCTCTCTCCCTCTATCTGTCTTTCTCTCTGTGTCTGTAGCTCTCAAATAAATAAATAAATAAATAAATAATGAACAAAAAAATGATATATGAACAGTGAATTTCTATTTTTCTTAATCATTCCAAAATTTTTGAGAGATTGCTTTTTTTCCCCCTCTGTGTGTGTTTTATTTTCCATTTGTGTATGTTTTTATCTTTTGAGACAAGGTCTTATAGTCCAGGCTGGACTGGAACTTACTGTGCTGCCCAAGCTGGCCTCAAACTTGTAGCAGCCCCGCTTCCTCATTCTCACGAGTGCTGGGGTTACCTATGTGAACCACCACACCCAGAGCAAGCTTGTGCTAGGTATGACAATTGAAAAGAAATGTTCTTAAAAGAAAATATGCACTGAAATTAAAGTTCTTAAGGATCCCTTATGTCTGAAGGCAGGGAAAATCAGTCATGAATATGAATCAACAATTTCAAATAAAATATTGGCAAATAGAATTTAACAGCATTCCAAAAGTATGGTAAACTTTAACCAGTAGTATTTATTTTAGAAATTCAATCATGATGAATTGTAAGGAAATTCATAAATGTGATTTATTACATCAAGGCTATTTCCTATGGTCACTGGGAAATACTATTTTATTTTATTTATTTATTTATTTTTTGGTTTTTTGAGGTAAGGTCTCACTCTGGTCCAGGCTGACCTGGAATTAACTCTGTAGTCTCAGGGTGGCCTTGAACTCATGGCGATCCTCCTACCTCTGCCTCCCAAGTGCTGGGATTAAAGGCGTGCGCCACCACGCCCGGCTCTATTTTATTTTATAATACTTTAAAATCATTTAAATTAAGTTTTGGAGTCTGTGATACCCACATTGCCTAGCATGGAATGAGTGCCAGGGAACAAAAGCCTGAGCAGCGTGGTGCATATTTACAATAAAAGAAATTATTTTTGGTCTCTCAAGGTAGGGTCTTGCTCTCGCCCAGGCTGACCTGGAATTCACCATGTAATCTCAGGGTGGCCTTGAACTCATGGCAAGTGTCCTGTCTCTGCCTTTCAAGTGCTGAGACTAAAGGCATGCACAACCATACTTGGCTAGAATAACAGAATTTTTACCTAGATGAAGGGATGAACAAAACCCTAGTGAAGCACCAACATTTAAGTGATAGGTAGAAAAGGAATTTTGTCAACATTCAGAAATTTAATTTTTATCACAAAAGTATTGAAGTGTCTAAAGGTTTGTCATCATGTCCATCTTGGTTTGACCCTACTACATAAAACCTGTGGGCTTTTTCATCATATCTCAACTAAACTATTAAATGACTTATGAGCTTCCCCTTATTAATATTGGATGTTATAAATAATTTGGAATAGTAGTAGAATCATTATGCATATGCTTAAAATTATAGATGCATATTTTATGGTAAAATGAGAATTTGTAGAAAAATTAGCCAATGAGTATATTTCTACCTACATTATTTTATGTAAAATTGGTAAAATAAGCCGATATCTGAGTTCATCTTAAGGGTTTCTATGATACTTTGAATTGGAGAATTGAACATAAGGCTCACATGTGTTCAGAATGTACTCAATCACAGACCTATTTCTATAATCTAATTATATGTATTAGCCCTAGGAAATCATTTTGGTGACACACTATATTGAAATTTGAGTTTGAGTCCAGTAACTTTTAAATTCTTGTTTTATGTGTATTAAGTGTTTGGTTTACAGTCTAAGAACTTTGCAGCATAGTGTTTTTTTTTTTAACTCTGTATTTAAATATATTTTACTTTTGGTCTTTATCCTTCTGTGGTTATCTATTGGTATGAAATAGTATTTCTGTCATTTTTAATGCTCTCATTTGCTGTGTAGAATTGCTCTGATTTGTCTAGACTAAACTGGTTATGAAGTGATAATGACCTGAATGCTCAGAACTACATTTCTTCTTGACAGGAAATATAATTTTAGATTGTAGTCCAACAGATCAATAATGTAGGAGGCTTTTCAGTGTCAGAATGGGAATAGGGCATGTGTAAGCAAATTATATTAACTTGGCATTGATTTTGAAGACATGTGCTTGTAACTGAATATCTACCTGGAATATCTATGTTTTCCTCCTCTTCGTATCTGAGAGTAGAGGGTTCACCATTATGGCCACAGTTGTGAGATGTGGAGTGATGCCAGTGCAGCAGTGGTGGGTCACACGGGGTCTGGACAGCTTGCTTGTGCAGACCATTTGTTCCCTGTGGTCTTAATCACTTGCTCGATTTCAGGTTATCACATTCTTCTTATATTCCTATGGGTGGTGGAGAACTCAACACGTGGTCACTTGATTACGCATGGTTCCCATTGTATCTCTAAAGCATAGCAGGAATGATAGTATGTAATTTTCCACTGCAGATGGCATGGCCTCTCACAT
Organism: Jaculus jaculus; assembly: GCF_020740685.1. Classification (NCBI taxonomy): domain Eukaryota; kingdom Metazoa; phylum Chordata; class Mammalia; order Rodentia; family Dipodidae; genus Jaculus; species Jaculus jaculus. Next base: position 18,888,875 of record NC_059102.1, on the reverse strand, counting down.
GTGTGGACTCTGTATTGAGATTCTTTCATGGGACTTGTCATAAATTCCAGTGTGCTACTTTTTCACAAGAGAGTGACTGCTGGTCTTGGCTGTGGCTTATGGCCCTAGCTACAGCACTACTTGGGGTGTAGGATGAACCTTCAGTAGAGCTGGTTGCTTGCCCTGGCATCTAGTTAGAGCTGAAAGCTTTTGCTTTTTCTCCAGTGTATCATCTAGACTGATATTAAAAGTTTAGTTGGCTGCCTTCAGAACTCAGAGAAGCCTCGTGGGGGTGTGGTGAAGTCATTTGTGTGTTTAGATGAGGTGACTCAGAATATTCTTTTTTTTTTTTTTTTTTGGTTTTTCGAGGTAGGGTCTCACTCTGTTCCAGGCTGACCTGGAATTAACTCTGTAGTCTCAGGGTGGCCTTGAACTCGTGGTGATCCTCCTACCTCTGCCTCCTGAGTGCTGGGATTAAAGGCGTGCGCCACCATGCCCGGCTAGAATATTCTTGACTACAGAACTCTTAAGGTATCTAAATCTTTGTAGATTTCATTATATACTCTTTTGAACACAAATGTTTTAAAAATATAATAAAACAGGAGGAACTGTTAACTACTTCGGAGAGCAAATTGGCACCATTTAGTAAAAATGAAGTTACATCTTTTCTTAGCAATTTTCCTCATAGATCTATATGGGAAACTCTCAAAACGTGAGCATAATGTCTGTAAGAGTCACTATACCAACCTGGCTGAGCCGCTGGTCACATTCAGCACAGCAAGGAGGCAGAGGACAATGGTTACTGCTGCTCGCTTTCTCTCTTTCATTCAGTTACGACCGCAGCACATGTCATAGCGCCATAACGCTTAGGGTGGGTTCTCCTATCTGAACCTAATCTGGAAAATCCCTCATACACATTCCCAGAAATTTGTTTCCAAATTTTAAAACCCTGTCAAGTTGACAACTAGAGATTAATTGTCACAATTTTCAAAAAAACGAAATGTCATGCTGACTGACCCAAGTCAGCATCTCCACAAATTCCTGTTCAGAGGATTGGCCCAAGGATGCGCCCACCACTCAAAACACAGTCTTTTCAGTGAGCCAATTCAACTTGTTTTGACGTTTTACTGAGAATACTGGGGTTAGGCTAGGTAACATTAAATTGTTTGAAAAAGTTATTGTGTTCTGTGTGAGTTGGCAATGATTTATGTACAATGCATATTTTACATACTATTAGGCTGACCACAATTTAGAAATATTTGAAAATTTAGGAGATACTGCTCTGGAAGCATTGAGGGTCTTATACTTTACATTAGTGTAAAAATAATATGTATTCAGAAGAAATCATCCTTTGGACCTCGAATTTTGTTCTTCCCGGCTAACAGCGTGCTGGGCATGAAGCAGAGCATTGTTGCTTGCAGCCACCCACATGGTGACAAGGGAACAATCAGTTCTCTGTGGTGTCCTGTGGCTATGCAGTGATGTTGGCGAGGTATACTAAATGTCCCAATAACATAGTAGGTTCAATTTAGGGTTGATATTGTTGGGTTGTAACCTCAATCACAAGTGGAGGAGCTCCCATACTTAAAAATTGTTGAAATGGTAGACAAAGCAAAACTATAAACTCATCTGTAAGTATAGAAACATTTACAAGTAAATATTGATTATTGGTTGCTTCCAAAGTAGAAAGGAAGAAAATTAAATTCAGGAAGGTATACATCTGGAAATTTCAGTAACATTTGTAGCATTTTCTTTCTTTAGAATAATTTATAGAACCTAAGATAAAATATTGGTTTGGACAAATATGCTTAGTATTACACAGGTATTTGTAATGCCTATGTAATGTGTTGTTAAGCATTTAAGAAATGTGATCTTTACAACATTGAGCATTGGCTTTCAGGGATGTTACTAGACCTTGTATGAACAGTGCTCCTGTGGACACAGCATTGGCAAAACACTTCAATATATTTGTAATGCAGGGAGAGAGACACACAGAGAGATATAGAGAGGCACTTTTCGGTGGGAAGGGTTGTGGCGCTTGGAAGACCCCTTGTTTGCTGCTCAACTGAAGATGAATTTTATGGTTTTAAGTCCTTCCTGTTTGATACGAATTATAGTTATGATCATAATTTGGATTTTTATAATTCTTTTTGTCTTCATTTGGAAGAATATTGAAAAATATTGAATTAAGCCCCTTTACAATTTGTGTTACAGGTACAGTTATTTAAGAAGGAAAACAATTTATTATAATTTTAACTTTTATGACTAAATGTGTAGTTATTATTTTTTATTTTATACAAGCTTCCATACTCTTAAAAATTATTTTTGGAAAAGCATATTACACTTAGTCTTTATTTCAAGAGCTGCCTTTAGAATAGGCATGTCCAAGAACTTAACCCTCAAATATTGTCTTAAGAATGTCCTCAGTCATTGAATACTGAGTGATGTGAAATCTTAAAATCTCATTAGTATAAATGCTAATTTTGAGTACATTGAAATGATAATTTTTTCTTAGCCATTCTATATGACTGATGAATTATTTGTTTTTGCATTTTATTAAGGTTGTTTGCATTGAAATCATTTTTTATTACATAAAATGTTATTCTTTTGAAACACTAAATAATTAAAGTAATTTAAATATTATATTCCAGTGATTCTATTTTCAGATTTTTGTTCAGTGATTATATATGCACTGTTTGTCTTTATATGCATAATATAATATTTGATGAGGTTTCCAGCTTGTATGCCCCAAAGTGATTTTACTATGTATAATTTTATACTTCATATTTACCAGTAAGATTATCCCTCAGAATAAATCATGTTTAATTTCATTCCTGCACTTAAAATCAGATTTTATACAAGCATTATTATTATTATTTTAATTATTATTATTATTTATTTACTTGAGGAGGAGGGAGAGGGAGAGGGGGAGAGAGAGAGAGAGAGAAAGAGAGAAAGAGAGAATGGGCATTCCAGGGACTCCAGCCACTGCAAATGAACTCCAGGTGCATGTGCCCCCTTGTGCATCTGGCTTATGTGGGTCCTGGGAATTGAACCAGGATCCTTTGGCTTTGCAGACAAAGGTCTTAACTGCTAAGCCATCTCTCCAGCCCACAAGCATTATTTTTATTTGAGGAGTAATTACTAGTAGTTAAGTGATGATAGTAAATTGTAGGTTATGGAAAATTAATGAAAAACTCTATTTGCTCTCTGATTTAATTTAGTATTATGTCTTTAACTTGACCAATAGTTTCATTATATTATCTTGTCTATTTAATTCTTTGTTTTTTTGTTTTATTTTTTTCCCAGCTTGTGATGAATGGAAAACATTACCGAAACCAAATCTTCATAGAGATGTCAACAGATTTGGACACTCTGCAGTAGTCATTAATGGGTAAATGAACTGCATTTAAGATTTTTAGAGGCTGAAGATGATGAATAATTCTTGACACTTCCACTCGTTCTGATATTCCTTTTGAAAGTCACCATTGAATTTTATGTATCCTTACTCCTGTGGGGTGCCACATCCTTTACTTTTGTTTGGTCTACATCTGTGTAAGAGCTGTGGGCATTGTTAAGGAAAAGTGCTGAGATAAAACTGCAGGGACCTTGTAAAGTCATTCTGAATTCTTTCCTTCCCATGGATTTGATAGGAATGAGTAAGGGGGCTGTAGAGAGATGTTAGTGGTTAAGGTGCTTGTCTGCAAAGCCTAAGGGCCAAGGTTCAATTCCCTAGTACCCACATAAGCCAGATGTGCAGGTGGCACATGCATCTGGCATTTGTTTGCCCTGGTATACCCACTCTCTCTATTGCTCTTTTATCACGTTTTGCTTGAAAATAATAAAAAATTTAAAAATAAACAGATTTTAAGGAAATGATAGATCATAACCCTATTTCTATGCAGGAAAACAGAAGAACTAGACAAGTAAGAACCAGATTCCCATTTGAGTTTTATCATTATCCAAATATGTGATTTTAATAAAATATTTTATTTTTATTTGTTTGACAGAGAAAGAGGGGAGAGTGAGTGAGAGAGAGAGAGAGAGAGAGAGAGAAAGAGAGAGGAATGGGCATGTCAGGGCCTCCAGCCACTGCAAATGAACTCCAGATGCGTGCGCCCCTTTGTGTATCCGGCTAACGTGGGTTGTGGGGACTCAAACCTGGGTCCTTTGGCTTTATAGGCAAACGCTTTAACCACTAAGATATCCCTGCAGCCCAAATATGTGAACTTTAACAAGTTTTGTACCCTCTCTAGACCTTAATATCTATATACCTACTTGTAATATCTGTATACCTACTTTTAGTATCTATATGACTACTGGGAAATTGGACTAGATAACTAAGTTACCATCTTTCCTTAGATTATAAAAGTTTTTGAAATTTAAGATAGGATTTTACACTGTAACTCAAGCTGGCCTGGAACTCACGGTAGGGTCCAGGCTAGAATGAATTCATGGCAATTCTTTTGCCTCATGAATGCCTACTGGTCATTTATTATAAAAGAATAAAATTCTATAAGAACTCTATGTTTAATATTTAAATTCTGTATCTGTATTAAAGGTGTTAACTCCAGGTTGATATAGTGACAGATCATTATCGCAGCAGTCACAGGTCTGAGGCCAGCGGGTCATTGAGTTCAAGGTCAGCCTAGGCTGCAAATTCTAGGCCAGCCAAGGCTGCATAGAAACTCTAAAATGTAACAAAACTGAACAAAACTAAACACAGCCCCTCCCCACAAAAATAACCATGATAATTTCAGATAGCAGTTCTAAAGTCTAACCTAATATTCAGGCTCGACTATTACCTCCTTAAAAAGATTACTATTTTGGGCTGGAGAGATGGCTTAGCAGTTAAGCGCTTGCCTGTGAAGCCAAAGGACCCCAGTTCAAAACTTGATTCCCTAGTACCCACATAAGCCAGATGCAGAAGGTGGTGCATGCATCTGGAGTTTGTTTGCAGTGGTTGGAAGTCCTGGTGCACCCATTCTCTCTCTCTCTTGCTTGCTTCCAAATAAATAAATAAAAATATACAAAATTTTAAAAAGTTTACTATTTTATTAGAATCATAGAGATTTTTTTCTGAAAAAAGACTTATAGTTACTCCTTTTATTACATTGTTAATAAACATATTTTTCTAAACTTCATGTTTTCTTAGTATATTAATGTCTATGCAATATTTTAGATTTTATCTGGAATGTCTTTAAGAAGTGTTAAATCGTTCATCTTGTATTTTTACATCAAATTTTATGTTAGAAATATTTTAAATACTAGTTCTGATATAAGTACTTAAAATATATAAACTGCACAGTTAAATATGTTTATTATAAAACTAACTTATTAGGCAGAGCTTGTTAATTTTGTTTAAGGTTTTTGTTTTGTTTTTAATAGGTCTATGTATATATTTGGTGGATTTTCTAGTGTACTCCTTAATGATATCCTTGTATACAAGCCTCCAAATTGCAACGCTTTCAGAGATGAAGAACTTTGTAAAAATGCTGGTCCAGGGATAAAATGTGTTTGGAATAAAAATCACTGTGAATCATGGGAATCTAGGAATACCAATAATATTCTTAGAGCAAAGTGCCCTTCTAAAACAGGTAAGTTTTTTTTTTTTTTAATACTCTTTTCTGGTTTCAGAGTTTCTCTATTTGACTATAAGAAGAAATGCATTTTGCTTACGGAATTATCTTTGCAGATTTTAGACATGAATTATTCATATTTTAATGAAGAAATATAATATTTGAGTTAGGCAGCCATTAATCATTTATCTTTGTTAGTTTTTTAGTTGTATTTTTAAAATCTGTATCTATGGATATATCTTATATGTGCTGTTACAATTACCTTATCCATTGATATCTATTGATATGTTTTTTATATAGTGTTAGTAGGCAGCTTCAGGTGAGATGAACTTCTCAAGCACAGTTATGGTGGAAGGGATATTTATTGAAGCTTACAGATCCAGGGAAGCTTACATAATGGCAGAAGAAGCTGGCCTGCCTTCACCGATCCAAGCAGAGATAGAGAGAGAAGCCACAGCCCTCCAAAGCTGAAAGCCACAACCACACAGCACAGTTCAGGAACAGTTTATTTCAGTCTTACAGATTCCAGGGGAAGATTTATCATGGCAGAAGAATCTGCCTCACTAATCATATATCCATAGCAGAGAAACAAAGAGAACAGCTCAAGCTGGCTCTCTACGCACCTTAGGAAGAGGCTAAAGATCTGCCGTCAGTGATATACCTCCTCCAATAAAGCTCTGTCTGTTAGAGACTCAAGTTACAAGCTAAATCTTAATCCAAAATACCTATTGTTGAGCTGGACATGGTGGTGCATGCCTTTAATCCCAGCATTTGGAAGGGAGAGGCAGTCAGATTGCCATGAGTTCAAGGCTAGACTGAGACTACAGAGTGAATTCAAGAGCAGCCTAGGCTAGAGTGAGATGCTACCTCAAAAAAAAAAAAAAAAAAAATATATATATATATATATATATAAAAATAAATAAATAAATAAATATATATATATATATATATATATATATATATATATATATATATATATATACACTCAAGGCTATGGGGCCATTTACATTCAAATGACCACATTTTGCCCTAGCCCCCATAGACTCATGATCATTTCATAATGCAAAATGCACTCAGTCCCACTTCAAAGTCTACATAGTTAGTCTTTACCAATTTTAATACTGCTCAAAAAAAATCTACAGTCTCATTTGAGATTCACTACTGTCTCTTAACTGTGAATGAACCCTGTAAAACTAAAATACAAGTTACATACTTCCAATGCATAATGGCTCAGAGAAAAGAAGGCATAACAAGGAGAGACTGGACCAATGTAAAATCAATAACCAGCAGGTAAACACCAAACATTTGCAGTTCCAGGTCTTACGTCTGTAACCAGTGACAAAGTCTCTGGGTTTCCAATTCTGTTCTTGTAGCTCACAACCCCAGGAGAACTCCATCCTGAGTTGAGCTGGTGGCTCTCCTTGGCAGCTGTTCCACAGTGATGACATTTCTAATCTCCTTGGGTTCCTATTGCAAACCACGGCTCACCTTCATAGCTCCATACAGTGACTTTACTGGGTCTCCATACAGTGGTTTCTTCCCTGCTGCCCATTGCCACATGTCAGTGGATTCTGAAACTGCATGTACCACATGACCCAATTCCCTGCATGCTTTCAAAACCAGTACCAGGTGGGCAGCACTGCCAAATTTGTAACTCCGGGATAAAGCTTGATCTTGAAGAGCAGGATAGTTCTTCTCCAGTCTTCTTTCAAGCCTTTCAAAATAATTTGCATTCATACTAGCTTGAGCCTCCATGGCTTGGTTTTCAGCCTTAGGGCATCTTGATCATTGTCAGTTGGTCCACCTGTAGTGGAGGTAATCTTCGTAACTGCTGTAGCTTAGGTAGCCTAAAACCAGTCTCTGTGCCTTCAGACTTCAACCTTGCTTGAATTTTTCCTGTGTTATCTTTCCTATCTTTCTGCTGTATACTTCTTCCAAGAAGACTAATCCTTTACTTAAAACTCAACTTTGTTCAAATTTCCAGGGCGTGGGTGGAATATAGCCAGAAGCTTGGTTCCAACAGAATTGCAGTTACCTTCTCATTGCTGGCACAAAGCACTTGACCAAAAGTAGCTTATGGGAGGAAAGTTGTTTATTTTACCTTACAGTCTCAAGAGGGAAGTTTCATGATGGTAAGGGAAAATACAGCATGAGCAAAGGCTAGACGTCACATCCTTGACAACATCAGGGTGAAAATCAGCCGCAGGAGACTGAGCCAAATTCTGGCATAAGCCCACCCCCAACAACATACCTTTTTGAGCAAGGCTCCACCTACAAAATTACCATCAGCTGGGGATCACACATTCAGAAAACATGCGTTTATTGGGGAGACGTACTTCAAACTCACATGTAATAAGGTCATATATAAATCGTTATGTAATAAGGTTAGCATATTTTAAAATATATTATTTCCCAGAAATATTATCTACTTCAAAGAAATAATATGAGGTGATTTATATTATATTTGTTGTTTTCTGTTTTGAAATTAAAAAAAAATATTTATTTGAGAGAGAGGGGGAGAATGGAGAGAAAGTGGGCATGCCAGGGCCTGTAGTCAGTGCAGATGAACTCCAGGCACATGCGTCACCTTGCCCATCTAGCTTTCATGGGTGCTGGGAAATGGACCTGAGTCCATTGACTTTGCAGACAAGCGCCTTAACTGCTAAGCCATCACTCCAGCCCTGGTGTTTTTTTTTCAAAGCACTATTTTATTTATTTTATTTGAGAGAGAGAGAGAGAGAGAGAGAGAGGGAGATAGATAGAGAGAGAGAGAGAGAGAAACAGAGGAAGAAGAGAGAAATTCAGGGCCTCAGCCACTGCATTCGAACTCCTGATGTTTGTGCCACCTAGTGTGACCTAGTACTTGCTTTACCTGTGTGCGTCTGGCTAACGTGAGATATGGAGAGAGATCGAACATGCATCCTTAGGCTTTGCAGGCAAGCGCCCTAACTGCTAAGCCATCTCTCTAGCCCGTGTTTTCATTTTTTTAAAAAAAATTTGATTTAGTAGTTTTCTTTTCATCAAATACAGGCAGTTTGGTACCATTGTTTAGGCTCATCTATGATCTACCCCCTCCCATTGGACCCTCCTTGTTGATGTACATGGGTCGTGCATTGTGGAGTTAGCCCACAGTTATTGGTACGATAAATGTCTCTGCAAATCATGACCCAACATGTGACTCTGACATTCTTTCTGCCCCCTCTTCCGCAAAATTTCCCTGAGCCATGTTGGGTTCATTTTTAGTCTGCTTCAGTGCTGAGGTGTTGGGGGCCTCTGAGGCTCTGGCTCTCTGATTTGGTAGGAGTTGATTTTTCTCTGCGTTGCTCTCCTTCCCCTTTGTGCTGGTATCTGGTTCACAGGAAAACATCACCCTTGCTTATTTCGCCAGTTGTCCTTAGTTTCAGTTGGGTCCCTTTTGAGGTATGTTGGGGCAGCTCTCTTCTTAGGATCTGCATCTATCTGAAAAAGAGAAGCAGATTCTCCAACGGAGAGTAAGTTATCACCCAGAAAATTGAAATAACACTTACTTTTTTGATAGAGAGTTTGATAGGTGTAGGCCCTCTTGTACCCCATGATTGATGGTAGCTTGATATTGTAGAGTGGGCTTGTGTTTGGGTATGGTTCTGACTTGTTTCCCAGCTCCAGCTATGGATCTAGTACCACTGAGTGGATCAGTTAGTCATTGCCAAACAACATTGTAAAGTTAAAATTTATTTGAATTCTATGATAATAGCTTTATTTTAATTTCTTATATAAAATGGAAATTAAGTAATTCATATTTATGAGCAACTATTAGTCAGCACTTTAATTTTTAATGTGTATGACAGTTATTTTCTTTAATTATGAGATGGCTTTACTACATTTTTGATACTACAACTAACAAATGTGTCTAAGTTAAGTTAAACACTGTCAACCTAAACATCTCTCAATGCCTTTAGAAAGAATTTATTATGGGGCTGGAGAGATGGCTTAGTGGATAAGGCACTTGCCTGTGAAACCTAAGGACGCATGTTTGACTCTTCAGATCCCACGTAGGCCAGACACACAAGGTGGTGCAAGTGTGTAAGTTTTCACATGTGCACAACGTTGCGCGTGTGTCTGGAGTTTGGTCACAGTAGCTGAAGGCCTGGCATGCCTGTTGTCTTCCTCTTGCTTGGCCTCACTCTCTCACATAAAAAAAGGCCAGTCTGTTGGGCTTGCCTGAAAACAAGAGAATTTATTATGATGCTTTTTTTTTTTTTTTTTTTGGACAGATCATAATACATTTTTGTGGTAAGCCCTTTTTCTCTATCTAAATGTGTAACATGGAAATGGCTCCTGTAATTTCAAACTACAATGTTGACTTCATCTTTGGGAATGTATTTTGATGCTGTTTTTGTTTTGTTTTTTTTTTAAATTTCAGTTTTCCTAAGTAGATATTATTAACCAGTGAATTAAGAAGTGTGACATTTTCTTTTCCATCCCAACATATTTTGTCTCCTATTTGTGTTACAGCTGCTTCTGATGACAGATGTTACAGATACGCAGATTGTGCCAGCTGCACCGCCAATACAAATGGCTGCCAGTGGTGTGATAAGAAATGCATTTCTGCAAACAGTAATTGCAGCCTGGTTAGTACTTAAAAGTAAATGGTGGTGTTGTTAACATGACATTTACATCCTCTGCCTTCCATTTAATCTCACTGTGTCAAACAGCAAGGAGTTTACATGTCAAAGCAGAAAATATGTGTTGAATCATTCACACATTGGTACAACGTGAAAGTCGTGCTATAGCTTTTTGCTCAAATCGATCAGTCTCTTCCCTCTTACAACGACTATCTTATGTTTGTGAATTTCATGAATGAGACTGAAAAATTTTCCACATTTAGACTTACAGTTTAGTTTCAGATGTCGTCTTTAAGTGCTGTTTTCTGGGCTGATGGAAATAGGTATTAAAGTCATTTCCATGAGACAGTGTTATGGGTCTAATTGTCACACACTTTGTTGTAGTTACCTTCTTGCTTGGACAAAGCACTTGTCCAAGAGTAGCTGATGGGGGTAGTTTTTACAGGGGAAGCCTCATGACGGCAGGAATAAGCATTCCATGAATAGAGGCTGGATCTCACTTCTGCCACAGCAGGTGGAAAAATGCAGCATCAAAGGGAAGCTGACTATAACACCCAAAGCCTGCCAACAACACACCTCTTCCAGCAAGGCGTCACCTCCCAAGTTGCCAAGATGAGAAAGTGGGTAGCAAGTCTTCAGCACACATGAGTTTATGGGGAGCATCTGATTCAAGCCACCACATTCTGCCTATAAATTCATGATTATTTCATTTTGTATAAATGCATTTAATCTAATTTAAAATCCCCATTGTCTTTTTTTTTCAACCCTAAAATTGTTCAAACATCCACATAATCGAAGGTCTCTTAACTATGATCCTATAAAACAAAAAAACACCTAATGGCACAGAGGTCATATTCACACTGCAAAAGATGACATTACGAGTAAAAATTTAACCAATAAGATCTAAGCCAAGCAGGTCAAACATCGAATCTTGTAGTTCTGTGTCCAGTCGGGACTGATACTGAAGTCTCTGGGGTTCTGATTCTGCTCCTGCAGCTTGACTCCCCATAACTCCTTTGCAAGCCAGCAGCTCTTCTTGGCAGCCGTATCACAGTCCTGCCGTCTCCAAAGCCCAGCTCTCCACGGCCGCTCCCAGTTCATTCCTGCCGTGACTCCAGTGGGCCTCATTCAGGGGCTGCAACAGCCCCTGTCCTCTGTTGCACAGTGGCCGCCTTTGAAAGAACGGCCTTGCAAATCAAAACGAGCCTCTCATTTCTGCATTGTGACGCTTTCAGTACTAGTACCAGGTGGGCCACAAATTTTTTTTAATCTCGGGGGGTGGGGGGAATAAATCCAACTTGGAGGAACAGAAAACTCCTTCAGCATTCTGGACCCCTGCTTAGTGCATTCTTGCTATCCCAATGCAGAACCGCTGTCCCACTTTCACTGGTGGTGATTTCTGAAATAATTGCAGCTGGACAGGGCTGCTACTTCCTGCCCCACACTTTCACTTCTTTGTGTGCCGTATATTCCTGCTCATGGCAGCACATTTCTTCTGCAGTCAACTCTGCTTAACTTCCCGTGAGGCAGGCCGAATGCAGCGCAGACCTCACACAAACTGCTTTTAGTCTAGTCACGACCAAGACTTTTCTGCCCCTCCTGAGCCAAGCGTCATAATACACAGTTCTTACCATGTTTATGTCTTCCAACTCTGACCAATATGGCCTATCAAACACTGATCAAAGTACTATAAGATTTCTTTTTGGTCCAAAGTTTCAAGTCTTTCCATATTCTTCCCACAAATCAGTGCTGAAAGATCAGAGCTACATGGTCCGGTCTCTAGCAGCAGCTGTCCTCACTGTCACCAGGTTTCTGTTGTAGTTGCATTCTTGTTACTGGGACAGAGCAGCTGATGGGGGGAAAGGATTGATTTTGGCTTACAGTCTCTATGGGAAGCCTCGTCATGGCAGGGGAAAATAGGGCATGAGTCAAGGTTGAACGTTACTATTGCCACAGCAGGTGGAAAACAGAGTGAGGTAAGCTCTGGCAATGAGGAATTGGCTGTAACACCCTAAAGGCTGCCTCCAGTGACACACCTTTTCCAGCACGGTTGTACCTTCCAAATCTCCCATCAGGGCTGGAGAGATGGCTTAGCAGTTAAGCACTTGCCTGTGAAGGCTAAGGACCCCGGTTCGAGGGTCGATTTCCCAGGACCCACGTTAGCCAGATGCACAAAGGGGCACACGCATCTGGAATTCATCTGCAGTGGCTGGAAGCCCTGGCGTACCCATTCTCTCCCTCTCTCTCTGTCTCTCTCTCTCTCTGCCTCGTTCTCTGTCTGTCACTCTAAAATAAATTAAAAAAAAATAAACCAAATCTACCATCAGCTGGGGACTAAGCATTGAGAACACATGAGCTTATGGGGGACAGATGATTCAAACCATCACACACTGTTTAAATTTAACCTGAAATGTTGATATTAATTTCTCTTTTATCTGACTTTAAAGTACATTTTTTATTAAAACTGGAGACAATTTGGTCTCACGGGTGACTTTTTTTATTATAATAATTGTGGGACTGTATTTCCCATATAGCATGCAGAGGCCAGGTGTATTAATTAACATTCAATGAAGTATAGAACAAAAATTTGAAATTTTAATATTGCCATGATGTGACTATTTCAAAAATCAAAAATTTTTGTTATATTTTCATACATTTATTATTGTTTACCTAATGGGAGTTATTTTAATGGAAATATCAAAGAAGTAAAATGTCATAGGAATAAACAACTTTTATTAGGGTTCTTCAGAGGAATAACTATGTCTATACATCAAATATATAAAATCGTATTTATGTATATGAATATAAAGAACTACTGATGTGATTGTGAAAGTCCCCATGATCTCTTTGTCACTTACAAATGGGACATCCTGGTATAGATTGTGGTGGAAGCATAGAAGCCTAGGAACCAATGAGCTCGCCAAGTGCAGGAAAGGACAAATGTCTCAGCTTAGGAGGCAGGTAGAGAGCATTTCTTGTTTTCCTAATTGTCTTCTCTGCTCAGGCCCTCCATATTGTTGGATGATGTCTACTCACACTGGAGACTGGGGTGGTTGTGTACTTTAGTCAGCTTTTTCAAATGACAATTTTGTAAGAATACTTTTATTTATTTATTTGGGAGGGAAGGAGGAAGGAGAGAGGAAGAGAAAGTGAAAGAAAGAAAGACAGAGAAAGTGAGAATGAATGAGAATTGGTCTCTTGCCAGTATTAAACAACTCCAGATGTAAGTGCCATGTTATTCATCTTACTTTACATGGATACTGGGGAATCTAACCTGGGCCATCAGGCTGTGCAAGTGCTTTTACCTATTGAGCCATCTTTTTAGTCCCTCAAATGGTACTGTTATTTGGACACATACTCACAGACACACCTAAAAATAATATTTGAGCCAGACTATATGTCCTAGTCAAATTGACACAGAAAATTAGATATCACAAAATTAAAATGGAAAAAAATTATTCGTTAAAAATCATAAAACGATTTTATTTTAACCTTTTTGGATAACCCTGGATGAGTTTTTCTGTTTAGACACTGTCTTAATCTGTTTAGGTGCTAAAATAAAACAGTTTAAAGTATGTGTGGCTTATAAGCCACAGGAATTTAATACTCATACTTCTGAAGGGTAGAGACTTCATGTTCTAGGCACTGATTAAGTCAGTGTCTGGTGAGGACTTGAGTTCTGATTCATGGATAGTTCCTTCTCAGTGTCTTCTCCTATGGAGGGATGGAAGCTTTAGTTTCTTTGGATATACAGAAGTCTCCTATATATGAAGTCTCCATTTTATGACCAAATTACATCTCCAAAGTTCTTTCTTCACATAGGTGGCTAGATTTCAATATGTAAATTTTGGAAAATACACATGTGTAGGTAAAGATTCTTCCATCTCAAAAATTATATTATGTAAATTGCTGACAAATGTCATTTTATGACAAGTCCTTTTGCTTTATTTTGTTTTATTTTTTAAAAATATTTTATTTATTTGCAAGGAGAGAGAGAAGGAAGGAGAGAGAGAGATAGAGAGAGAGAGAGAGAGAGGGAAAGAGAGAGAGAAAGAGAGAATGGGTGCTCCAGGGCCTCTAGCCATTGCAAAGGAACTACAGACACATGCTCCACTTTATGAATTTGGATTTACATGGGTACTGGAGTGTCAAACCCTAGATCATTAGACATTACTGGCAAGCACCTTAACCACTGAGAAATCTCTTTAGCCTTGCTTTATTTTTGTTTTGATGATGTGTTAACAGTGAATGCATTGGATGCCATAGTATGAGTGAGCAGATGGCCCACTCTTATTTAGAATTTTCTGTAATGGTGGAACAGTTTCATCAGAATGTTTGATGATTACACTAAACCAAATGCTAATGGATATGAATGGTCTATGGGATTTTAGTCTAAATTATGTGTATTGCTATTCTCTTGCATTACTCTATTTACTGCAGTTTGCATATTTTGTATTTTAATAGATCAAAAAATCATTTATTTCCATAGATTTACATTTAAAATTTATATCTAAATATATTAAAGATTAGTACAGCAATGATTACTCTTCATAGTATATTCACTATGAGTATCTGGTTCATTAGTTCAAAATGTTTCCATTAACATTCTTTCATTGCTGATTAACTTGTTTCTGTGTGTGATTAAAATAGAACCATGTATTATAGTTATTCAGTATCAGTATACAACCATGCTGTTTTTAATGGACAACAGTGGAATTATTTGGATTAGATTCTATTGTAACTATTGTTCTAGGAATCGATAGTAAGCTATTATTCTTATTCAAACATAGTTAGCCATTCTTTTGTCATGTTTATGGGTTTATTTATTCAATAATTCAGGCAAATTTATTTATTTTCAATTAGCTGGCAGGATTTGAAAATTCTGTTCTATTGTCCACATAGAATAATACTAAGATTTATTTGCTATTTAAATACAAAGTCTGGGCTGGAGCAATGGTTTAGTAGCTAAGGCACTTGCCTGCAAAGACAAAGGACCCAGGTTCAAATCCCCAGTACCCACATAAGCCAGATGCATAAGGTGGCACATGCGTCTGGAGTTTGTTTGCAGTAGATAGAGGCCCTGACACACACATTCTCTCTCTATCTTCCTCCTTCTAATAAATACAAGATCTTTAAATCAGAGGAAAATGACTTTAAGGAAGTTTATGTGTTTCTAAAGGAAATGTGGTGGAGGAATCAGTCACAAAATAGCTTGAAACTTGTAAAAGTGTATTATCTGTGATATTTTTAAGGATGAGTAAGATAAACATTGTATCTGGAACATTTTTATCTGTTGTCATAGAGCAAATATAGTTGATTCTGAAGAAATTAGTACTCTTGGCTTGAGGTGACTGAAAGTATAATAGTTTACCAGTAAATATTTGGTGGGTGACATTTAAAGTACCTAGAAGGATAAATATTATTATATTAAGTTTTTATATGTGAGATAATTGTAACTTAATTTTAAGTCCAAAGTGATACACAGAAATAACTCAGTTGGTTATAGCTTGGCATTTGCCTCATATGGACACGGCCTCATCAGCCTGCGTTCCTTAGCTTGGCTGCTCTCGTTGTCTCAGGTCCAGTTAGAAGAATATGCTCTAAAGTTGCTGCAGTTTGCTTGCATACTAAATGACTTGGGGGTTCACTAGGCACAGAAGCAGATTTAAGCCTAATTTAACTCAACAAACTAATACAATGAGAGAAATTCTGATTCAGTAGAATTAAGTTGGGAGCTAGAAGTTATATTTTATTTATTTTTATTTTTTAAAAGCTTAACCTTCTTTTTTTTAAAATATCTTTTGTTCATTTTTATTTATTTATTTGAGAGTGACAGAGAGAGAGAGAGAGGGAGAGAGAGAGACAGATAGAGAGAGAATGGGCGCGCCAGGGCTTCCAGCCACTGCAAACGAACTCCAGATGCATGCGCCCCCTTGTGCATCTGGCTAACGTGGGTCCTGGGGAATCGAGCCTCGAACCGGGGTCCTTAGGCTTCACAGGCAAGCGCTTAACCGCTAAGCCATCTCTCCAGCCCTAGAAGTTATATTTTAAAGTTCACTAGGAGCTTAAAAAGACTTGAAGTTTAAGAATCCTTGTTCACTGGTTCAAAATAACACTTACCTTTATCTCTCAATTTTCTAGTCTGTCAGAAACTACACCAAATGTCATGTGAGAAATGAGCAGATTTGTAACAAGCTCACGAGCTGCAAAAGCTGTTCACTAAACTTGAATTGCCAGTGGGATCAACGACAACAAGAATGCCAGGCTTTGCCAGGTAACACGCCACTGCTTGGTAAATGAGTCTGTAGTCTACAGATGTGTATTAAATTACCATCAGCGCAGGCACCCCATTTTCTAATTGGAGTGGCAACTTATCAGTACTCATATAATAGCATTGTTTTTAATAGGAAAAGTTTCATAACTACATGACTGCAAGTTGTTTTCAGATGTTCATAGTTTCTTGAGTTACTGGTGACCTGGTCGTTTAAAATAAATTATTACTTAAAATGCTGATAAGTTAAAGACATAGACCATAATATGCAGACTCAATATACAGGCTTGAAAAATACTATTTTGTCCTATATTATTATTAATTTTTAAGACTTAGACTTTATTAGACTAAAAGCAGGAAAGAGGAGAAAATACAGCACTCCTGCCAGGTAGCAGGTAAGAGGGGAGAGGGAGCCCGCATGGGGGTAGGGGTAGGGACCACCCATCTCAGCCCAGCCGGGCCAAGATGGAGGCGCCTACCAGACCAGGGACCTGGAAATTCAGGAAACGGGAAATGCCAAAAAGAGGCCTTTCCCACCTAGTAAGCAGCTAACATTTTAATGTGGTGAGTTTTACCTTAAGGCTCACGTGAGCCTGAGAAAGAACTGATTGGTCTGGGCTCAGGAAGGGGTGAAGAGAGAAAGAGAGAAAGAGAGAAAGAGAGAGAGGGAGAGGGAGAGAGAGGGAGAGAGAGGGAGAGCTGATTGGATGAGACTGGATCAGACTCTGAATTTCAGTTCAGCTGGATCAGGTAGGCTGTGTTACACTCTTTTCCTCCCTCTTTGGGGCCCTCTCATGACTAATTCTCCCTCATTCCCCTTCTCTTGAGAAGAAACTCTACCTGCTGTTAGGGGAAAGGGAATGATAACAGGCAGGCTCTACTTCCGGCTGGATGGGGTCATAGAGTATGGCAATTAGCGACATCTGTGTGGGGTATCTAAAGGCCCAAGAGTCAGTCAGACATCCCATCACTACCTGTATGTAGACTTAAAAAATTTATTTATTTGAGAAAGAGAGAGAGGAAGAAAGAAAGAGAGGAAGAGAGAGAATGCATGCACCAGGGCCTCTAGCCACTGCAAGTGAATTCAGATACATGCCCCACCTTTTGCATCTGGCTTCATGTAGGTACTGGGGGATCAAATCTGGGTTGATAGACTTTGCAGTGCCTTAACTGCTGAGCCATCTCTCTGGCCCTGTATGTAGATTTTTTTTTTTAACGAGTGAAAACCATTCTTAGTCTATCAGTATTTTATATTTTATTACCGATAAATTATTGTGGATGGGTGCACTAAGGTTTTGACTTGTCGTCCTTGCATCTAAGTAAATCCCAGAGTGCATCTTCCAATCCATCCTAGGGTAGCTATATACACAAGGAATGAGTGTTCTTCTTAAGTATAGGCTGGTAGAGTGGAAAAACTGAACAACAGCAAGGGTAGAGATAAGGCGTATTTTATAATGACAAGGAGAGCAGAACTATCTGCCAGTATCTTGTTTTAGGTTTTAATGTACCCCTTTGTGCTTGGTTAAACTTTTTAATTTTCTTGAGTGTTTAAGACTAAGCAGGTTGCTAAAATTTACTTAAATATGTATTTTTGGAGGTTAAGATTCTTCACGAGAATCTAGGGACCCGGGAGAAGCACTATGGCTCTATTAGGATGAGCCAGAGCCATGGTGACCACGTGGTCTTTCCTCTTGTGGGCAGCCTGGAGGACCAGTTTTCCTCTGTTGTAGGTGGTACACAATTTCTTTTATTTCTGGGTCTCCATGTCGTCCCTGATGATGAAGACAGATGACTTACCAGAGATCCAGTGTAAAACATTAGAAGCTTCCTATCACCATCTGTGGACTTTTAATTAAATTAAATTAATTAATTAATTTATTTATTTGAGAGCGACAGACAGAGAGAAAGACAGATAGAGGGAGAGAGAGAGAATGGGCGCGCCAGGGCTTCCAGCCTCTGCAAACGAATTCCAGACGTGTGCGCCCCCTTGTGCATCTGGCTAACGTGGGACCTGGGGAACCGAGCCTTGAACCGGGGTCCTTAGGCTTCACAGGCAAGCGCTTAACTGCTAAGCCATCTCTCCAGCCCCGTCCGTGGACTTTTGACCTGGGAATAGAGGCCAATACATATCCATCCGTCCGTCCGTCCGTCCGTCCGTCCGTCCATCCATTCATCCATCCATCCATCTATCTATCTGTTAGCTCCAGTGACTCATGTTGGCTTTGGCGTCTACATATGAATATTAAAACAATAAGAGAGAAAGTTTTAGCAACCTGGAAGGACATATATATATATATATATATATATGGCACATCTGATTATTGAAACATAGCTAGAGAATGTCTCAAAAGCATAAAGTCACTCAGTCTAACATGTAAGTTTAGTTGTCCAGTGACAGTGGAGGCCCTATCTGAAGCTTAGCAAGCAGGCATGTCTTATCCTTTAAATATCTAAGAGCTATAAGCACCAGCAGAATGTGTTACCAGTCCTAAACACAATATTTCTATCAACAAATCTAAACCAATTAGTTTACCCTAGAAAATGCCAGGAAAAGACAAGTCAGACAGTATAAAGTCTTGGCACCTATGTTTGAAAACATCTTTTATTAGTCTGGATAAAACCATTTTGTCACATGTAAGAGTAGAGAATAACCTGATTATTGTTGAACTAAAACAGCTGAGCTCTAATATGATCTTTGACAAATCTGTTTCGAAGAGAAAACATTGCTGGACAAACAATGTTTCTGGTTTAATCTTGAATAATAATCTGATGTATATTAGAGACATTTGATTAAAATAAAGCAATTTTATATTTTAACCATGATTACAAAAATCAGTGATGAAGCTTAGGCAGGCTACCACAACATATTTGTGCCTAACAGAAGAAAAAAGTCACATGCCTGAAGTTAAATCATTTAAACTTAAATAATAAACTGAATGATGATCATTTAACAGGATTATCATGAACAAAAAAGGAGTTACCTTTTTTTTTTTTTTTGTATTTTTTATGTGAGAGTAAAAGTGAGTGAGCGAGCAAGAAGGGGGGGATTGATGTGCCAGGACCTCTCACTTCTGCAATCAGAGACCAGACACGTACCCCAGCTTGTGCACATGTCTGACCCTGCACACTTGCATCACCTTGTATGTCTGCTTACGTGGGATCTGGAGAATCAAACATGAGTCCTTAGGCTTCACAGGCAAGCACCTTAACCACTAAGCCATCTCTCCTGCCAGGAGCTATCTTTAAAACCACAGTTTTCTTAGGTATGAGAATCTTATCTTAGAAAATTAAGCACTAATAAATGACCTTAAGACTCAGTTTCCCCAATACTTAAAACCTTGACAAGCAGAGTAACATAGTTAACTTCACTGAGAACTAAGAGCCAGTTTTTATAACCCTTATACCATGGACAAATTAACATCAGTGAGCTGAAATTTATTATCTTGACATCAATTAGACATATTTTAGAGTCTATCTAAATGTTTTGGTTGGCAATTAAAAAATTTTTTTTTGTTTATTATTATTTATTTGAGAGTGACAGACGGAGAGAGATAGGCAGTGGGGGAGGATGGACGTGCCAGGGCCTCCCGCCACTGCAAACGAACTCCAGATGCGTGTGTACCTTGTGCATCTGGCTAACGTGGGTCCTGGGGAATTGAGCCTTGAACCAGGGTCCTTAGGCTTCACAGGCAAGCGCTTAACCAGTCATATCTCTGGCCCTTGGTTGGCCATTTTTTTTTTTTTTTTTTTTTTTTTTTTTGGTTTTTCGAGGTAAGGTCTCACTCTGGCTCAGGCTGACCTGGAATTCACTATGGAGTCTCAGGGTGGCCTTGAACTCTCGGAGATCCTCCTACCTCTGCCTCCCGAGTGCTGGGATTAAAGGCGTGCGCCACCACGCCCGGCTTGGTTGGCCATTTTTAAAGTCCTTGTTAGAACTAAATTTTGGATCAAAGAACCATTTTTAGTTTATGAATTTTTAAAAAAATTATTTTATTTTACTTTATGTATTTGAGAGAGAGAGAGAGAAAGAAATAGAGAGAAATAGAGAGAGAGAAAGAGAGAGAAAGAGCACACCAGGGCCTTATGTTGCTGCAAATGAACTTCAGATGCACGTGCCACCTTGTGCATCTGGCTTATCTGGATCCTGGGGAATTGGACTTGGATCTTTTGGCTTTGCAGGCAAGCACCTTAACTGCTAAACCATCTCTCCATCCCATTTATGAAGTTTTTAGTTAGGATAGTGGTGAAGCAGTGGTCTCAGTGGTCTCAGTCAAGTTGCTGCCTGGGTCGTCGGGCTGCTGTTCTGATTTCTGGAGCTGGGCACTTGCTTTTCCTACGGGGCAAAGCGAGTCGCTGCTGCTGCCTCTGCTGCTGCTGTAGCTGCCACCACCGGAGCCACCACCGCTGCTGAAGCTGCCGCTGCCGTGTCCACCGCCGCTGCTCCCCCCGAAGCCGCTGCTGCGGGATCTGCCGCCGCTGCCGCTCCTGGGTTCGCTGCTGCTGGGGCCGCTGGTACCGGTGCTGGAGCCGCTGAAGTTGCTGCCGAATTCTGCTCCTGCTTGGGTCCCGCCATCAGCCCAAGTTGGCGTGGCCGGTCCCGGGCCGCTGCTGTGTTCGCTGGAGCTGGGCTCAGGCGGTGGGGGAGGGGAGGGAGCCGTGGCTGCTCTGGTTGTCTCGCTGCTCCACGTGTGCTTCTACCTCGCGGTCTGCTCCTCCGCTGCTCGCTGCCGCTCTCCCCTCACGTTTCCTGAGTTGCGGAGAGCACGGTGTGAGGGGAAAATCTCGCACCTGGCTTTTCCTGCGGCTCGAGCCAAGCCTGGCGGTTTTCTGGTGCGCTGCGGCTGCGGCAGTTGGCCGAGCTGCCGGAGCCGCTGTTCCCGCCTGTGCGGGCTCTGGATGCTCTATAACTCTTCTACTTCTCCGCTGCCGCCTCAGTTTCCTATACACCTCACTTTTTAGTAAAAGTGTGTATTTTGCTGAGTTTTTTTGGTCTTTTTCTCCCCTAGGCTGCTTTGGCGTGGTACCTACGCCGCCATCTTAACCGGAAGTCTCTACCCCAGATTACTTTTTAAAATGCACTTTCTGTCAAAAAATTGAGTAAATATTTTTCTGAATTTTAATACAAATTATATCATTTTAATTAATACTTGCTTTTATTTATTTTTTTTAATTTTTTAAAAATTATTTATTTATTTATTTGAGAGCAACAGACACAGAGAGAAAGACAGAGGGAGGGAGAGAGAGAGAGAATGGGCGCGCCAGGGCTTCCAGCCTCTGCAAATGAACTCCAGACGCGTGCGCCCCCTTGTGCATCTGGCTAACGTGGGACCTGGGGAACCGAGCCTCGAACCGGGGTCCTTAGGCTTCACAGGCTAGCGCTTAACCGCTAAGCCATCTCTCCAGCCCAATACTTGCTTTTATAAGAATTTAAAATTTATAAATTATAAAAAAACTCCTTTTAAAATAATTTAATTTTATTCTTCAAAGTTAACATTCTTAGTAAATCCTAAGTACCTTTTCTTTTAAATATGGAAGATAAAGCAGAAAAATAAAAGTTAGCTAGTTTTATCTTCTTACAACATATGATCCATATGTGCACTGGTTAAGTGACTTTCTCAAAACTGACATAAGAAAATGTCAGAGCTATAACAACCACAGGGTCTTTAATTTGTGTTAGTTTTTTGGCCTCTACCTATTTATGCTTTTTTTTTCAAAGAAAACTTTCTGAACCAAGGTAATTCTTAAAACTATTAGAAAATTTCATCACAGAGTTAATGTCTATAAAAGAATCTTTCTTACAAGTTCATTGTAGGAGAATCAAAGTCTGCTTTTATGAAGAATATTCAATCTATGGAGTGTATCCTGGTCTCTTTTATGTTGTTATAACAAAGTTTCAGTCTCACATGGGCTTGGCAGTTTGAAGTGATGTCACCACACTCAAAGGTGGCCCTGCTTTCTATTCATTCTCACAGCTGAGATGATGCTTAGCACTATGGTGGCCCGATATACCAGAATACTAGGTTCATCAGTACAGTTTATTGTAGCCTCAAATCTCCCAGCATGTTTATTTTTTGTCCCATTAAAAAAAATAGGGATAGGGCTGAAGAGATGGTTTAGTAGTTAAGCACTTGCCTGTGAAGCCTAAGGACCTTGGTTCAAGGCTCGATTCCCCAGGACCCACGTTAGCCAGATGCACAAGGGGGCACATGCATCTGGAGTTCATTTGCAGTGGCTGGAGGCCCTGGTGTGCCCATTCTCTCTCTCTCTCTCTCTCTCTCTCTGCCTTTTTCTCTCTCTGTCTGCTGCTCTCATTTCTTAGTGGTTAAGCACTTGCCTGTGAAGCCTAAGGACTCTGCTTCAAGGCTCGATTCCCCAGGACCCACGTTAGCCAGATGCACACGGGGGCGCACACGTCTGGAGTTTGCAGTGGCTGGAGGCCCTGGCACGTCCATTCTCTCTCTCTTTATCTGCCTCTTTCTGTCTCTGCCTGTCACTCTGAAATAAATAAATAAAAATAAACAAAAATATTTTAAAAAATAGGGATAGGTAAAACTAACTACATCCTTCCTTAATTCATTAAGGTATGAAAAAACCCATAATTAAACAGTTGTTATCTTTGGTGACAGAAACTTTTAGCAACCATTTTGGACAGCAGATAACATCCACAATGAAAGGCAAATATTATGGAAGATGACCAGAACAAGCTAGGGTCCATAATGACACCTGGGCTTCCATGTCAATCTGGGACTGTGGAACTTTTTTTCTTATTGTTTATTTTTTTGTTTATTTTTTGGTAGGGTTTCACTGTAGCTCAGGCTGACCTGGAATTCACTATGTAGTCTCAGGGTGGCCTTGAACTTACAGCGATCCTCCTACCTCTACCTCCCAAGTGCTGGGATTAAAGGCGTGTGCCACCATGCCTGGCTGGAACTTTTCTATGTGAAGGAAAAATACATCTATATTTTGCTGAAAGCACTATTTTCAGTGTATGTTATTAGTTGTGTGAACAAATTTTATGATATAAAATTTTGTATGAAAATCTTAAATGCCAGAATTCTTATAAAAGCAATGAAATTCCCTCATGAGATACAGCAAAATAATAGGCACAAGTCCTGAACAAGTTGTGAAGAAATGCTAAGCATTTAATTATTAAATTGGGTTCTCTCCTATTGCACTGAATTAGGATTTCTTTTCCAAAGGCAATAGTACTCATTTAGGGTAGTATTCCACAGACCAGTATTTTGACTACTTTCAAAGA
Organism: Jaculus jaculus; assembly: GCF_020740685.1. Classification (NCBI taxonomy): domain Eukaryota; kingdom Metazoa; phylum Chordata; class Mammalia; order Rodentia; family Dipodidae; genus Jaculus; species Jaculus jaculus. The sequence goes on along the minus strand of NC_059102.1, from coordinate 18,865,184 downwards.
TTGTAACTAGAAATTGAAAATCATGTATATTCCGAAAGGCAAAATATTGGAATTACACATAATCTTAACAGAGATACATATATACATATATATTTATGTTACTCCCTGGCTGTTAATATTTTCAGATTTTTCTAGGTTATTAAATTAGATATCTGCACATACACCCTGTCTACCCAATAGTATATTTCATTCACAACAATTGGCCCGCCTTCAAACTCATTCACACCATCTCACACAAATATTGAGCGATTTGATTATGTCATAGTAGGTTTCCTTTAAACTGAATTGTGAGAACTATATTGATACGATCTGTTCTGTTCTTTCTTTCCTTTTCCTTTCTCCTTCTCTTGAGTTTGATGCACCTCTGTCCTACCTCTACCTCAGAGAACAGTTGATTTGCACTTCCTGGTTAGTGAAGCGGTGGCAATGGAGGCCCGAGGGGAATGGTGGGTACGAGGTCCCGGAACCGGCTTTTCCCAAAGAGTGTGTGTTACCCAGCTGTGCGGCTCAGCCGGCTGCTTAACAACCCAGGAGTCAGAAGGGCTCCTTGGAGAGAGAGTGAGAACTGAAAGGAGAAACAGTTGTGTTCTTTTGCTGGCGCTAGACATTAAGCTGTTTCTGCCAGTCAAAAATTCTCAGTTTAAGTCTGAGTCTATGAGGCTGGAAGGCATCAACAGACCCCAACAATCAGCTTTTATTTTTATTTATTTATTTGAGAGCAGCAGACAGAGAGACCGGCGCGCCAGGGCCTCCAGCCATTGCAATGAACTCCAGATGTGTGCACCCCCTCGTGTATCTGACTAATGTGGGTCCTGGGGAATCGAGCCTCGAACCGGGGTCCTTGGGCTTCATGGGCAAGTGCTTAACCGCTGAGCCATCTCTCCAGGCCAACAATCGTTTTTTAAAACCATCCTCAGGTATAATCCTAGAATTGTAGGATAATTTTGCATCATTTTAGGTATGTTTTACTTAGGACCCTTAAAACTCATCTTCTTTTTTTTTTTGGTTTTTCGAGATAGGGTCTCACTCTGGTCCAGGCTGACCTGGAATTAACTCTGTCATCTCAGGGTGACCTTGAACTCATGGCAATCCTCCTACCTCTGCCTCCCAAGTGCTGGGATTAAAGGCGTGCGCCACCATGCCCGGCTAAAATTCATCTTCTTTAAAGACATATAAAAGCCAAATAAGTCTGATTTAAGGAAATGGGGTATTATCTTTTAAAGTTTGTCACTTATTTTTGAGGGGACCATACTAATAAGAGTGCACTAAGTTTGTAGAATGAAGACATTGATTCTTAGAAAACAGTTAGTCCACCTAACAAGGGATCAGTGAGCTTGTACCATGCAGCAGCCCATGTTGCACGTAGCGAGAGTGCAGGATAAACCAGCCTGCTTGATAGCTGCATCCTGTCGACCGGAGGAGGGGGTAAGCGATTTGTTTTTAAACGAGAGGGAATTGTCCATGCTATGAAGAAAGCTCACAGAGGGAAAGGGTTGGGAAGTGATGGAGGTAGGGCTGATGGTGGGAACTACTTCAGGCAAGGGGAGAAGATGCCTTCTGGAGAAAGCATCACGTGCTCAGAGAGTCGGTCGTGAGGAAGGCAGCTCTGGGTGCTGTGCATTCTAGATTAGGAAATCTGCACATGCCAACCATCGGCATTCATTCTCCGCATAAGCTTTGTACCCAGAGGAGCACATCAAAACGTGCAGCTTTTTCTTAATTAGACATGTGTCCTCTCTTGTGTGTATATGTTTTACATATGTGCTATTTTGGACTAACAATATGCAAATGTGTCACTTACTCTAAATAAAATCCAGTAATTTACTGAAAAAAAACCCTCTGTATTATAAGAAAAATGACTATTGTATGTATGAATAGAAGTTTATTTGCTGTATATATGATGTTCTCTACTCTTATAGAATTGTTTAATTATGGAAAAATGACTTAATATTTCCCACTATCATTTCAGAATCAAATTAGTATATCTTTGTATTGCATTGTATTTGAATGCTTACTTTAATTAAATTTAATTTAGTTATTTTTTAATTGATTTTTTAAAATTTTTATTAACATTTTCCATGATTATAAAAAAAATCCCATAGTAATTCCTTCCCTCCCCTGCCGACACTTTCCCCTTTGAAATTCCATTCTCCATCATATTACCTTCCCATCTCAATCGTTGAACTTACATATATACAATACCAACCTATTAAGTACCCTCCTCCCTTCCTTTCTCTTCCCTTTATATCTCCTTTTTAACTTAACTGGCCTCTGCTACTAAGTATTTTCCTTTTCACGGAGAAGTCCAATCATCTGTAGCTAGGATCCACATATGAGAGAGAACATGTGGCGCTTGGCTTTCTGGGCCTGGGTTACCTCACTTAGTAGTAATTGATTTATTTTTTATTAACAACTTCCATGATTATAAACAATATCTCATGGTAATGCCCTCCCCCCACCTTCCCCTTTGAAACTCCACTCTCCATCATATCCCCTCCCCTCAATCAGTCTCTCTTTTATTTTGATGTCATGATCTTTCCTCCTGTTATGATGGTCTTGTGTAGGTAGTGTCAGGCACTGTGAGGTCATGGATATCCAGGCCATTTTGTGTCTGGAGGAGACCGTTGTAAGGAGTCCTACCCTTCCTTTGGCTCTTACATTCTTTCCACCACCTCTTCCACAATGGACCCTGAGCCTTGGAAAGTATGATAGAGATATTGCAGTGCTGAGCATTCCTCTGTCACTTCTTCCCAGCGCCATGAGGCCCTCTGAGTCATCCCAAGGTCACTGCCATCTGAAAAGGGAAGGTTCTCTGCCAAAAGTGAAAGCAGCATTAATATATGGATATGAACACTAAGAGAAGTGCTTACTGGGCAGTTTGATGAGTATAGTATATACATTTAGCCAGACAGCAGCAGATGTTATACACCTAGGGCTCATGACTACCCCTGTTGTAGGTTTTCAGTATCAGGGATGTATTTCCTCCCATGGAGCAGACCCCCAGTCCAATTAGAGGGCAGTTGGTTTCCACCATGACAGATGTGCCACTATTGCACCCGTTGGCTCATTTGGACTGGCTGGCCAAATATAAGGCTTGCAATGTTCACTGTTGACTATGTTCACTGGTGATTTCTGTTTCTCCCATTGAACTGCATGCAGAATGGTTTCTTTCAGCTTTCTGTTAGCTGGTCTACATGGAGGAGGTTATCAGCTCAGTTCCAGCAGGATTTATCAACGTCATTGAAGTCCAAGTCTTGAATGCTTAATTTTAAAAATTGCTATTTGAGGGGCTGGAAAGATGGCTTAGTGGTTAAAGCACTTGTCTGCGAAACCTAAGGATCCATGTTCGATTCCCCAGTACCCACATAAGCCAGATACACAAGGTGGAACATGCTTGTGGAGTTTGTTTGTAGTGGCTAGAGGCCCTAGCATGCCCATTCTAACCTCTGCCTACCTCTCTCTCTCACTGAAATAAAAAAAATACAAAAACAAAAAAGAAAAATAATTGCTGACTGAGTTGTGACTTTTCATTAAAAAATTATTAAATGGATTTTGGCACTAAGTACGCCCTCATCATTTTGTACCACACGTTGTGTGAAGCGGCATTTGCTACACTGACGATTATAAACTCAAAATGTTGATCAACTCTGAAAAATGCTCAAGAGACTCTGTTTTGCACTATCAAATATTCATCCACCATTTAATTTTTCATTTTATTTTATTTATTTGAGAGAGTATTGAGAAAGAGAGAATGAATTAGTGCAGACATGCCAGGTCCTCCTGCCACTGCAAACAAACTCCAGACATGTGCCACTTTGTGCATCTGGTTTATATGGGTACTGTGGAATTGAACCCATGCCATCAGGTGTTGCAAGCAAGCACCTTTAACCACTGAGTCATCTTTGCATTCCGCAATTTAACTTTTTATGTAAAAAGAAAGAGCACATCTCATTTATTAGTGTGTAAATTTACCTTCATCTGTGATAAATGGTAAATTTATATAAGCCACAATTATTTTAAAGTAAATTTCTTCATAATTTATTACTAGGAGATGTTTGACTTATAAACCTATTTTATATATGAACCTGTTTGCTATGGTCATGTAAAAATCTCTCAGGCAATAGGTCATGGTGCGTGGAAAAGGCTTATGCCTTGTACTCAAGTTTGCAGTCTTAGTAGACTAGTTGTAGAAGCATAAATAAAAATACTGTTGCTTTTGGGCTGGAGAGATGGCTTAGCGGTTAAGCACTTGCCTGTGAAGCCTAAGGACCCCGGTTCGAGGCTCGGTTCCCCAGGTCACACGTTAGCCAGATGCACAATGGGGCACACACGTCTGGAGTTCGTTTGCAGAGGCTGGAAGCCCTGGCGCGCCCATTCTCTCTCTCCCTCTTATCTGTCTTTCTCTCTGTGTCTGTCACTCTCAAATAAATAAATAAAATTTAAAAAAATACTGTTGCTTTTATATCAGACATTAGGGAGTTAAAATTATAAAACAATGCCTCGTAATTTGAAAACTGGAGAATATAGTTTTTAAACATAAAATCTATTTTAAGTTTTAATATTTTACCTTCTACATTTTATTGAAAAATTTAAACATATATGAAATGGAAAAACTTGTAGAGGATATGCAAAACCCACACCCAGGGTTCTATAGTTAAAGTTTTTCTCAATTTTCTTTAAATCCAATGGCTTCATCTACAGTACTTCATTTCTTTATAAGCCCATTGCAGGTTTTGACACCAGGGGACTTCATTTGAAGTGTCAATGGTTTTTGGGTTACAAGGCATTCTAGAAGCTGGAAGAGCACATTTGAAATGGGACTTACAATTTGTTACTCTAAATTATATATATGTTTTTATATCTCAAGTTTAATTTTAGTGTAGTCAAAATCAATAGGTGTGACAAACATGTATCAAGAAATATCTAAGGGACCTGTTGCAGTTGGGTTCGCATTGTTGGTAGAAATCACCCAACCAAGAGCAGCTTGTGGGAAAAAGAGGTTTATTTTGGCTTACAGGCTCGAGGGGAAGCTCCACAATGGCAAGGAAAATGATGGCGTGAGCACAGGGTGCTCACCCCCTGGCCAACATAAGGTGGACCATAGCAACAGGAGAGTGTGCCAAACACTAGCAAGGGGGAGCTGGCTATAACACCCATAAGCACGCACACCCACAATACACTTCCTCCAGGATGCGTTAATTGCCAAATCTCCATCAGCTGGGAACCTAGCAGCCAGAAACCTAAATTTATGGGGGACACCTGAATCAAACCACCACATTCTTCCCTTGGCCCCTATAATCTGATAACCATACATAATGTAAAATGCATTCATCCCAACTTTAAAAGTCCCCAAAGTTTTTATCGAATCCAATGATGTTCATCCATCTCCATAGTCCAAGAGCTTTTAATTGAGCCATAATACCAAAAAATCCACCCCCCAAACCATAATGGCACAGAATAAACACTCACACTGCAAAAGATGGCATTGGGCATAGCAAAGAAATATTCAACGAAATACAAGATTTAAAACAACCAGGGAAAACATCAAACTGTAGCTTCAATTCCAACAACTTTAGTCAATGACAAGTCTCCAAGTCTGATAATTCTAATCAGCAACATGTCTCTGGTATCCTAATTCTGCCCCTCTAGCTCGGCTACTAACAGTCCTGGAAAACCTCATCCAGGGCCAGCAGCTCTCCTCGGCAGCCATCTCATGGTCCTGGCATCTCCACTGGGTCTCCACTGCAACCCACAGTTCATCCTCATGGCCCCATAGGGTCTCCATGCAGGCATCCAGGAAACCTGCTTCACACTGCCCATGGCCGTTTCCAAAACACAAGACCGTGTGGCAAACTCAATGACCCTCTCTTTCTTGTATTTTATATACTCCACAATACCAGGTAGGGTGCCAGTTTGTTAGTCCTGGGGGCAATAAAGCAGACTTTGAAGAACAGGCACTCCTTGAGCACTCAGGCCCCTTCAAAAGAGTCTGCATTCTTCCTGTTGCTCCAGTCAAGTCAGCTGGCCCAATCTCAAAGGTTGTAATCTCTCAGTTGCAGCTGAACAGCCAGCAGTTCACTCAAAGATTTTTTTTTTTTCTGTGCTATATCCCTCTGCCCACACCACTTCCTTGCTACGTAAAGCAACCCTGCATAAGTTCTCAGGACACGGGCATAACAGCAAACTTCTCACACAAACTGCTAGCCCAGTCCAAGCAAAGCTCTTTCTCATGCTCATAAGCCAAACCTCACAGTCCATAGTTCTTACTGCATTCAGGACTTTTAGCTCTGGCTAGAATAGTCCATCAAGCTGTACTTACAGCACTGCAAGGTATCTCTTAGGCCAAAGTTTCAACTCCTTCCACTTTCCTCTTGAAAATCAGCTCCAAAAGGCCAAAGCCACACAGTCAGGTATCTAGCAGCAATCCCACTCCTCAGTACCACTTTACTATTGCAGTCAGGTTTGTATTGCTGGTAGAAATCACCCAACCAAGAGCAGCATGTGGGGAAAAAAATAGGTTTATTTTGGCTTATAGGCTCGAAGGGGAAGCTCTGCAATAGCAGGGAAAACAATGACATGAGCAGAGGGTGAATATCACCTCTTTTGCCAACACAAATTGGATAATAGTCAACAGGAGAGTGTGCCAAACACTGGCAAGGGGAAACTGGCTGTAGCACCCATGAGCCCACCCCCAACAATACACTTCCTTCAGGAGGCGTTAATTCCCAAATTCCCATTAACTAGGAACCTAGCATTCAGAACAGCTAAGTTTATGGGGAACACCTGAATCAAACCACCACAGAACCCTCAAAACCTTTTGAGAGTTAAAGACCAGAGTTCAAGAATTAGTGTCTTAAAACAGTTTTGTAAAAATTCACTCCTATTTCTAAGTCTTTTGATACATAGTGAAAAAACCTTTTAATATGATAAAAATTAGAATACAATCTAAATACGGGTTTATGTGTTCCTGAGACATTGCCTTATTACTCGGTACACGCTGTAGTATAACAGTTTAATATATGTATAAACCTATGTATTGGATAATAAGTGTTGTTTAAAGTTAAATCTAGACTAAGTAAAATAATATTGCTGAATAGTATGTTTAAGCTCTTGAATGATATGACAGTAGACAGCAGAAAAGCAAAGATGATATAGCTTTTTAAAATAAAGATATGTGAAATGAGTTGTTACACTCACAATAAAAGAATCGAGAATCAAACTCCTATCTAAACAATGTACCTGAGCCACAGAAATTGACTTTTGTGGTCTATTAGTGTTGTGTAAGGAATTGTTTTGACGTTGTTTTTGCTAATTCTTCCTTCTGCTCTGCACTCCTCTCTGCCTCCATCCCACTCATCCTCTTTTTTTTTTAAATTTAATTTATTAGTTTTCTTTTCAGTAAATACAGGCAGTTTGGTACCATTATTTAGGCTCATCTGTGATCTACCCCCTCCCATTAGGCCCTCCTTGTTAATGAAAATGGGTCGTGCATTGTGGAGTTAGCCCCCAGTTATTAGTATGATAAATGTCTCTGCAAGTCATGACCCAACATGTGACTCTGACATTCTTTCCGCCCCCTCTTCCGCAAGATTTCCCTGAGCCATGTTGGGTTCATTTTTGGTCTGCTTCAGTGCTGAGGTGTTGGCGGCCTCTGAGGCTCTGGCTCTCTGATTTGGTAGGAGTTGATTTTTCTCTGCGTTGGTCTCGTTCCCCTTTGTGCTGGTATCCGGTTCACAGGAAAACATCACCCTTGCTTATTTCACCAGTTGTCCTTAGTTTCAGTTGGGCCCCTTTTGAGGTATGTTGGGGCAGCTCTCTTCTTAGGATCTGCATCTATCTGGAAAAGAGAAGCAGATTCTCCAACGGAGAGTAAGTTAGCACCCGGAAAATTGAGATAACACTTACTTTTTTGATAGACAGTTTGATAGGTGTAGGCCCTCTTATACCCCGTGATTGATGGTAGCTTGAGATTGTAGCCACTCACCCTCTTAATAGTGTCTCACTACATAGTTCAGCCTCGTATGAACTTGCTGTACAGCCCAGACTGTCCTTGAACTTGCCATTCTGTCACCACCTTCTGAATGCTAGGATATAGGACAGGCTCACCTTGTCTGTTTACTCTTTAAATGATCTTAGCTTTGGTAACCTGGACTTGGGGAAAATATGGTAATAATTTTATTTTATGAGATATCGCATGCATATATCCTAGACAACACAAGTCTTAGCTATTAATATGTTTTAAATAGAACTATGGCTTATATTAAGAATTAAATAAAAATATGATCCTATGTTTTCATGTTTATCAAACAGATAAGTTTTATTTAGGAATTCACATTGAGATATTTTAAAAGTTACATTAAAAATTATTATAATTTAGGCAATGTCTATATTTAAATTTATGAAACCATTGAAAGATTTATATGCTTTTCTACAATCTGAAAATAATATCCACTTTTTTTTTTCCCTCTGACTAGCTCATCTTTGTGGAGAAGGATGGAGTCATATTGGGGATGCTTGTCTTAGAATCAACTCCAGTAGAGAAAGTTATGACAATGCAAAACTTTACTGTTATAATCTTAGTGGAAATCTTGCCTCTTTAACAACTCCAAAAGAAGTAGAATTTGTACTGGATGAAATACAGAAATATACACAACAGGTAAACTCCATATTTGTTTTGTGGGAATGTTACGATGATCCTATAGTTCTTGGAAATTATTCTTTAAAAAATATGACTGAATATTTTGAAGGAAAGTACAACTGATTTCAAAAGTGAAATATAACATGATGCGCTTTGCATGTGTATTTTTACTAGGTTATTTACCTCATGCTTTTACAATAAACAGTTGTATTACCTTACCAGGATGCCATCTACAATGAAAGAATTCTTTTAGAAACATGCATTTGAGAATTACAGCTTTTCTATGTATAGTGTGACACAGATGGTTTTAGCTAAGAAAATTGTAGAACAACTATTATGAGTTACTGGCTATAATGTTTTTTGATACAGCTGAGTTCTACGCAGTACAGTAGATACTTCACAGAGGAGCAGAGCACGCCACCCTCTGGACATGCTCTGCATAGCTACAGCTTAATGGCAAGTCCACTCCCCCAGTTCGGTTGTTTATTTGTAAACTAGAGTGGTAATCCCAGCAGTCTTTAGTATTATTTGTGGGTAACAGGTGAGATATTACCTGTAAAGTGTATTGATTCGTTTTTGTGTGCTTAGTATGATTTTCATGATTACATTTCATTTCTAGATTATTTCTTCTGCCTTCCTCCCTCCTCCTCTTCCCCCTCTCAGTATGTTGTAGTCCCGACTGGCTCCACCTCTGTCTTCTGAGGGCTGGGATTATGGGTGTACACCACTGTGCCTGGCCCAGACTAGTGCTTTAGTTTTTTCATGATGAATAACTTTTGTGTGGGATATTTTCTTTTCATTGTTACTTCCTCCCGTAGGTTCTTTTGTGGCATAACTGTGTATATTTCTCACAAGTCCTAATCGTGCATAATATAATTTTGAGAAGCAGGTTCTGTCTATAGGATCAAAGCTCACAAATTTACTAACAAAATTGGCAATTTGTCTCTTGACTTTTTAAAGTATTCACATATTTTTTTAATTTTTAATTTTTCACATAAATTTAACAAATCTTTTTTTTCAGTTTTAATTTTATTTTTTTTTCTTTTCACAATTTTTATGAACATTTTCTGTGATTATATAAAATATCCCATGGTAATGCCCTCCCTCACCCTCCCTAAAGTATTCACATATTTGAAAGTGTATCTCACAATACTTACTGGCTTCATAGCAGATTTATTCTGTGGCTGTGATTAACAGCATGAAGCAAAAGCTATACTAATTAAATTTGTATGAACAAATGACTCATAAAAACTATTATTTTGTGAAATGTAACAGTTTTCCTCAGAATAATGGACCAGTATTTTTTATATATTTATTGAACATTCTGCTCATTGAGAATATCTATCTATATCTATATCTATATCTATATCTATATCTATATCTATATCTATATCTATATCTATATCTATATCTATATCTATATCTATATCTATCTATCTATCTATCTATCTATCTATCTATCTATCTATCTGGAGAGAGAGAAAGGGGGAGAGAGGGAAAGGGAGAGGGAGAGTGGGGGGCAGGCAAACACAAATAGACTAAGTGAAGTGCCGTGATCTTCACACTCAATGTGATACGTGAAGTGAAGATCCAGGCACACACCTCATCAGTCATGTTGAGGGAATGTTCTCTGAGCAGCCCTAGCACTAGGGTTTGCAGGACTTGACGCTGGCCAGTACTTGAAGAAGTGAAAACAGCAAATGCTTTCCTTTTCTTCTTGTAACTTGTCCTGAGATCTGCCTGTTTAATGACTGAAAGATAAGATCCATGTAGTAGCAGGTGAAGGATACTTACTAAATTTAGTTCTACTCTACAGATTTGTAACACAACTCATTTTTATGGCTTTATATAGGCATATGAATATACAACATAAAGTCCTTTATATTCTCGTTATGTTAAAACCTTCATTTTTTTTAATAGATACATGAGGGACAGTTATACCCTAGCAAGTGAAAATTACTTATACTAAATTCATGTCACTTATAAAAGCTTGTTATTTGCAACTTTTCATTTTTGGATAGTAGAAGGTAGTAGAATTTGTCATTAAAATTCTATTGCTTTTCTTTGTTTAAAGTCTGTCGTTTTTAGTTGTTATCAAATAATCTTATGGCATAACCTCAAAGTGTTTTAATTTAGAAGTCATATATTTTAAAAATTATGGCATCTAGTTTCTTACCCATTAATATAAATCATAGAGATTGGAGATTGGACTAATAATTACTTTGTATATGAAAATGAACTTGTATTTGGTAGTTTGCCAACTATCATGTATTAATGTTTTGCTTTATCGGAAAGCTGAGCTTTTTGCAGGATTTAAGTGTGAAAACTTCTGTAAGGAGATATCCATTAGGCATATCTTTATATAAAATGAATTATATCCTGAGTCACTGTGGTTGTATAAACTTAAGATAACCCTTCTTTGGCAAATAAAGATCGACAAATCCATGCCCTTTAAGAAGATATCTTGGATCAAATGATCATTCACTTATCGGAAATGGCGAATGAAACGTTACAATGATTTATGGCGTGCTGAAGTAAATTCTCACAGCTTAGTAATTTATCTTTCCTTTTCTACTGCCTATCTGGGTCATTTACTGGGTAATAGTTACTTTAAATGCTTTATCACTGGCTTCATTTTCACTTCTCTTCTATTCCGCTCAGATTCTTATCACAACGAGTTAGGGAGTAATATTTCATTTTTAAATGACTTGTCTTTACAATAACTAGTTAGGAAATATAGGAAGAATTGCTGTAATGTGAAACACATTGTTATGTAAGTACCACACACTAACTGATTGCACCATTGGCGCCATGAAACACATTGTTAATCTAAAATATGTATGTTTGTTTGATTATCCAAGTGCTATTAGTATATAAAGTTTAAAAATGGTACAGCTTTTTGTTTTCAAAATATCTCTCAGAAAAATATTCAAAATGATTATAATGTGAACCATGGAGTGTTTTTATAATTAGAAACACTGCTAAATACCATCTCTGTCTCAGTACTGTTCCAGATGGTGCAATATAACCATTTTTATTTTAATGACCTTTGTTTAACGTAATTTACTGATTCATTTCTATGTGCACTGTACTTTATTAGCAATATGAGATATATTCTCATAGCAGATATTCAAAAAGTATTTTAATTTTATACAAGAAATACATGTTGAGTGTTTATTCTGTGAAATTTGTTATACTTATATACTTACAAATTTATAGGTCTGTGGTTTTTTATTTGCACAACATATAGTAGAATAAATACTAGATAGAAGTATCTTAGTTCTACATTGTTAGCGGTTAAGATGTCCTGGTGCTACAAAAGTAAAAAATTAGTAAGAATGCTGTTTTGGAGCCATTTTTCAACATAATAACTATTAGTATCTTAGTATCTTAGAAAATACATTTTCTGATGTGTTAAGATAAAAGTATCTACAATTTAACAGAAGATTTTTTTCATAGGATTAGGATACATCATAGTTTTTGGTAAGTGATTAAAATAAAGTATATAAATTCAGGATTTGTTTACTTTCAAATTAATTTTGAAATATCAGTGAGATCATTAACAGTGGCTTTGTCAACTTATATTTGTCAAAATTTCAATATAACCTCAAAAATGTGTTAATTTAGAAGTTATATATTTTAATGTGAGATCTATTTTTGATCTCATAGTAATGAAAGGAAGATGATATTAGTTTATCCAAAACTGTATAAAATCCCAAAGACAGCAGTGGGTGACTGAAGGAGGAGCCCATCTGCTCTTTACTTACTTCTTGGCTGAAGTCTTGCTACAAAATCTTGATTTAGACTCCTTATACTCTTTGTTGATTCTGCTTATCTTGAGGGTCTTAAACCCATAGCTGACTAATACTTTAAGCTGATAGTTATGACAATAGCAATATATTAACTCTTTAAATGATTTTGCATCACAATGTAGATATTTACATCAGGTCATCATGTCTACATTTTAGAGAGGAGGAAACAATTTAATAAAGGCTAAATAAATCACCCCGATTATGAACCTAACCACCAAGTCCATGCTTTAAAAATAGGGATCTATTTTACATCATCTTCAAAATATGCTGGGATTATTGATGAACTTTGGTATCCTAAAAGTGATTAGAAATGTGGTTCTCTATATTTTCAAGTGTACCTTTTAAGGATAATGAATCATTTGTCAAAGAGTAAGATGCAGTAGCTTTGCATCTAACTTTCTAAAACACCTCATTTCCTATTGTTTTCAGAAAGTGGCACCTTGGGTAGGCTTGCGCAAAATCAATATATCTTACTGGGGATGGGAAGACATGTCTCCTTTTACAAACACGACATTGCAGTGGCTTCCTGGTGAACCAAATGATTCTGGATTCTGTGCTTATTTAGAAAGGGCTGCAGTGGCAGGCTTGAAAGCAAATCCTTGTACATCTATGGCAGATGGCCTTGTCTGTGAGAAACCTGTGGGTAAGTCAAATGACTCACTAAATCAGTATTTCTTTAAAACCATATTGTAAGCTCTCTTTCCAACATCTCTTTCCAGATGTAGTCTGATGTAACTTATACTGTCATTTTATGATACTTCTTTACTGATATTTATTTATTAAATATTTTATTTTTATTTATTAGAGAGAAAGAGAGAATGGGCATTCCAGAGGCTAGAGCCTCTGGAAGCAAACTCCAGATGCATGTGCCACCATGTGCATCTTGCTTATGTGGGTCCTGGGGAATCTAACTTGGGTCCTTAGGCTTTGCAGGCAATCACCTTAACCACTAAACCATATCTCCAACCTCCTTGATATTTAGTTTTGGTCACAATCCCCAGTTATTATTGAACTCAGCATTAAGTTGTGAAAATAAAAGTTTGTTGTTTATATAAAAATTTTCAAATGAATATTTATTTATGAGAGAGATGAGAAAGAGAGAGAGAGAGAGAGAGAGAGAGAGAGAGAGAGGGAGAGAGGGGGGGAGGTAAAAAAAAAAAGCAAACAAACAATTCAGTGGTGTGAAAAAAAAATCCAGATGCATGTATCACTTTGTGCATCTGGCTTTACATGGATGCTGGGGTATTGACTGAAACCAGGATTTGTTGGCTTTGCAAGCAAGTGCTTTTAACCACTGAACCATCTCTAGAACAGAACTTTATTTTATGGTTGATATACTATGATTATGAACAGATGGTTGTAGTTACAGTATTGCAATAACCTATTCTTAATCTGTTAATGTCTTTTGCTTTTAATATAATAGTGTTGATGGAAAGATTTGTCCCTAATATTAATGACTAATTGAGACTCATTTTAATCTTGTATTATTTTTATTAGTAAGTGAAATAATTTTTTACAGCTTGGAAAGAAATATAGAATTCTTTTTAAAATTACATTTCTATTATGGATACACATATATGTATATATACACATATAAGCACATACCACTTAACCATTTGAACCACTTTTTAGTATGCATTGTGAGATATTAAGTACATTATACTGTTGTGTAACCATCACTATGATCCATACCCAAATTTTATTTGTTTTTGAAAAATTGCAACTCTGTATTCATCAGATAATTACTTTCATATCTCTCCCCTCTACTTCCTGGAAAGCACCATTCTACTGCTTCAATGAATTGACTACTCATATTAACTACCTCGTACTGTAGAATAAGTTGTAAGCTTTTGTGATTTCCTTATTTCCTTAGCATCATGTCTTCACATTTAGTCCATGTTATAGCATTGTGAGAATCTCCTGACTCAAGACTAAATCATAGTTCACTGTATGTGTGACTCACCTTTGTCCATGCTGTCCTTAGTGGACTATAGGGCCGATCCTCCCATCTAGCTAATAAACATGATGCTATGAATATGGGCATAGAACTATCTGTTTGAATTTCTGATTCCATCTTTTTGGATATGTAGTCAGCAATAAATTTGCTAAATCATGTAGTAATTCTATGGTTTTTTTTTTGAGGAATTACTATACTGATTTTAACAGAGTCTGCATCATTATACATTTCCACCAGCAATGCATAGTTTCCAATTTTTCAAAATTGTCAACAGTTGTTATTTTCTTTATTGCTTTAAAAAATTATAGTAACCCTAATGAGCATGATAAGTTTTGTATTTTATATTTTATGGTAAGTATGGTAAGTATTTTGAGTTTTTTAAATATATGAGACATGGTCACTGAGAGAACATCTAAAAAGCTGGGAATATTTATGGATTTATGGAAAAATTTTGGCTGGAAAAGTAAATAATGCTAAGGTATATAGTATTTGCAAATAGAAAAAAAAACTAGCTTACTCATTATATTACCTCTTGCAGTTTTCAAAAGTATACAACTTATACTTCATAAAGAATTAAAAATTAATAAAAACACCAGGCATGGTGGTGCATACCTTTAATCCTAGCACTCGGGAAGCAGAGGTAGGAAGATTGCCATGAGTTCGAGGCCACCTGAGACTACATAGTAAATCCTAGGTCAGCCTGGACTAGAGTGAGACCCTACCTTGAAAAACAAAAGAACAGCAACAAAAAATCAATAAAAAATAAAATAAAAAAGATTTAAAAATCAGCTGGGTATGGTGGTGCAACACCTTTAATCCCAGCACTCAGGATACAGAGATAAGAGGATCACTATGAGTTTGAGGTCAGCCTGGAATTACAGAGTGAGTTCCAGGTCAGCTTGGGCTAGAGTGAGACCCTGCCTCAAAAAGAAAGAAGCAAGCAAACACACAGAAAGATTAAAAATCAAAGAAATGATAAATTAAAATTTCAAATTAAATGATAAATTTAAATAGTATAGGTTTTGTCATCTTCATTTTCATCTAAATCATAATGTTATAATGGTGAACCTGGCTTCATTGAAATTTTTCCTAGATAACAAAACAAGCAAAACCCATGTATGTGTGTTAAAATAAAGCTAACAAATGAAATAAACTTGTTGATTTGTTCCAGTTAGTCCAAATCAAAATGCAAGGCCATGCAAAAAGCCCTGCTCTCTGAGGACCTCATGTTCCAACTGCACAAGCAATGGCATGGAGTGTATGTGGTGCAGCAGTGCAAAGCGATGTGTCGACTCTAATGCGTACATCATCTCCTTTCCATATGGGCAGTGTCTGGAGTGGCAAACTGCCACCTGCTCTCGTAAGTATTCAGAGGGGAAGAGTAATTAAGCGTTTGAGGAGGTTTCACATGCTGAGGAAACACTGTCACAGCATGGTTATCTGCGTCTTGGTAGTGTATTGTCATTTTGGATTCCACTGATATTCTGCCCTAACCTGACAGTTTTTGTGACACGTGTGGTGGTACCCCTACCCCGAACCCTGAGTTTAGCACGCGGAGAACACCAGTGTCCTGATGGCTCTCACTTCATGGACTGATCTAAGTGACCTTTAATATAGTTCTCAAGACTACTACTTATTTTTTTTTTAAATTTCTATTTACTTATTTATTTGAGAGAGAGAAGGAGAGATATAATGGGCACACCAGGGCCTCCAGCCACTGCAATTGAACTCCAGATGCATGTGCCACCTTGTGCATCTGGCTTACTTGGTCCTGGGGAATTGAACCTGGGTCCTTTGGCTTTCCAGGCAAGTGCTTTAACCACTAAGCCATCCCTCCAGCACTCAAGCCTTCTTTCCCTTACACAATTGGTGATTTTGAAAAACTGACACCAGGAGTCTTGTGGGTTCCTTAGTTTTTCTGTTTCTTCATGATTAAAATCACATGAACATTTATTTTGGCAAATCTCACTATCTCATCAATGGTGATGTACCTGGTACAAATGCAGGAGGCACAGTCTGTGCTTTACATGAAATGTTATGGCAGCAGGACAGGAAGAAGAACTAGCTCTTTGCTGGGCTCATGTTTGATAAAAACTGTAGGGTGAGGATACACCCCACTGAAAAAACTGAAGTTTTGATTAGGTGTCCAAGTTTATGATAAGCCAGGATGCCTTTATTTGAGCAAGGCAATACTTCATTTACTTGCTGATGCCTTAACAGATAAAATGGGGAAAAATGTGCTTTGTTTTTCTGCCTTCCAGTTTTCAACTCTTCTGAGTGTTAGAATGGATGCCTCAGACATGTTTGGCTTTTATTTTTCCCTTCCTGTACTCTTACTAGTAATAAGCAATGTTTGAATAGAGTGAATCCGACCAACGTGTCTGTGCACTGGCTCAGGTACCAAAGGAAACTGGAGGATGGAAGAGCCACTTGGATAAAGCTAGGCATGGGTGTGGATAAAGGCATTTTCGGAGTGGAGGAAGAAAAGGTTTTAGGTTTATAGGTGAGGTGAATCTTCTCTAGGGGACATTTATTTCATTTCCACTTCCTTTCTCCTAACAATTCTGAGTTCTATACTGTTTTTTTCTCTCTTCTCATCCCATCTTCACAACTCTTAAGGCTAGTCCATGTTTTTTAAAATTGTTTTTTGTTTAATTTTATTTATTTGAGAATGATAAAGAGCGATAGAGAGCGAGAGCGAGAGCGAGAGCGAGAGCGAGAGCGAGAGAGAGAGAGAGAGAGAGAGAGAGAGAGAGAATGGACGTGCCAGGGCTTCCAGCCACTGCAAATGAATTCCAGATGCGTGTGCCTCTTTGTGCATCTGGCTAACGTGGGTCCTGGGGAATCGAGCCTCGAGCCGGGGTCCTTAGGCTTCACAGGCAAGTGCTTTACCACTAAGCCATCTCTCCAGCCCTAGTCTATGTTTTTACTTCAGTCCACTGGCTTTCTTCT
Source organism: Jaculus jaculus (assembly GCF_020740685.1). Taxonomy (NCBI): domain Eukaryota; kingdom Metazoa; phylum Chordata; class Mammalia; order Rodentia; family Dipodidae; genus Jaculus; species Jaculus jaculus. The sequence goes on along the minus strand of NC_059102.1, from coordinate 18,847,825 downwards.
GTTCACTTTTTTTCCTCTCTCCCCAGTTGTGCAAGGAGTTTGGACTACACTTCAGCTTTTCCCCCGTAACTTTGCTCGTTATATTTAGGACTTTCTTATAAGACCCTTGACTTTCGTACAGTCCCTTTGTAGAAGCAATCAGTTCTCACATAATTATGATGAAGTACAGCCAGCCATTTCAGCAACAGTATGCATTGTCGGTTTGGCCATATTTCCTCCCCCTGCCCTGCCATGTCTCCTGGACTGTATTGACCTGAGACCTATAAGGGTTGGACTTTTTTTACTCCTAGGATCCAATGGACCTAGATACCATGATCACTGAATTACTACTAACCCTTGTTGCTTGAATAAGTTACCTTCCCGGTTAGAGTTACCTTCCCAGCAGGCTGCATAGGCAACAGGATTGAAGTTCACTGGCTGTCCAGGCCTTTTATCATTCCCAGGCAAAACTAGTATTTCCTCCATGTGGGGCACTCCTGTTGCTTAGCTGAGACAAATGGGACACAGTGTAGGCTGGAATGTGAAGCTAGGGTTTGCTCCTCTAGGGTCTTGGCAGGGAAGAGAGAATGCTCATGCTGGGTAGGTGTCACGTGCAGAGCTTCTTGTTGCTCGCTGTCTCCTGTGCGAGCCTGTGTACTGGCAGTGATGTCGTTGGTGACATAAAGTGGCCTTGTTAGCATAGAAGACATAACTTGGACAGAGGTGAGTACTGAAGACCTGAGACAGTCTTAGCCTCTCCTGTCTGTGTCTTGCTTGTCTTTCCGCCAGCCAGATATTAAAGAACTCATAGTCAGACAGGCATGGTGGCTCACACTTACAATCCTAGCATTCGGAAGGGTAAGGCAGGAGGATTTCCATGAATTCAGAGGCAGCCTGGGATACACAGTGAGTTTTAGGACAGCTTGGGCTACACAATAAGACCCTGTCTTGAAACAGTAACAATGATTGACAATAACTCTTTGAGTCCATTTATGTCGTTTCATAATTGGCCAGACCACATTATATTGTTTCAGGAATGTACATGTGGGTAATGAAAGTAAAAGTTACTGTCATCCAAGTGTTGTAGTAGATGCTGCCGAGAGGTTGGCCGTGCTGTGAGAAGACACAGTACGTTGGCTTATAATTCCTTGTCGATCAGTTTCCTTCATGCACCATGCAGCATGTGTATGTGGGGCGGGGAGGGGCATGCCAACTTAAGAGAGGATAAAAGGTGGAGAAAAGTGAAAATAAAGCCTCTCAATTTCCATTCTCTCAAGGATGTTTTAAAAATTACTTAAAGTGACGCCTAAGCCATCTTCTTTGCTTATCATTTATTCTTGTATCCCATTCCTTCTTTCCTTGGTGAACCATACTTTTTTTTTATTGTGGTAAAGTACACATAACATAAAATGTACTAGTTTAGCCACTGGAGAATAGTCATTAGCAATTCTAAATAATCTAATGGCACATAAATTTGGATTTTTTACATGACTCAAAGTGTTTTTTTTTTTACTTTCACAGGAATGTACAACTGGCTGTGCATGGATTATAAATAACTTTCCCCTGAACCCCTTTTGTAGCCAGTGCTGGGCAAAGTGCTCTGAGGCCAGTGTACTTTTATTTCTTTGTAGGATATCGTTTTTCTTTCTTTCTTTCTTTGGGAGATTTCAAAGTTTTCTTCTTTATTGTTGACATCCAACAATTTTACAGTGGCTTTAAAGAAGATTTAGAAGTATTTTTATTTATTTGAAGAGACAGAGAGAAAGGGAGGGAGGAAGAGAGAGAATGAATGAGCTTGTCACTGCAAATGAACTCCAGACGCTCATGTGCTATTTTGTGTATCTGGCTTTCCATAAGTACTGGGGAATTGAACCTGGGTCCTTAGACTTCCCAGGCAAGCACCTTACCTGCAAAACCATACCTCCAACCCTGCATCTTTTTTTTTTTCAAAGAAAGAGTGAGTCTAACTGTTTAAGCACAAGTTATGAATTTTACCTTTTCCACTGATAAATTTACTGGGAACAACTAAACACTGCTCCGAGGTCATCAGCTGGGCATACATCGGTCTCTTCTTCTGTTCCACTGCTCTTGTATCTTGCATCTTTGACTTCCTTGATTTATTATAAATCTTACTGTCTTCCAAAGTTTGTTCCTTGACAAGATGCTTTTTCTTCTCCATAGGAATTGGTCTCTCTCTCTCTCTCTTTCTCTTGCCCTGTTTCCATATTTGCCTTTCCTGTGGCTATATAGAGCTCATTTTGCTGATGACTTCCACACTGTTATAATTTACTTTTGCTTACAGCTTTAAAAATTTATATACCCTAAACATTCTGATGGAAAAGGATGACAATGCACTTTGCATCAAGGCAACCTTTTATTTCAGCAAGTCTTTACTGATTTGCTCTGTGAAAAAAAGAACCAATTCTTTGTCCATTATATTTAATTTTTCCATGTTTTTAACCAATGTGCATTTTCTGAGTGATGGGGAAATGTCAGGAAATAGAGTAGGGTCTAAGGGTGAAAATAGCATTTATGTTCAATACCTGAGTGCTAAGAGAAGTGAGTGGTCCTCCTTCAATGCCACCAGATCCTGGCAATGCCATCTTCTTCCTCTGACTTTGTATCTTAGGGTCAATTAGGTACAACAGATTTACATGTTATTTTCTACCATATGTGTCTACTCATTCATTTAAAATTTCAGAGTAGCCATTGAAAGATTTTATGCTTAATAAAATTTTATATTAAAAATGATCTAATCTTTATGTTGCTTTTAGACCTCAGCAGTCATTTGAAGTTTGTCTGGTAAAAGGAATATAAGGGACATGTCTTTTGGGATGAAGAACAAGAGGATTTTGCAATGTTCTCTAATTTTTTCTAGCTGTAATATTAAAATATCAGTGTTTAAGATTCACAAAAGGAAGAGAAGATATATATGTTAAGACAAATTTTTGCCCAGTAATTTCGAAGAAAGCTTTAATAACTGGATTTATTAATAATTAACATATTTTGTATAAGTGCATATTTCACTGGTGAAAATGAATTCCATGGGCATCATTTCAAGCCATAATCAGAGATTTAGTTCTTAATATATAGAAACTCAAGGGAAAATTAAAGTAATATAGTTAAATAGAATATGTATCTCAAAAATTTATATTCTTTCAGTACTTTTAAGTTTTGTATATGTGAATAATTTATTTGAGGTTTAATTTGGCTGTTGTGCTGGGACTGAACCCCAGCCTCATATGTACTAGGCAAATGATTTGACTAGGAGTTACATCTTCAACAGAAATAAAATGTTTTAAACAATGACATAAAACCTCACCTTTTCTTTGTAGCCCTGAGATATCACCCAAGGATTTGTGCATAGTAGGATCAATTTAAAACAATTCTTGACAATTGAGGACGGTAATAATTTTTTAAATGTGGTGAATTTCTTATAGATCTTAAAAGTTATATATTTTATAAGCTTTATGGAATATTTTATAACACAGCTGTCAAAAACTCCAAAATAAATAAAAATTCTTCTAAGTATCTGTACTTTATATCATATTCTCTACTGTGTATAAGTTTAGGAAACTAGCTCTTTTTTTTCTTAACACAATGCTCACACAACTATACCCACACACAAAGTTCAGATATCCTGTTATATTGTTTCTGTAAGAAAAAGAAAAAAAAGGTTAAGACCGCTGGTCTTTGAAACACAATTACATACTAAAGAATGAATTTCTGTCATTTTTTTTGTACGTGAACAAAACCAAAACTGTTGTCACATTACTTAATAATTTATATCTAAAATGGACTGTAAGGGCTAGAATGTTGCTGTGAACATGAAATTTCATAACTTTTATTAAGGTTAAAACCTAATTGATAAGTAAAACTGGAATATTAATAGTTTGTTATTCAGTTGATTCACGAATTCCAGGAATATTTAAGATATCCCCAGTTAAAGGTGAAGTTGTACTGAGAATGCTTTATTAGATATTAAAGACATTTTAATGATCATATTTTCTTTACAAGTAGTTCAAAGGTACATTTTATTTTTCCAGTGTATCAGCCAGTGTTCTCTGGAAGAACAATGACAGAATGAACAAATATCACAAGGGTCTTTATTAGATATTTAGTAGATTGGCTTACGGGATATGAACTAGATGGTCTAATGGTGGCTGTCTGCTCTGGAGAGCCTGAGAACCTCTTAACTGTTCAGTCCAGGAGCATGGGTGGTTCAGCAGCTGCCATCTGATGCATCAGACTTGCAGCATTCCCATGGTCCTCAGTCCACTTTGGAAAGCTAGAGACTGGCTTCCAGTGTCAGTGAAGGATGGCATCAGCAGGGTGGAGGCACTCGTCACTGAGGGGTGAAAGGAGCACGGCTTTTCCCTTTTGAACTCTTTATATCGGGGCTGCTGCAAGAAGGGGCTGCCCATTTTGGAGGAATCTCTCCCCTTTCTGTTAGTCATTTATGCGGATGCCTCATAGACCTGTCCAGTGGTATGACTATTACTTGATTCCTCATCCAATCAAGTTGACAATTTGGACTAACCATCATACCTAGAAATTAGCCTTATGCTATAAATATATTAGAAATCTTGAATTATCCTAGACAAGATGAAGTAAGTTTCACTTCAAATTATCACGTGATAAATGATTGTACAGATGTTAAGTTTGTTATTTTTTCATTGTTTCCTGTTGGTCTTATAGCAACCCAAAATAACTTTGATGGCAATTTGAATAACACAGTTGACTATTCTGTGGAATAACTACAATATAATGGAAATGTTTCATACCTCGAAAACTTAGGAGTGGTAGGATAATTTATGAAATATCCAGTCATTATGGGTCTTTTAATGGAATTGTCATTTACTATTGTGTATTATGTAGAAAAAATACAACTTTTCAAAGGAAAACTCTTCATGCCATGTATTGTTTTCAAGATAAATATTTTAAAATATTTCTTATTAAAGAAATACAAGAGATATTACTTACTATATTTTCTTATATGCAGTCTCTGAGATCCTTGCCCATCAAAGAATTGTTAAGAAAAGATATTACTATCAATGAATTATTTAACCTAATATTGTGTTGTTGAGCTAAGAAATATCTTATTTGAGGAACACATTTATTCCAGTAATATTAAACACAGAGTAGTAGCAAAATTATTAATACCACAACAATGGACTTGAGCTGGTTAGACAGAAATCCGTCATATTTTTCTCTCCTAAGGCTTTTCATTCATATTACTAGAAGGCATCATTCATGGTGCCATAGATGTCTGTCATTTTATATAGATGAACAATTCCCCAAAGAGTGCCATTCATAGCAAACTGAAAGTGAAAGAATTACAGAAAACCTTAGGTCAATATAGGTTGCTTTGACTGTGAAATAAAAATTTAAAGCCACATATGACAACAACGTGATGATAATGTTCCATTGTCATATCTGTTCATCTTTGGTGACATCACAAAAAAATAAAGTCTTTGGTAAGTGCCAACCAAATCAAACAAGCAAAAAGTAGACAAACCAAATGAAACAAAACGGAACCAAAACAACAACAGCAGAGCCCACAGAAAGTGACTTTCAGAGAGTGAATCGTGGAGTGATACTCTGCAGCGTGGGAAGTTAATATGTGCAGCTGCAGCGGGCTCGCTGACTAACGCTGAGCACCGGTTCCCAACTCAGTGTGCTTCTGGGGTGTGGTTAAGCTTCTTTACCTCATGATTGCCAAACAATAGTGGTTTGAATGCTTGGGAAAAGCACTGGCCATGAGAATTAGTAGAAATGTGGGTCAGGGAATGAGCAGGAACGACTGGCTTTGGATGTCCAAAGGGCAGAACGCAGGTTTTCATTGAAGGCCCTTACTAGGTGCAGCGGGAGAGGCTGCACAGTTCCTCAGCGTGAGCATGGGGCAGGTGCTCTGTGGGCCACACCTCAGATTATTGACAAGGCTCTCAGCAGTCTTGTAGTATTGACTTTATTTATCTCTGTATTATGATTGCCATATTATGTGTTTCTTTTTAACTCCCAGCTCAGTTTACCTCCGTTTTGTTCATGATGTATTTATATGTATGTGTGTTTATTTGTGTGTTTTGAGTAATTTGCATCTCTTAGGTACTAATGTAAAAATATATATTAACTGTAGATGATATTTTTATGTCTTTTTCATAATCACATTTATTCTTCCTGAAGCTTACAACTTTTTAAATGTTAAAAGCACATTTTAAGATTTTTTTTTTTTAATTCTTGCAGCTCAGAATTGTTCTGGATTGAGAACCTGTGGACAGTGTTTGGAACAGCCTGGATGTGGTTGGTGCAATGATCCTAGTAACACAGGAAGAGGACACTGTGTTGAGGGCTCTTCACGAGGGCCCATGAGGCTTGCTGGAATGCAAAGCCATGACATGGTTCTGGATACTAATCTTTGCCCCAAAGAAAAGAACTATGAGTGGTCTTTTATCCAGTGCCCAGGTAATACACACGTGATGACAACGTTGCCTTTTCTGCTCGGGTGAACTAAGGTGTCATTGTATTTTCTTGTTCATATCGTTATAATATCTTAGAATTCTCATGCACTGGAGTGTCCAGTGAACCTTATGATAAATATGTGAATGTTGTATATAACAGCTGTGATGGATCCACTGGGCCTCATTTATTCTATTTTGAAGATCAGGTAATTTTTTAATAGGAATGTGCACTTATGATGAAAGAAAACAACTTTTTCAAGAAATTAATTTATTCGATGTATATTTACTGAGTGCTTGCTATGCCCTAAATACTATGTGTTTGACACCAAATTATTCAAAAATACCTCATTCATGTAATTTTTTTAATTGAAGTAAATAAAATTAATTACACATGTATATGAAGTTACATGTTGATAGTTCTAGTACATGACAGAAGGGAATTAAAGTTAATCATTTATAAGGAAAACCTGAGATGGAAAGATTAGTCAGTAGTTAGGGTGCTTGCCTGCAAAGCCTAATGACCCAAGTCTGATTCCCAAGTACCCACGTAAAGGCAGATGCACAAAGTGGCGCACATATCTAGAGGCCTTTGGGGTGGCTGGAGTCCTCGGCACACTCACACTTTCTCTCACTCTCTCTCTCTCTTTCTGCTTGCAAATAAATAAATAACTAAAATAAAATAAAAAAAGAAAAAACCTGGACTGGGGAAATGGCTTAGTGGTTAAGGAACTTGCCTGCAAAGCCTAAGAACCCCTGTTTGATTCCCCAGGACCCACATAAGCCAGGTGCACAAGGGGGCACACACATCTGGAGTTCGTTTGCAGTGGATGGAGGCCCTGGCACACCCATTCTCTCTTTCTCTCTGTCTCTTCCCCTCTCTCTCAAATAAACAAATAAATAAAATATTTAAAACAAGAGAAAACCTCATATCCAATCAGAGACTAGTTGATCACTCCCATAATTACATGCCTCTGTTGTACCTATGGGTACATCTTGGCTGGCTGTTAACTTTGAAGTTTGCAGGCTGCACTGTTTCCCTATAGTACTGATGATTTCATCCTCCCTCATCTTGCATAGTGCTTCCAGATAGCAAGCGGGGAGATGTCTTCCATCTCAGTTCTAGCTTGATTTCCCAGTATCCTTTGACCATAGTCTGTGATATCTTCAGTAGTAGGGTCTTACCTTCTAGTTTCAGTGGGTAACCAAGTACTTCATCAATGCCTGCATCATTTTAGGGGGCCTGTCTCAGGGAATGTTGTAGAAGAGGAGATGGAAAGAAGAAGCCACAGGGTGGGAAGGCACACCACAGATCACTGTCTCCTTTACACAAACCACCTGGTGCATGCCTGGCCCCGTGGTGATTTCTGATGCCCCTGCTAAGAGGATCTCAGTAGAATATGGGTGGGGAGAAGGGACAGAAGATGAGGATATGACTGATTTACAGTATGTCCATATCTTAAAGTTCCCAATAAAGTTTTTTAATATTTTATTTTTATTTATTTATTTGAAAGGGAGAGAGAGAGAAAATGGGTGTGCCAGGGCTTCCAGCCACAGCAAGTGAACTCCAGACACATGCGCCACCTTGTGCATCTGGTTTACATGGGTCCTGGGGAATTGAATCGAGGTCTTTTGTACATGGGTCCTGGGGAATTGAATCAAAGTCTTTTGTACATGGGTCCTCGGGAATTGAATCAAGGTCTTTTGGCTTTGCAGGCAAGTGCCTTAACTGCTAAGCCATCTCTCCAGCCCCCCAATAAAATCTTTAAAAGAAAAAGAGAAAAAGAAAAGAAACATCACTGCGGTGCCTGAATTAAACACCCATGGTAGAAGAGGGACATGCATCTTTTTGGGAATACGTGTGCAAAGACTGACCAGAAAAGGTGACAGCCCAACACAAAATTTAAGTGAGGCAGTTTAGTTGGGAGGCAATTTCAGGAGCATAAGTGAGAGAATATAGAAAGCTAAGAAAAAGTGAGCTAAAAGCTCAGTAATACATTAATCTGGCTCATAGTCTGTGAAGTTTGGAACTCTGATCCACTGGGACCAGTGAAAAGCAATGTGGACTACTCCTTGGAATTGTCCCTGTGAGGTGCGAAGCTTCTGGTCCTTATCCACTACCTCACATTCCCCTGATAACCCTATGGGTAGTGTTTTCTTTGTATTTCTCACTAGTAGTTTCTCTTGTGACTAATGAAAACCCTCAGGAGGAAGAGTAGAGAGAATCACAGAACAGGCTTTTTAGATGACTGCCTATCCTGTGTCCCAGACCTTGGGAACCCAGTGACTACGCGGAGTGCAGCACCACCCGCTGCACAAACTGGGCTGTGTTAAGATCAGCAAAGTGCATCAAACTAGCGATCATTGGGCTGGAGAGATGGCTTAGCGGTTAAGTGCTTGCCTGTGAAGCCTAAGGACCCCGGTTCGAGGCTCGGTTCCCCAGGTCCCACGTTAGCCAGATGCACAAGGGGGCGCACGCGTCTGGAGTTCGTTTGCAGAGGCTGGAAGCCCTGGCGCGCCCATTCTCTCTCTCCCCCTCTATCTGTCTTTCTCTCTGTGTCTGTCACTCTCAAATAAATAAATAAATAAAAATTTAAAAAAAAAAACTAGCGATCATCATGGATGGAATTTAAATGTGTTTCACTAGTTTTAATTCATAAGAAAATCTGAAACTGACAAAACTATACCTGTGGCCAATAGGTTATTTTCTAGGAGACAAGGTAGAAATCAATTTTTTTTTACAAGGCTTCATATGAAATTTGGGGTGGGTGTGGACATTTTTTATGGTTCTGTGGTAAGCGTTAGTTAACTACACATTGGTCAAAATCTATAATGTGTTCTTGGGATGTAGCTTAGTGCTATATTATTCGCCCAGCATGCACAAACTCTGGGTTCAATGTCCAGTACGTAAAATAAGACTAAACAAATCCATACCATACATCACAACAGATGAACTGTACTGTATGGAATAAAACAAATTAACTAGGATACTGAGGGATCCCAACATTGAATACAGATTGTGACAAATGGATCTAACATCTGTCACACACTTATATAGACACACATACACACACGTGCGTGTACACACACACACACACACACACACACACACACAACTACATTGATTTTGACTTAATTACCTTTGGAAGAACAGGGTTTTTTTTTTGGCTATATGGTCAAAGGCTAAAGGAAAAAAAACCCCAAAGACAGTATATTCTGATTAGTTAAATTTGCTTCTGACAGGAACAATTAACTGTTATAACAATAATTTATGTATAATACTAAGTTCTAACCAAAAATAAATAAATTGTGTTTAATGAGAGCTATGTTCATTTACAGAGAAATAAGTTAAAAGGGGTGAGAGCTATGTGAGCATTTTGCATCAAAGCTTGAGTAGATATACAAACATACATTTCCTAACCCTGGGTGTTCAGAGAGGGCTTGGAAGCCATGGCACCAAAGTATGATCACATCTAGCTCATGGGAATTGTTTCTAAATACCATTTTCCAGTGAATGAATAAGGGCTTTCTGCATTGATAACAATTACAGAGATAGGCTTGGGAGTGTTCATGGTGAGCTTAGAGCGTTTTTTCAGTATTGAAAAAGGTGCAAAAAATAATAGAAAATAGAAGCAAATATATGTTATATGAAAGGGGCTTAAAGTCAATCTGAAAGCTAATCAGTACATCACATCCAGGCAACAAAATAAATAATGTTCATCCTGATGCACACACTTGAGCAAATAATAAATGAGACTGAGGAAAATCTTACTCATAGTAAAATTCAAAACCAGAACTACAGATGCAATGAGAAAAACAAAATTTACCATTAAAATACCATAGCAATGATTGCTGTAGAAAAAAAAAAGTCCTCCTCAGAATGCTAAGATTGTAGGCAAATCTTCAGGGAGAATGTTGTTTTAAGTCAGGCATAGCTTGTCTGCATTTGCCAATATTTCAAAAAAAAAAAGATATGGATCTCACAATATTCTACTATTACTAGAGGCGAGGGAGTGAATATACATCCATGAGAAGTCTCAGGCACTTTGGTTGCACAGGGTCTTATAAGGCAGTGGTTCCAGCTTCAGCCTCTCAGGCACTCAGAGACAACTGCAGCCAGGGTTCACATGGGTCTGGTTACTATTTGAGCTGGTGTAGACCTCATGCAAAGCTGCTGGCTTTGCATGCTGTGCAGAATGTAGGAATTACAGGGCCATGGAAGCTTCCACTGCGGTTACCAAGGACATCCAGTAAAGATGGGGAGTGTGTGTCAGGGTCAGGATTCCTGCTTGCTGCCTCTGAGAGAGTCGTGTCTGAAGCTGTGATGAAACTGAAGACGCCCTGAAGAGCTTAGGAAGCTGGAGGTGCCAGCAACAGTCAGAGTCTACTAAGGAGAAAGCTGCCGGCAGTGAATGGAGCCTGTGAAAGGGAAAGGCTTTGTTTAAACCCCCCAAAACAGAGGCAAGGATGTCCGAGACCTGCGGCGCATCTTGCTGCCATGTGTCCCCGTGTCAGACGTGGAGCCACAGGATTTGTCACCCTGTTGGGTCTGATTTTGATTTGGCCAAATGATCCCTTTTTATCCTCCCCGTTCTCTTGTTCTGAGTGCGAACTTTACTCTGTTCCATTGCAAGAAGGAATTACGTACCTTTGAGTTTATTTTATAGGGGTTCCAAGTACAGTTTTTCTTTAGCTTGAGAGGAGATTTGGGACATGCACTTCTCAGAACAGTGTTGGCAATGGGTGGACTTTTGATAGGTATTCTCAATAGCATTGTGATCATATTGAGAAACACCTGGGAGATTAGTAAAGAACACCGGTAGGTGTGATTTCATGACATTTTGGAAGATTAAATCAACTATTAAGACACACACTGCATATGGATAGCGCCAAGTCATAGGCTGAATATCCTGATGAAAAAAGAAATGAAGAAAGAAGAGAAACAGCTAGGAAGGCATTCGCTCTTCTTCCTGGCCACCGGCGTGTGAGCTGCTCTTTCCACTGTAACTTTCCTCCATAATGGAAAGGGGTCTTCCGAAACTACCAGCCAAAAATGACTCTACTTTGAGAGGAATTTTTATTGTTTATTTATTTAATTTTAATTTTTTTTAGTTGGCATGCAGAGACTCAGGTATAATTCTTTCTGACATTTTTCAAAACACTTTGTCTTAGTTGATTCTCATCCCTGCCTTCCTCTGTCCAACCAACACCCTGCTCTATTTTACTCCCTTACAATATCTTCTCTCCTCTGTCTTAATTTTTAAATTGTTCTTTTAGGTATTAGGTTATAGTGATGACAAATTTGACCAAGACAATTAGAGTTTTTCTTTGGGGTATTGTGGCTAGTATCATCTTAATTTTGCATTGACCATTCCAAAATTATGCAGCAAAATGAAATATAAATAAAGTATTTCTGATTATATTCCATCAAAGCTTTGTTCATTAAGGTAGTGTGGAGTTGGACAGATAAACCCCAAACAAATACGGATTGTAGGAACAGTATAATGGGAGATATGGTCCCTGACTTACAATCTTTCTACTTAGGATTTTTGACTTTATAATCGTGTGAAAGCAAGAACTTATACTTTGATTTTTAATCTTTTTTTTTAAATTTTTATTTATTTGAGAGCGACAGACACAGAGAGAAAGACAGATAGAGGGAGAGAGAGAATGGGCACCCCAGGGCTTCCAGCCTCTGCAAACGAACTCCAGACGCGTGCGCCCCCTTGTGCATCTGGCTAACGTGGGACCTGGGGAATTGAGCCTCGAACCGGGGTCCTTAGGCTTCACAGGCAAGCGCTTAACCGCTAAGCCATCTCTCCAGCCCTGATTTTTAATCTTTCTCAAGCTAGAGATACGTAGCACAATACTGTCATGTTATGCTGGCCAATAGTCATAGGCTTCAGCTCCCGGCTAGTGCTGTGATCAAAGGGTGAACCTCTGATACCCTCATGCACTGTGTTGCTAAGCTGCGATACTAGGGATCAACTAATGTTTTTCAACTTGGGACATTTTTATCTTACTATAGGTTTAATGGGATACCACTACATCGGATAATCAAATTGCACTTGCATATATACATACATATATACATATATATACACATATGTATATATACACACATATACATATATATGTTATCTTATTGTGTATTCTTAACAAGCTTGTGATTTTATAAAGAGTTAAGAGCTAGAGAGGTAGCTTAGTGGTTAAAGTACTTGCCTGCAAAGCCAAAGGACCCACATTCAATTCCCCAGGACCAACATAAGCCAGATGCACAAGGTAGTGCATATATCTGGAGTTTGTTTGCAGTGGCTGGAGGCCCTGGCACATCCTCTCTCTGTCTCTCTCCCTCTACCTGCCTCTCTCTCTTCCTCAAATAAATAAATAAAGATAGAGAAAAAAAAGAAAGAAATAGAATTAACTTAGCACATAGTTTTGGAGGCTAGAAGTCCATGATTAAGCTGACTGATTTCTTTAGCCCCTGGTAAAGACCCTCCTGTCTTCATCCCTTTATGGTAGAAAGAAGGGAACAGTTGATGTAGAAGGGGCCGATCACCTGGGGCAGTCTTATTATATAATACCTTATTTTTCTAAATAGTAACTTTTTTGTTTATTTATTTGAGAGCGACAGACAGAGAGAGAAGGGCGGGGGGAGAAAATGGGTGCACCAGAGCTTCCAGCCACTGCAAACGAACTCCAGATGTGTGTGCCCCCTTGTGCATCTGGCTAACGTGGGTCCTGGGGAATCGAGCCTCGAACTGGGGTCTTCAGGCTTCACAGGCAAGCGCTTAACCGCTAAGCCATCTCTCCAGCCCATGTAATACCTTATTTTTCAATGACAACTCTGCTCCTACAGCTTCCTTCAAAGAGAGTGCCCCATGATCTTGTTATCTTCTATGAGGCTGTGCCTTTTAAAGTCTCCCCCATCCCAACACCATTGACCTGAGGACCAAGCTTCCAGTATTATAAAACTTGAGGGATGTGGGCAGACCATGCACAAATAATACCATGTGGGGACCTGGTTTATGGCAATGACAGCAGTCCAGTAAAATGGGGAAAAGAAGATGTGTTCAGTCAATGACGCTGGGCGAATTAAGATATCGGAGCCTTATATCACGCTGTGGGAGAAAGCGATCCCATGCAGACTGTGAGTCCAAAAGTGAAAGCTCAAGTAGTGCAGCTCCTGCTAGAAAACTCTGGAATGTTCTCAGGGACAATGGCATCTGCAGCCTTCCTTATTGAATATCATCTACTGACTATAAAAATTGATTTTATTGTGACGTTTTAATAAATTCATAAGATCATACTTGGATAATGTGTTCTTTTGGTATTATCCTACAATCATCTGTTCCTTTACCCCACCACTCTTCCTTCTTTTGATGGTATCCCTTTTATTTTCACGTATGTATGCATGTATGTATGTATGCGTGCCTATGTATATGTGTAGATTTTATTTTTTTTAGTGCTGAGGCTCAAGCCCAGGGTCACACATATTAGGCAGGTGATAAACCAGCAAGGTGCACCCTCAGTCTACATATATATATATATATATATATATATATAAAATTTTTATTTATTTGACAGAAGCAGACAGAGAAAGAGGCAGATAGAGAAAAATAGAGACAATGGGCAGGCCAGTGCTTCCAGCCTCTGCAAACGAATCCAGACGTGTGCGCCCCCTTGTGCATCTGGCTAATGTGGGTCCTGGGGAAACAAGCCTCGAACCGGGGTTGTTAGGCTTCACAGGCAAGCACTTAACCGCTAAGCCATCTCTCCAGCCCAGTGTACATATATTTTTATTTAGACTCCATATACTCACATTTCTTTTGCTTTTTTTTTTTTTTTTTTTTTGCTTAACACAGTGATCTCCAGTTCCATTTTCTTGCAAATGACATAATTCATAGTTTCATAGGTTAGAAATATTCTTCCTTTATTTGTGGGGGACATCTGACTCAAACCAACACTGTTTGTGGGCGCATATATGTGTATAAGGGCTTCTTGCCACTGCAGATGAACACCCGATACTTGTGCCAGTTTTATTTTTAAGAACCAAGTTTATTAATGTATACTTTACATTTGTGCCAGTTTTTCATCTAGCTTATGAGGGTGGCTTGCGAATTGAACCTGAGCCGGCAAGCTTTGCAAGCCAGTGCCTTTAAGCACCGGACAATCTTCCTACCTCCTTTCTGTCACTTCTTTTGGTCTTGATTTTAACTTTATTCCTTCCATTACAATCTGATATGATGCAGCAGATCACTACAGGGTTTTGTTTTTGTGTTTTTCAGAATTACTTTTTGGTCTAGCTCTTGTTTTTTTCATTAAGTATCTTTATCAGCTTAAAGAAGTTCCCTTCTATTCTTAACTAATATAGATTTTTTCTTAAGAAACTCATGAACAGATGTGCCTTTTTTTTTTTTACCAAATGCTTTTCTGCATTTATTAAGATGATTATATAATCATTATTTGTTTTCATTTGTTAATATGGTTAATTATGCAGATTGATTTTTAAATGTCAAAACAAGCTTGCATTACTTGACTGAACCCTAATAGCTCATTAAGTATTATCTTTTTTTGTTGTCTCACTAGATTCAGTTTGTTCAAATTTTGTTATGTATTCCTGTCATTGTATTGATGTGAGTTTTGGTCTGTACATTTTTTTTAAACTTTTAAATTTCCTTTTTGGTTACTTTTATTTATTTATTTGAGAGCAACAGACAGAGAAAGAAAGAGGCAGAGAGAGAGAGAGAGAGAGAGAGAGAGAGAGAGAGAGAGAGAGAGAGAGAAAGGGGAGAGAGAGAGAGAGAGAGAGAGAGAGAGAAAGGGGGGAGAGAGAGAGAGAGAAAGGGGAGAGAGAGAGAGAGAGAGAGAGAGAGAGAGAGAGAGAGAGAGAGAGAAAATGGGCACGTCAGGGCCTCCAGCCACTGCAAACGAACTCCAGATGCATGTGCCCCCTGTGCATCTGGCTAACGTGGGACCTGGGGAATCGAGCCTTGAACCGGGGTCCTTAGGCTTCACAGGCAAGCGCTTAACCGCTAAGCCATCTCTCCAGCCTGGTCTGTACATTTTCCTGTCCTGTTTTATCTTTGCATGTTCATGTGTTTAAATGTAGGTGTGTGTGTGCACACATGTGGAGGAAAGAAGACTACTTGGGGTGTCTGTTGCCCTCCACCTTGTTTGAGGCGGGCATTTTTATTTTTCTGTTTGTCACTGTGTATGCCAGGGGTATACAAGCATGCTAGACTAGCTGACTGACCCATAAGCTTCCCTGACCTTCCTATCTCTGTTTCCCATGTTGCCTGTGGGAGGCCTGGAATTACAGGTGCTCACTGCTGTCTTTGAAGCTGTGGTTCTGGGATCCTGGACTTTACCCACTGAGCCATCCCCCAGCCTTGCCTATAGCTCTCTTCATGTCTTTCCTTGATTCCTGGTTTGACTTCAGCAGAGTGCTGTTCTCAAGAGCTGAAGAACATTTCTTCCTCTTATTATCTGGAAGAATGCATATAAACGTGACATTGTTTCTTCCTCAAATGATGAGCACAGGGCCTGGATTCTTTTTTTATTTTTTTCACCCTATTTTTACGTATTTAATTGAGAAGAGAGAGAAAGAGGGAGAGAGAGAGAGAGAGAGAGAGAGAGAGAGAGAGAGAGAGAGAGAGAGAGAGAGAGAGAGAGAGAGAGAGAGAGGGAGGGAGAGAATGGGCATGCTAGGGCCTCCAGCCACTGCAAATGAGCTCCTGACGCATGTGCCCCTTGTGCATCTGGCTTACGTTGGTCCTGGGGAATCAAACCGAGGTCTTTTTGCTTTGCAGGCAAATGCCTTAACTGCTAAGCCATCTCTCCAGTCCCCTGGATTCCTTTTGAGAGACAGATTCCGAGGACCAATTAGTAGCTATGAATCTATTCAAGTTGGCTTGGTTCTCCAGTCTTTTGTGTTTTTCAAGGAAGTTTTCCATTTCATCTGAGTTGTCTGTAGGATTCTTAAAGCTGTCCACTTTTAAATTCTAATTGTTACAATTTTCTCTTGATTAGTGTGGCTGGACATCGGCCAGTTTTCATGGATCCCGTGGCCAGGTGCTGTCACTGCTTCTCCTGTTACTGTCCATTTTATTTCTCAGTTTTCTCCTTTCTTCTCCTGTTGACTTAGTGGTACTTGCTCTTTTTCTACTCATCCTTGTGGGAACTCAGTTGACTAGATAATCTTCTAATGTAATGACATAGCGAACAAAATTTTCTTAAACAACTCATTTTGATCATTGTTTTTAGTATCTGCTTCTATGTTTATACTGTAAGCTATCTGTATCATATTACAAGCATGTGTCTTAAAAAATAAGATACACTTTGGTCCTTCTGTTTAATCTAAACCAAAAGGAATCTGCTTAGTCTTTTTTTATATGAAATCTAATTATCCACATGCTTAGCCTTAAATTGACCATCTGTTTGATTTGTGTTTTTCTCACATATTTTTTCTTCCTGTTTATCTCTTTTCTTGCCTGCCTTTAAATTAATTAATATGCCCTATGATTTAATTATATTTTGCTTATTGATTTTATCTTCTCTTTTTGCTCAGTCTAGCCTTTAACTCGTCACTATCTATATTTGTGATATTACATTCCACATATTTTATGTTACCTATTAAATATGTATTACCTATTAAATATATAATATCTATTAAATATACATTATTTTAAAATGCTTTAAGCATACTTTTATATTAAACAGCATAGTATAATTTATATATTTAAGATAATAAAGGAGTTTAGTGCGTAGCAGAACTAAAACAGTGACTAGTGTGACCCATGTGCACTCAGGTCGGGGGGGGGGGGGGCTTCTTTTGATGTGTGCCTTCTGCTACCAAACACAGAGCAGCAGCCTAGGGCAAACCAGCATTGCTGGTCACTCTAAAACTGACTCCACTTAACCAATCTCACATGAAACACTTAAGAAATGGGATAAAATCAGTGAATAGGCATTATGATGCTGGACATCAGGCAACAAGTCAGATTGCTTAGAGAGTGTAGACAAGGGAAGAGTGCCCAGGTTGTATGAGGCAGTGCATGTGGGGTTTGGACCCTAAGTGAAAGAGAGAGAGATGGGGCTCGGGGGTGGGGGGGAAGGGTCTAAAAATATTACACTGCTTGAGAAAACCAAACAGAGATCTGTTTTAATAGAGAATCTGAGAACTGCTGAGAGATATCCTAACTACTCAGCTAAAAATACGTTCATGATTGTAGATTGCTACATTATTATAGAATGCAGAAAAAAACACAGGAAAGCAGCAAAAAGAAATGATCATCAAATAACACACAGGGCTGGTGACTGCCTTCTCTAAATTTCTAGAGTGCAAATGTTCATTTGTGCCTGGGTATCGGGGAGAATGTCAAGAAAGTTTTTGCTTCATTTGGTTGGGGAAACTAGTAAATGACATACTACACTGATTTCAGTGGCCTTAGATTCATCTGAGGTCTGTGAAAAACCTAAGTCAAAATGAAGCTAAATATTTATAGGGATACAGATATATTGAATGCCCAGTAAGGCAATTTAAAAATCTTCAGTGTCTTTGACATTCAGTGAAGTGTGCATGCAAAGAATTAGGAAAATAATGTCTCTTGTAAGAAAGAACGAGCAACTACCAAAAACCAGCCTAGAGAGGAAGTATATGTTAGAAGCAGACCAGGAGAGTGAAATAATATCCTAACTGTACTTTATATGCTTAAGAAACTGGAGGAACTGTTGAACATGTTTATAGTCATAGTAAATATTAAAAACAAAGTAGGAAAATATATGTCCGTACATAATGCAAGTGAGATGAAAAACAAATTTTCTCCCTGGTTCATTGTTGGCAGAACTCACTTTCTCATACCCTCTGTCTTTCTCTCTCTCTTTTGAAAATATATTTATTTATTTGAGAGAGAGAAAGAGGCAGAGAGAGAGAAAGAATGGGCGCTCCAGGTCCTCCAGCCACTGCAAACTCCTGATGCTTGCGCCCCCTTGTGCATCTGGCTTATGTGGGTGCTGGGGAATCGAACTGAGATCCTTTGGCTTTGCAGGCAAAGGCCTTAACAGCTAAGCCATCTCTCCAGCTCCACCCCTCGGTCTTTCTTGATCAGCTTTGATGAGATCTTGTCAGCACATCTTCCCTTACTTCTTTTTTTTTTGTTTGCTTGTTTTTTTTTTTTGAGGCAGGGTCTCGCTCTAGCTCAGGCTGATCTGGAATTCACTATATAGTCTGAGGGTGGCCTTGAACTCATGGCGATCCTCTGACCTCTGCCTCTCAAGTACTGGGATTAAAGGCATGCACCACCATGCCCGGCCTTTTCCTTACTTCTTTAAGCAAGTTTTAAATGTTTTATCCTTTTTTTTTTTTTGAGGCAGGCACAACAGACTGGCCTTCTTTTTATGAGAGAGACAAAGACAGACAGAGAGAAAATTGGCATGCCCAGGCCTCCAGCCACTACATTCGAACTCCAGATGCATACGACCCCTTGTGCACATGTGTGACATTGTGTGCTTTTGTCACTGTATGTCTGGCTTACATGGGACCTGGAGAGTCAAGCATGGGTCCTTAGGCTTTGCAGGCAAGCACCTTAATCACTAAGTCATCTCTCTAGCCCTTGTTTTATCTTTTATTGTGAAGAATAAATTTTTTTTGTTCTTTATGTCTATCTGTATTTGGCTATTATATTTATTATTTCTCCCTATTTTGTCCTGGTTCTTTCTTTATGGTAAGTTGTGATTTTTATTGTATGATTTAATTTAGTGAGTAAATTTTTTCTTTCCCCTT
Source organism: Jaculus jaculus (assembly GCF_020740685.1). NCBI lineage: Eukaryota > Metazoa > Chordata > Mammalia > Rodentia > Dipodidae > Jaculus > Jaculus jaculus. Next base: position 18,828,607 of record NC_059102.1, on the reverse strand, counting down.
GACGATGATTGACAAATAAAGCCTGAAGCCAAATCTAGTCTTCCACCTAATTTTATAAGAGAAAGTTCTTTTTCTTTTTTAAAATAAGTTTGAATGTCTTCTACATTCTTTTTCATTACAAGGGCAATGATGAGCAGTTAGGACAAGTACTGTTGCTTGGAAAGTCCAACATAGTTGCTCTTAATCCTTTACTGTAAAGAAAACATTATACAATCCCTGTACTCAGGTATATTTTAGTAGACATATCTATAAGAGGGCCACCCAAACTGCTTTGCTAAGGTCTCTGAGTCATTGACTCTTGTAGGTCATGTTTACCTTAATGTTTGGTCTTGAAGTTTCTTCATTATGTGGAATGCAAATTTCAACCCAGTTCATAAGGCTTTGAATGTAGTAAATTTCTATAAGTGACTTCTCCTTTCATGTGCACGCTTGAGTGGACTTCTTGTCTTTTCTGCTTCTTTGGTTTTCTGCCTTGTGATCATTTTCACAGGTATCATTGATGGCTTTGCTTTAAGAACACCGTTTAGTTCAGCTCCTTCCTTGAGGAGGGCAGCACATGTATTTTATGGCCCTGTAGAATTTGAAACCCATGCCTCCTAATGTTTGCTTGTCTTTCAGTGTTTGCAATTTTTTTATTCCAGCCCAAACTTTACCATTCTTGTTTTGAAACCCAGTTTCATTTTTAGCACTTGATCATTTCATTTTCTTTTGAGGTAGGTTATATATTGAAAAATATTTTCAGTAAGTTTTATCTTTGAATTTCTGTGTATATTTTTGAGATTTATTGAGATGTCAAGTAGATAGTTTTAATTGCTGCACATCTGTCTTATAAAGCCCATGTTTTTCAAACTATGTCCTTTATTTGCATATCAAATGCAGAATTTGTCATTATGTTTTATTTTGATTTTTTTTCTGTTTATATATCCATAAATAAGGAACCATCTGGGCTGGTTTTAAAATGTAGACACAATAGAATAGATAGATTCTGTTCAGCCTTGTTATGCAGCTAGGTTGACATTAGAATATTTAAAGTAACAACATATCCTGGAAGAATTAGTAAACTTGTGCTTATAATACCTCCTGATCGGGCACTCGGTGGAAGCGGTAATTAAAGCATGAGGTTTTACTTGCTCCTCCTTTCTTTGTGCTTGATACAGCCGTTGTGCTTGGGCCCAGCCTTTTTTAAAAAAAATTTTTTTTGTTTATTTTTATTTACTTATTTGAGAGCGACAGACAGAGAAAGAGGCAGAGAGGGAGAGAGAGAGCGAGAGAGAGAAAGAGAAAGAGGTAGAGAGAGAGAGGATGGGAGCGCCAGGGCTTCCAGCCACTGCAAACGAACTGCAGACGCGTGCGCCCCCTTGTGCATCTGGCTAACGTGGGTCCTGGGGAATCCAGCCACGAACCGGGATTCTTAGGCTTCACAGGCAAGCGCTCAAATGCTAAGCCATCTCTCCAGTCCCCAGGGCCCAGCCTTTTTATGGAGAATATTTTATACATGAATGCCATCTTAGTATGGGATGAATAAAATCAAAGATTCTTGATTGGAAACATTTTGTTCTTTACTATGACTGTTTAATTCTTTTGTAAAAATTTCTTTGTTGACAACTTTCACGTATGTCTGCAGTGTATTTTGTTCACGCACACCTCACATATTCTTCTTTTGTCTCTGCATGGGTGAGCCCCTTCCTTGCAACTAGACCCACTTCTATTTTGATGCCCCTTCCTTCCTTCCTTCCTTCCTTCCTTCCTTCCTTCCTTCCTTCCTTCCTTCCTTCCTTCCTTCCTTCCTTCCTTCCTTCCTTCCTTCCTTCCTTCTTTTTTTCTTTTTCTTTTTTCTTTTTTCCCCCAGGTAGGGTCTTACTCTAGGCCAGGCTGACCTGGAATTCACCATGTAGTCACATGTAGTTGGCCTCAAGACCTCTGCCTCCCGGGTGCTGGGATTAAAGGCATGTGCCACCACGCCCAGCTTTGTTTGTAAACTTTAAAAACCTGTGCACTCAGCACTGGGGGCACCGGGTTTTCTAGGTGGCACAACTGATCTTGAACTTACTGTGGAGCCCCAGTAGGATGGTCATAAATTCAAAGCCAGCTGAAGAATCTTAGCTAGCTCCTCAAAATGCAAAAAAGGATAAAAGAGGCTTGGGATATAGTTCAGAGTTGGAGTGCCTGCCTAACGTACACGAAGCCCCAGATTTGGCCCTGAGTCCTGGCAACAGTACCAAGATAACACGTGCAACATGTACACCGACCAATAAGAATAGATGGCATGGGGTGAAGTTTGGCTGTCCCAAATAAAGTGTGTCTGTGTGTGTGTGTGTGTGTGTGTGTGTGTGTGTGTGTGAAAGAGAGAGAGAGAGAGAGAGAGAGAGAGAGAGAGAGATAGAACTAAATGTCTGCTGCTACGTTCCTCATAGTAATGATGAAAATGTTTATGATGATGATGATAATAATACTTGGGTAAAGAGCTTGGATTATGCCTCAAATATGTGCTGAGACTATGTTTTCATATATGAACTTTCATGTGAAAACTTTGAATTCATATTTATAGCATTAAATATATTAATATAAATTGTATTTAACGTAGCATATTAAAGTCTCATCTATGACCTAAGTTAAATCTGATTTTGCATGTTTCAGAGTCAAGTGTGTGTGTGGGGGGGAGGGGGGGGGAGGGTCATGCTCTAGCCTAGGCTGCCCTGGAATTTACTATGTAGTCCAGGCCTCAAACTCCTACCTTCTCCTCTCGAGTGTTGGGAATAAAGTTTTATGTCACCATGCTGGGAAAGAGAGGCACACAGAGAGAAACACACACAGAGAATTGGGGCACACGAGGGTGTCTAGCAGAACTCCAGATGCATGTGCCACTTGGTACACTTGGCTTTACATGGGTACTGGGGAATTGAACTTGGGTTGTTAGGCTTTGCAAGCAAGCACCTTACCTGCTGAACCATCTCTCCAGCCCTCAGTTAATTTTTTAATTTTTTCTTACTTTAAGAAATATCCCTTTTTAAAATTTAACTTAAAGGTGCTTTTGATCATTTTTCAAGTAATTCATTTTCTTGAAGTAAGGATCTATTGCCATGGAATTTTCTTTATTGATTGTTTTTTTTGTTACTGTGAGTGTAATTAAGATGCATTTTAACATTCTTTGCCAAAGGTGTACTAGCTATTCTTGTGTCCTTATAATTTAATAGAAACAGCATTCATATGAATCTTTAAATAGTATGTTAAAATATTCTCTAGTTAGCTATAACTTTTTGGTTTCATATTATCTCTTAGTTTATACTTCATAGAGGATAAAGTCAAATTTCTGCTCATAACTTGATGCATTTATTGTTTTTCATTGATGTTTTGAGTTACATATTTGGATACTTGGAAAATGCTCTTTATATTTGTTAACATCAGATTTCCGAAGTAAAGTCTGACTTGATAGCTATTGTCCTTGATGTTGTTATTTATTTATTCATAATGTTTTTACTGCTTTCCCTAGCTTGCCAGTGCAATGGACATAGCACATGTATCAATAGTAATGTGTGTGAACAGTGTAAAAACCTCACCACAGGAAAACAGTGTCAAGACTGCATGCCAGGTTACTATGGAGATCCCACCAATGGAGGACAATGTACAGGTAAAATATCTTTCTTTTGCTTCAATGAGTTTTTTTTTTTTTAAACTAATGACAAGAAAATTGAGAAAAGGGTGCCTCGTGTGGAAAATTTAGTTATAATATTTTTGGAAAGTGACATATATTGATAAAGAACTTGGTGAAGTATAAACATTCCATATTGTGCATATTTTAACATATTTTTACTTCAAAATGAATGTACATTTATTGTAGAAAATTTTGTTAGATGCAAATAAATAGCATGCCTCACTATTTAAAAATGGCTGCTGATAGTTTTTTCATTAAATAGAAAGTTGTATGGATACATCAGATGTTGTTAGTACTATAATTTCCTTCTTCTCTACTCCCATTCTGCTGAGGGCCTTCCCCCTCAGTGGGATTGCTTGTCTTCCCCTAGGTTTGCAAGCTATGAGATACAAGAGCCCCAGTCAGTAATTATAAGGGGGAGGCTGATAGTTTTTAGTAGTAGATAATTGACTTGACTTTTGAATAAGAAATAATTAAAGGTATTTTTTTATGCTTCATGTATATCAAGTAAGATTTTAATTTCTTTTTTTTTTTTTTTTTGGGTAGTGATGCAGTAACCTTCTTGTTGCTGGTACAAAGCACCCTAGCAAAAGCAGCTTGTGGGAGGAAAGGGTTTATTTTGGCTTATGGACTCAAGAGGAAACTCCATGATGGGTAGGGAGAAAAGTGGCATGAGTGGAAGGGTGGACATCAGAGGGACAATAGCAGCAGGAGAGTGTGCTGAGTACTGGCAAGGGGAAGCTGGCTATGATACCCGTGCATCTGCCCCAAACAGCATACCTCCTCCAGCAAGTCTCCAACTTCCAAATTGCTATCAGCTGGGGACAGCATTCAGAGCACATGAATTTATGGGGAATCCAGACTCGAGCTACCTTAGGTAGATGGTGCCAACACAAGATGTTTAAGAGAATATGTTTGGAGTCATTCCTGGACTGATGCTTAAGTTCTGTCTCTGTTACAGTCTATGACAGTGTTAAATAATCTATCTCTCATTATCCTCATAGGTAAGGAGATGTGATTACATATCATTGTCATGCCATAAAGAATTCATGATCATATGTAATATAGGCCTGAGGAATTAGGAACAAAGTTCACTAGTCTCTAGCTATATTCCTTTCCACGTGGCTGCTGCTTCTATTTTTAAAATTTTAGAAAAATGTTTATTTAATTATTTATGAGAATGGGGGAGAAGAGGCATATATAGAGAGAATGGTCATGGCAGAGCCTCCCACCGCTGCAAATGAACTCCAGATGCATGCGCCATCTTGTGCATCTGGGTCCTTTGGCTTTGCAGGCAAGCACCTTAAGTACTAAGATATCTCTCCAGCCCTGCTTCTTCTATTTTTAGAGAATTTTTGGGCCAGGCATGGTGGTGCATGCTTTTAATCCCCAGCACTTGGGAAGCAGCAGTAGGAGGATCACTTTGAGTTCAAGGCCATCCTGAGACTACAGAATGAATTTGAGGTCAGCCTGGGCTAGAGTGATACCCTATCTTGAAAAACCAAAACAAAAAAATTTTTTTTGATCTTTCTTAGAAATTTCTTTTTAAAGTGTAGTTTTATAATCTTTTAAAAGTCTCTAGATTTGTCTTTTTCATTTTAAAAAATTGTGTACTTTCTCTCCATGAAGATTGGCTATACAGCATCAACAGAAAAATCAGCAGTTGTTAACCATCAAAAGGACACTTTAAGAGGGAGGCTGAGCCTTATCTAGATAAACTTTTGACACTAGGTTTTGAAAATATGGTTGTCTGGATTTCTACTTAAAATACAGATATTTGAAAATTTATCTCATGAAAATGTATAAACGTGCATGTTTCATTTTACTTTTATGACAATGATCTCATGCATGATTTCAAACTTATTTTAACACCAATATGTGATATAGCCAAGAGATTTTTAAATATATTTCATACTGTCCTTCTAATATATATGTAATACTTTCTACCATAGCCATAATTCTAGAATGTTGCCTTATAAAAATTAGGATTGGGATGGAGACATGTCTTACCAGTTAATGCACTTATCTGCAAAGTCTAAGGACTCAGGTTCAATTCCTCAGGTTCCACATAAGCCATACGCACGAGGTAGGACATGTGTCTGGAGTTTGTTTGCAGTGGCTGAAGGCCTTGGTGTGCCCATGCGATCTCTGTCTATCTGCCTCTTTCTCTCAATAAATAAAATATCAAAAATATTAGGTTTAAATGAATAGTGTTATGGTGAGAACCCTCAGGGAAGTCCACACAGACACCAAGTAGTAGGAAAGGAATCTTTATTAGCCGGCCAGTGATGACATCTGGGACTTGAGAGCCTGAGTGCAGTACCAGGCTGTACCTCAGGGCTCCTGTACAGGAGAGATCCTTAAGATTGCCCATCTGAGTTTTACAGTTCCGAAGAGTTGATTTCAGTTGACTTTAGAAAAAACAGAAACTTTTCCAGAATCTCCCCTCCCTGCATTTTCCCTCTCCTGTAGCTGCAAGCAAGCAGCAGTTAACACAGAAGCTAAAGATTGCATTTAGCAACAGCGAGAAAAACATCTTGTCTTGTGGCGACCCATTGTGTTAAAGCCAGCCAAGCATAAAGTTCAAGTGTGGGTGAGACCATATCCTAAGGTACCAGCTAAGCTGAACTTCCTTGTGTGGGTTCACAATATGGAGTCACTTGTGTCCTTCCCCAGCTTAGGCCTTCTCACCATTGAATATAATCTTAGCTATTTATTTTTGAGGTAGGGTCTCACTCTAGCCCAGGCTGACCTGTAATTCACTATGTAGTCTCACGCTGGCCTCCAAATCACAGTGATTTTCCTACTTCTGCCTCCTGAGTGTTGGGAATAAAGATGTGTGCTACCACACTTGGCAATCTGAGCTATTTTTAAAACTATTTTATTTATTTATTTATGAGAGAAAGACACAGATAGAGAGAGAGAGAATGGGTGAGAATGGGTGCACTAGGGCCTCCAGCCACTGCAAACTCCAGACATATGCATCACCTTTTGCATCTGGTTTGCATGGGTACTGAGGAATTGAACCTGGTTCCTAAAGCTTCATAAGCAGGTTCCTTAACCACTAAGCAATCTCTGGCCCAGTCTTAGCTATTTTAAGTGGCATTTAGGGCAGTTACAGTATTGTGTACCTATCTCTGTGATCTGGTTCCTAAACTCTTTCATCACTGCATAAGCCATCATTCCTGCTGCTGGTGATCACAAATCAGTTTATGAATTTACTTATAGGTCTTTCATATACATGGAATTGTTGTAACTGGCTTCATGCACTTGCCATAACATTTGGGTTTGCATTCTTACTGTACCATGAGTTGGGGGCTCCTCACCAAGAGCAGTTTTTCTGCAAGGGTGAGAAGGAAAACATTATTTTAAAAAACGTATTTAATTTGAGAGGGAGAGAGAGAGAATGAATGGGAGAACCAAGCTTTCCAGACACTGCAAACAAACCCCAGATGCATGCGCTCCCTTGTGCATCGTGGGGAATCAAACCGGGGTCCTTAGGCTTTGCAGGCAAACACTTGAACCGCGAAGCCATCTCTTGAGCGTGAAAAACATTTTTTTACATGTCCTTTAAAGAGAAAGAAACATCACTTATCAGCTGTCTAAAAAATAAAATGTAAAAATCAGAATCAAATTTAGCATCTGGATTACCTACCATTTGTTAGGAGTGAATGTAAGAGAGGATCACATGGCATCCCATTGGTGACAGCCAGGCGAAGGAACAAGGGGATTGGATTCTTACAGCCATAAGGATGGGGTGGGGAAAGGGTTAACCCCTCTTTTTATCCTTTACCCAGTGATGGGTATTTACATTTTTCAACATTTTGGCTATTGTGAATAGTGTCGCAGACATTACCATACTCGTCAAACTAGTTAACAATTTTGTTTGTTTGTTTCCTAGAGGTAATGTCTCACTCTAGCTCAGGCTGACCTGGAACTCACTCTAGAGTCCCAGGCTAGCCCAGAATTCACAGTGATCCTGCTACCTCTGCCTCCCGAGTGCTGGGTTAAAGGCGTGTGCCTGGCTCCATACTTGCTTTTGTCCGAGTGGCTCTTATCAACTCTTTGGTACATAAACCTAGGTATGGAGTTGTTGGCCATGTGGCTGATCTCTTTATGTTTTTACGAAACTCTTGAGTTCTTCTGTCAGTGGCTACAACGCTTTGTATTCCAACGAACGCTGTAGGGAAGTGCCTCCACATCCTCACCTGCAGTTGGTTTTTCCTGTTCTTTGTTGTAAGTTGAACCATTCTATTGAGCATGGAGTGTTATTTCATGGTGGTTTTGCATCTCCCTAAAGACTAAATTATAGTTATTTTTCATGTGTTTTTTCGGTACTGTATATTTGAAGAAGTAGTTGTTTATATCTTTAAAAAGACTTATTTTAAAATTGTGGTAAAACAGTATTACATGAAATTTATCACTTGAACTATTTTCAGTATGTTTCGGAGACGTTAAGTACAGTCACAGCATTTTGTAATCACCACCATCCTCTAAAGTATTTTGCCCATCTTGTAAAGCCAAACCTCCATATAAATTAATCAGTGGCTTCCAAATCACTCCGTTAGCCCCTTCATGCCTACCATTCTACTTAATGTCTCTGATTTCGATTGCACTAAGTATTTTTTATGTGTAGAATCATGAGTTTTTGTTTTTCTGTTACTGGCTTATTTCCCTTAAAAAACTATCTTTAAGGATACTTTAAGTTGCAGCATGAGTCAGAATGTCCTTTTAAGGCTGCATAATATTCTGTTGTCTTTTAAGTTTTTTATTTATTTGCTTGCTAGGAGAAAGAGAGAGAGAGAGAGAGAGACAAACAGAGAGAATGGGCACATCAGGGCCTCTAGCAGCTGCAAATGAACTCCAGATGCATGTGCCACTTTGTGCATCTGGCTTTGTGTGGGCACTGGTGAACTGAACCTGGGTCATTAGGCTTTGTAAACAAGTGCCTTAACCACTGAGAAATTTCTCTAGCCTTCTATTGTCTTTTATACTGCATTTATCATTCATTTATCCATTTTGATACACTTAAATTGTTCCTGTGTCTTTTTAGATAATGCTGCCCTAGATATGGGCCTATTAACACTTGTTTCAGCTCATGGGTATTTCCTCTGTGCTTATTTCCATATCTGGATTTTCTTTAGTGTAATGTCTTTCAGAGAATTTGCCCATGTTTATATTACTTTTTAAAAAAATATCTATTTGAGAAAAACAGGAAGAGAAAGAGAGAGGGAGGGGAAGAGAGAGAGAGAGAATGGGCATACCAGGGCCTCTAGCCAATGCAAACAAACTCCAGTTGCATGCACTACCTTGTGCATTTGGCTTATGTGGGTCCTGGGAATTGAACCTGTGTCCTTTGGCTTTGCAGGCAAGTGCCTTAACCATAAGCCATCTCTCCAGCCCTTTTCACACTTTTAAGTTGGGGGTTGTTTTTTTTTTTTTTCCTATGGAATCTTAAGAGTTCTTTATATCTTTTGCATACATGAATTTTCTTTTGCCTTTTCATTGACAGTTTCCATAATTACAGACAATAAACCATGATAATTCTCTCCCCTCCCCCACTTTTCCTTTCACACATCTACCTGAGCTTTTGATCAGAGAAACCTACAAGGTTTCCTAAAAGAATGACAGAATTCTGCCAGAGTACTTGATGACGCACCAAAGGTTAGTGGTAAGACCCTCTTGCTGAAGACACCATAAGCAGCTGACACGTAAAGTGGAACAGCATGGCTGGAAGCCAGGAGAGAGTCAGTCCCCAGACAGTCAGCGTGTCTAGTGCCAGGAGGTGCTACATGGGCAACTGGGAGAAATGACCAATATCTAGACCCAAATGGCAATGGTACCATAAAATTCTACTTCCTAAAAGGCAGACCAAATGGCTGAACCTTCACCAGACCCTTACAGGAAACACCTGAACTACAAGGCACTGGAGAGAGTAGGATCAAGTCTAACCTAAATCTTCTACATCTTCCCTCCCTCCCTCTCCCCCTCCCCCCCTTCTCTCTAACTCTTGTATATTAGTTATCTTTTCCCTCATTTTCTTAGTGGGCACTGACTTGTAACTCCCAATACCAGCATAGGGCTATCATCCACAATGAGCTAACCCCACAATGCATGACCCATATACCTCAACAAGGAGGGGCCAACGAGGAGGGGGTAGGTCACCTATGAGCCTAATAATGGTACCAAACTGCCTGGATTTGCTGAATAGAAAACTAATAAAAAAATAGGGCTGGAGAGATAGCTTAGTGGTTAAGACACTGTCTACAAAGCCTAAGGACCCAGGTTTGATTCCCCAGGACTCACATAAGCTAGATGCACATATGGTGCGTGCATCTGGAGTTTGTTTGCAGTGGCTAGAAGCCCTGGTTCTCTCTCAAATAAAAAATAAATTAATTAATTAAAAAATATACATTAAAAAAAAACTGGGGTCCTTAGGCTTCACAGGGAAGTGCTTAACCACTAAGCCATCTCTCCATCCCCTCTAATTTCTTAATATAGGCACTTTGCGCTCTAAATTTCTTTCTTAGGACTGCCTGAATTGTGTCCCAAGGTTTTGGTATATTGTATTCTCATCACCATTTGATTTTATAAATTTATTGATTTCCTATTTTATTTCTTTCATGACCTACTCATCAGTCAATAGTGTACTATTTCGTCTCCATGAATTTCTGTATGCTCTGTAGTTTTTCTTTTGCTGATTTATAGTTTAATCCCATTGCAGTCAAAGAGTACAAGAGAATATTTCAATTTTCCTGTACTTTTAAAGATTTGCTTTGTGTCCTAATATATGGTCTATTTGGGAGAATGTTCCATGTACTGCTGAGAAAAGTATATATTCTGCAGCATTTGAATGGAATGTTCTTTAGATATCTGTTAGATTCATTTGTCCTATGACATCATTTAATTCAGATGTCCATCTCTTAATTTTTATTTTTTTAAATTTTAAAAAAACTATTTATTTATTTATTTGAGAGTGACAGGCACAGAGAGAAAGACAGATAGAGGGAGAGAGAGAGAATGGGCGCGCCAGGGCTTCCAGCCTCTCAAACGAACTCCAGACGCGTGCGCCCCCTTGTGCATCTGGCTAACGTGGGACCTGGGGAACCGAGCCTCGAACTGGGGTCCTTAGGCTTCACAGGCAAGCGCTTAACCACTAAGCCATCTCTCCAGCCCTCTTAATTTTTTTTAATTGTTTATTTTTATTTATTTATTTGAGAGCAACAGACAGAGAGACAGAGAGAGAGAGAGAGAGAGAGAGAGAGAGAGAGGGAGAGGGAGAGGGAGAGAATGGGCACGCCAGCTCCTCTAGCCACTGCCAACAAACTTCAGATGCATGTGCTGCATTATGTATCTGACTTACGTGGGTTCTGGGGAAATAGAGCCTCGAACCGGGGTCCTTAGGCTTCACAGGCAAGTGCTTAACCACTAAGCCATCTCCCCAGCCCTGTCTGTTAATTTTTACCTTGATGACCTGTCAATTGATGAGAGTGGGGTATTGAAGTCACCCACTACAATTGTGTTTGGTGTGATCTGTGACTTTAAGTCTAACAGTGTTTGTTTGATTAAATTAGGAGCCCCACGTTAGGTGCATATATGTTTAGGATTGTAATGTCCTCCTGCTGGAGTGTTCCTTTAATTAGTATAAAGTGACTTTCTTTATCTTTCCTCATGACTGTTTGAAGTTTATCCTGTCAGTTATTAAGATAGCAACCCATGCTTGTTTCCTAGGCCCATTTGCTTGAAATACCATTTTCCATCCTTTTACCTGAAGCCAGAGTCTATCTTTTATTGAGAGATGAGTTTTCTAGAGGCAACAAATAGCAGGAACCTGCCTTTTAATCCAGTCTGCAAGCTTGTTTCTTTTGGTTGGGGTATTGAGGCCATTCATATTAAGTTATTGTTGAAAGGTATGTGTTCATTCTCACCATTCTTCTTGTTTTGTAGTGCTTCCTGTTTTCCCTTTACTCACTTGTTTTAACTGTTATTTGAGTATGGTTTATATTTTCCTTTTTCCTCATGTGTGTGCTTTGTGTTCTCTTCAGATGAAAGATTCCTTTGAGTATTTTCTGAAGAGCTGGCTTAGATCTCATAAGTTCCTTTAGCTTGATTTTGTTGTAGAATGTCCTTATTTCTCCATCAATATGGATAGATAGTTTTGCAGGACAATGTAATCTTGGTTGACTGTTGTTATCTTTCAGAACTTGGAATATTTCATTTGAAGGCCTTCTGGCTTTTAAAGTTTCTGTTAAGTAATCTGCTGTCATCCTGATGGGCTTGCCTTTATAGCTTTTTCTTTCTAACTGCTTTCAATATATTTTCTTTGGGGCTGGAGAGATGGCTTAGCAGTTAAGGTATTTGTCTGCGAGGCCTAAGGACCTTGGTTCAATTCTCCAGGACCCATGTAAACCAGATGCACAAGGGGGCACATACATCTGTAGTTCGTTTGCAGTAGCTGGAGGCCCTGGTGCACCCATTCTCCCTCTCTCTATCTCTTTCTCTCTCAAATAAATAAATATATTAAAAATATTTTTTCTTTGGTTTGTGTGTTTCATAGTTTAAGTATAACATGGTAAGGAAAGGTACTTTGCAGATTTTGACTGTTTGGTGTTCTAAAAGCTTCCTGTATCTGCATTGGCATTTCTTTCCCAATTGGGGGAAAATTTTCTTCTATGATTTTGTTGAAAATGCCTACTATGCCTTTGGAATGAAATTCTTCTGTATCTACTGTATCCTGCATTCTTTTTCTTTTTTTTTTTTTTTGAAGTAGGGTTTCACTCTAGCCTAGGCTGACCTGGAATTCACTCTGTATTCACAGGATGGCCTAGAACTCATAGTGATTCTCCTACTTCTGCCTCCTGTGTGCTGGTATTAAAGGCGAGTACCACCACGCTCCACTTGTACCCTGAATTCTTATGTTTGATCTTTTCATAGTCTCCTGAATACTGAATATCTTGATATTCTTATTCATACCTTCCTATTAGCTTATCTTTCTTTTTGTTGGACTGTATTAAATCTGCCACCTGGTATTCTAGCTTAGAAATTCTGTTCTCTCCTTCATCTATTCTACTGGTGAGACTTTCCACTGAGTTTTTTATTTGACTTATGTGTTTTTCAGTGCTAGTATTTCTGCCTACTTTTTCTTCAGCATTTCTATTTCCTTATCCATGTCTTGTAATGACCTCCTTATTTCATTTATCTGGTTTCCTGTGTTCTCTTGTGATTCCTTCAGTAGTTTGTTTTCTTCTTTAATTCCTTTGTTTTCTTCTTTGATCCTTTGATTTCTTCGAGTATAGATAAAATCAATGTGAGGAATTTCATCTAAAACAGTCTCATTGGAGGTCATTTCTGATGGATTTATAATTTTTGGTGGGATTATATTGTCTTGCTTCTTTGTGTTTCTTGTATTATAATGTGACAATTTTTGAATCCCGAGTTGATTTGATACTTGGTTTTTCCAGTTATCTGCATTGCTCTTAGGCTTGGAAATCCAGCTTTATGTACCTTCAGGGTAGTAGTTTCAGGTGCCAGGTGTAGCTCTTGCATTCCAGTTCAACCACAAAAGTAATCCTAAACATTGAGTTTGCCTGCTATTTAAGTATTCTAGTGGGCTGGGTAGAACATTTTAGTGGCAAGTTCTAAAATTCAAGTAAGCAATATGCACATTCAGTAAAAGCCAGCACAGTATATGCAAGTAGGGGATTAAAACAAACAGATATCCTTATAAAGTCCAAATCCCTGAGGGTGTATGTTGCTGCACTCCCGTAATCCTGTCTTCTGGGAGGCTGAGAATTCTGTTTAAAAATGTGCTCCAGGTCCACCTGGGTCTGAATTAGACTCTGTCCCCAGTCACATAAGAAAAAGGAAAAATCCCTATGAGTCTGAAAGCATCAAAGGCAACAATAGTCAACCCCCCAAATACAGCTTAATTTTGAATGGTAAAGCCAACCAAGAATATGTAACCCATAACCTGCCCTGACATGGAAAGAGAGATTATCATTTCCAGTGCAGGTCTACGTACCTGCTTTTTTGTCAGTTGGCCGTGTTGCATTTTGAGCTGGTTTCCAATCTCACCAATGCCGAGTTTCCACCTCGATCCCTCCGTGTTGTGCTGTGCATCTGGTATTCTGATCAGCTGTGCTGGATGCTCTGCCGCCAGGGGCTGAATGAGTTCTCTGGAGGCTCGTGGTTCTGATGGCTGGGGGATGAGAGACTGCAGGAAGTCTGGAGTTGTACTGGCGCTGCTCAGCTGGTCCCGCCTGTGTTCCCTTCAGCAGATCCTCAGCTGGTTTCTGCTCTCTCCCCTTCAGGTTTCTTGACTTTGCAAGGTGGCTTATGAGGCTGGAAAATCCCCTTGTTTGGTCTCTGCTCCTGCAGCTCAGCGCCAGGCCAAGCGTGCACATGGATCTGCGTGGACCAGGTCCGCGAATGCCTCTGCAAGATTCTGGCCAGTTTCTTCCTTACTGGTAGATCTTGGTCTTTCCTGCTACTCGGCTGTAGCCAGTAATAGCCTATACACCCTCACTTTTCAGAAGAAGAGTGTATTTTGCTTTGGTTCTGATTAAGTCTCTCTAATCTGGTCCTATGCAGTCTTCTTACCCGGAAGTCCCTAGACTTGATTTTTCAGTGGCTGCCTTCACTTTGTAGATTGTCTTTTATAAAATTATCTACATCAGCCGGGCGTGGTGGCGCATGCCTTTAATCCCAGCACTCGGGAGGCAGAAGTAGGAGGATTGCCAAGAGTTCGAGGCCACCCTGAGACTACAGAGTTAATTCCAGGTCAGCCTGGACCAGAGTGAGACCCTACCTCAAAAAATCAAAAAAAAAAATAAATATAAAATTATCTACATCAACTATGTATTCATCTCTCTGATTTGTCATTTTTTTTTTGTAATTCCCTTAAATTTATTTTTAAACCTTTCCTGCATTAACTCTAGAAGGTGGCATGTCTCAGAGACTGCTGGTTCTTCCAGTGCGCTGTGTGCTTCAGGCAGAGCATTGTCCCCATCGTCCAGCACACAGGCCTGGAACACAGACGTATCTATGCAGCTCTGTGCTCATGTGTGCGGGTTTGAGTTCAGTTACTGGAGGTTTACCAGTCTTATTTGGTCGAGCTATGTTTTATTTGACTACTTGTGGCTTTGCATTGGCATCTGTCCGTGAGAGGAGTGAAGTGCTCTCCCAACCTCACAGACCCACTTCACCAGTGTCTGAGTTTCTGTGTGAGGTCTCTACTAGCATCATAGTGGATTTTGACTGGAACTCCACAATGTAGCCATTGCTCGGCCGTTGCTGGAATTTACACTGCTGGGCCTCTCTTAGGACCTCTCGTCGGTACAGTGCCTCTCTGGGCCCTGAGTGGATTGGATTCTCTCGACCTTGGTTTGTAAGCGTCATGCTTGAGTGAAGATCTCCTTTGGGCTCTGTAGACAGTGGGCTTCTTACTGGGACTGACAGGGTTCCTTCTGGCTTTCTGCAGAGACTCCTGTTAGAGCTCTGTGTGTGTGTGTGTCTTTGTACATACCGTCTAATCACATACGTGGTTGACAGTGTCTAGAAATAAGTTACAGGTCTTCTTTTGAATCCACAACCCATACA
Organism: Jaculus jaculus; assembly: GCF_020740685.1. Lineage (NCBI taxonomy): Eukaryota > Metazoa > Chordata > Mammalia > Rodentia > Dipodidae > Jaculus > Jaculus jaculus. The sequence continues at coordinate 18,813,357 of NC_059102.1, read as the reverse complement.
CCCCTATGTTTGGGGTAATGAGGTGCTTGACTCCTAGTGGGTTCACAGGTAGGCAGATAGACTCTTATAATACAGCCGAGTGGGGCTGGAGCTGATTTATAATACTCTTTCAAGATTCCACAGTGTGACCAAGGACAGCCAACCATCCTGCAAGGGCAGTGACAAACAGGTAAGCTTTCACTTACTGCGGCCAGGGTGGGGGGCGGGGGGGGGGCAGGAAGTGAACTGCCCCTGGTGTGACTCCAAGGGGAACTGGAGCCTAGATGTAGGGCCGTTTCAGGGTCGGTTGTGAGACTGTATTGGCAAAGCTTTCCTGTGGACTGAGATGTGTCTTAGTGGATCTGCAGCTTGTTAGAACTATTTCCAAACTAATACTGAAGGGGCCTGAGGGGAAGATCCGTGGCTGTCTCTCCTGCTGTAGGACTGGGCCTGTGAGGCCTTTCGTGGTGGCCCTCATAGGTGAACCTTTCCTCCTCACTATCCAGACAAGTAAGATTCCTTTCAGACCACAGAAGAGAGGGGTTTGAGCAGAGACTCAGGGCTTCTTCCAGATCTCATTGAGACTAGGCCGACCAGACTTCCCCAAGACGGAGGTGTCTCTAGCCATTCTGAAGAATTTAAAATCATATGGTTATTGACACTTTTGAGTTTTCCAGAAGTTTTACTATATTTAAGATATAAATATGTCTATGACATTTCATTAAATCTAATTGTTAGAGTAATACCCATGTAATTCACTTGGCATGATCTCCAGAAGCGATTATATGTTTATGATAGACAGTATCATATCAACAGACTTTGAGACAAGTACTGCCAATAATTACTTTCTAATTTCATGTTTCTAAAGTGTATTCTTTATATATAACCCACTTGAATAATTTTATAACATCTTTTTTATCCTCACTGTCTAGTTTTGCTTATAAGTTCATATTACAACTTCATATTATGGGGAGGAGCACAGAACTATCACGTGACTATGTTATGTTCCTCCAGTGTATACTGAAGCTATGAAATCATTGTCGTATAAAACTTTCCCAAACAAAAGGCCACTGAATGATTCTTTCATATGTGCTTATTCAGCATAAAAAGATGGTCTCAAATGCTGACAACAACAGAATAATTTAAAAACTGTCATGAAGTATAAATTTTAAATAGTTGAATTTAGATGCATTTGTGCTGTTGTACTCTGAAGTATTGTACCACAAGGGAGTTCTTTCAAAATGAGCTCAACATAAAAGGTATTTTAATGCATTTGTCTCAGGAATTATTAAAGTTACTATACAATGATAATGTTTGTTTTTTTACAAAAATCTGCAAGCATAACTATTATCTAGTCCTGCTATAAAAGATAAATAAAATGTTTATCCAAGTTCTAAAATATTAATATGTATCTTTTTAAGTGTACATCTGAATGCAAGTCAGTATTAATTTTAAACAATGTGAATTAATGTTAAAATATGTGATGATATTCATTTATTATTTAGAGTGTTACATAGTACCAGTGTCTCTTAGGGTCCTTTTATTGTTTGTTGTTACTTTCCATCATTCCCTGAAGTTTCACACCTTACTTTCCTTGGTGCAATGCTCACATCTTAATGTCTGATAAGTCAAGAAGCTTAAGAGGAAATTATATGCATTTATTTAAGCGCTATTTATAAAGGAACTGTGTATGTTTGTATATTATTCTTTTCTAGTAAATACCTGATTCTTTTTTAAAAGTATGTATATTTAATTATTTGTGAGAAAGAGAAAGAAGGAAAGAGAATGGGTGCACCAGAGCCTCTAGCCATTGCAAACACACTCCAGACACATGTACTACCATGTGCAGATATCTGGCTTCTCTGTATTCTGGGGAATTGAATCTGTGTTCTTAGGCAAGCACCTTAACTGATAAGCCATCTCTCTAGCCCAAAATGATTTTATTTTGTACCTATTTAGAGCTAGATATGTGATGAACGTATCTACTGACAAACATACTGACTACTTTTTAAGAGCAGTTGGTCTACCTTATATTTGCACTGGTGGTTCACTTGAGCCCAATTTCTTTACATTCTCATGGTAACTTATTATTTTCTTTTGTATTATCACCATAATAGTAGGTGTTAAGGGATATTTTGATTTGCATTTCCTAATGATTAATGTTGGCTATCTTTTTGTGTATCGGTCATTTGTATTTTCTGTGAAATAATGCCAATTCAGATGCTTTTAGGGATTTTTTAATAGAGCAATTTATCTTTTCAATTGAATTGAAGTGTTTTGTATGTCTGGATACAAATAAGACATATTATATACAACAATTACTTCCACAATTTATTGTCCTTTTACTTTATTTGTGGCATCTCATGTAATACAAGTTTTTAAGATTGATGAAGGCCAGTTTATTTTTCTTTGTGTGTGTGTGTGTTCTTGGTGTCAAAATAATTGCTTAAACTAATGCCAGAAAGATATATCTGTATGTTTTCTATTAAGAACTTTGAAATTTTTTTACTATAGTTTAGTCACTGTTGCAGTCTTATTTGTGTTGCTGGCAGAAAATACCTGACCAAGAGCAGCTTCTGAGAAACAAGGGTTTATTTTGGCATATAGACTTGAGGTGAAGCTCGATGATGGCAGGCGAAAATGGTGGCATGAGCAGAGGGTGGACATCACCTCTTGGCCATCAGGTGGTCAGTAGCAACAGAAGAATGTGCCAAATGCTGGCAAGAGGAAGCTGGCTATCACACGCATGAACCCATCCCCAATACCACACTTCCCCCAGGAGGCTTTAATTCCCAAATTGCATCAGCTGGGGAATCTCACATTTAGAACACCTAAGTTTATGGGGGATACCTGTATCAAACCACTATAGACACCTACCCAGTTTGTATAATTTTTTTGGCATGCTGTAAAATGAGACTCTAACACCAACTCTTGCATATATGTATCTAGCTGTCCTGGTCCCACAAATGTGGCCATTCATTTCTGGACTCTCCTACCACGTTTTCTGTAGTTACGCCAGTATCATGTGTGTTTATCAGCATAGGCTTACAGTAACGTTTGAAATAAGGTTGTCTAACTCTTCTACGTTTATTCCCTTTAAGCTTATTTTGAGTATGTGAAGTCCTTTGTAATTATTTGTGAAGTTCAGAATCACTTTGCCAGTTTCTCAAAAAGATGCCAGCAGAATTTTTGCTAGGTATTTTGGTAGGAAAAGGGTTGGTTTACTGCCCAAGCCAAGTTGTGTCCTAGGTTGCTCAGCTCTGCCCTCTGCTGGCTTGCCTTGAGAGGACAGGAAAGACGAAGGGGATCATTGCTTTACAGGGCAAGCAGAGTGTAAAGTAGCTTTTAGGAGAGACGCACTCTGGAAAGTGGGCAGTTATGGGGGGAGGGACTAGAGAAAGAGTATGAGCAAGATTTTGACAGCAACAAGGACTGCCTAACGGGAAAGGATGGTGGTGATGATGGCAATTCAAGAAAGAAAACCAAAGAATGGCTAAGTAATCGCATACTGAAGCAAGTAAAGAACATCCTGGAAGCCATGCTAAAAGCCACAGTGACACCAAGCCCTGTGCAAAGCCAAAGGGAGTCACATAACCTGGTCAGAAACACCAGAGGGAGACTGCAAGAATACGAGAAGCTGGAAAAGCTTCCAGAAAAGAAGGCATCCATGAACCCATACCTGAGAAAGCTGGAGAGATGATTGGTGAAGATGTAGTCTTCACTGAGGTAGATTGAAAGTTATTAAGACTGGGGAGATATTTTTTATAAAGAGAGAAAAAAGGGGGAAAAACAAAAAGAAAACCTACTTAAGACATCATGGTTTGGGCTATGACTTGAAAGCTAGACTCCCTGTGCTTTTTCAGTTGTTGAAAATTCTCCCTCTCCCTCCCTTTTCTGCTCCTCCCCAGCCCCGTTGTACGTTGAATTGTTCACATTGCTTTCAGTCTGCTGGTCTTTCTATAGCCGCCCCCCACTCCTCAGTAAAAGCCGTGCCCTATCCATCACTGGATTGTGGCCTCATCCTTCTGATGTTATTGGAAGGTATACCACCGTTGTAAGGAAGTGAGATTTGAGACACATATGTTGGAAACGTTGTGACTTTTGTTAAAAAAAATAGTAAATTGAATAGTAATCAAAGAACAGAAATATTTTCACTAAAAATGGTTGCCTCTTTCATTCATGTGAGTTTGCATGCCCATTTGCATAGGTTTATGTGTCATCTAATATGAGTTTATATGCCTGTATACATGTTTTGTGGCATCTAGTGTAAGTTTATATGCCCATATACATGTGTCTCAGTCATCTAATGTGAGTTTATATGCCTGCATGCATAGGTTTCCATGTCATTTAATATGAATTTATATGTGTCTGTACCTATATATAAATGTCAAAAAAATCATGACTGTAAACTCATATTGATGAGGCAGCTCAGCGATAAACATGAATTCTAAATTGCTACTGAAAGAATTCATTTTTCATAATTTCCCTTGTGGCTTAGGAGGAATGAGGTTATGTTACCTTGTTTGGGGCTGGAGGATTGCTTTTATGTGGGTTTTTTTTTTTTTTTTTTTGGTTTACTTATTTGATAGAGACAGAGAGAGAGAAGGAGGCAGAGAGAGAGAGAGAGAATGGGCGCTCCAGAACTTCCAGCCTCTGTAAACGAACTCCAGACGTGTGTGCCCATTTGTGCATCTGGCTAATGTGGATCCTGGGGAACTGAGCCTTGAACCGGGGTCTTTAGGCTTCACAGGCAAGCGCTTAACCGCTAAGCCATCTCTCTAGCCCTTTTTGGTTTTTTGAGGTATGGTCTCACTCTGGTCCAGGCTGACTTGGAATTAACTATGTAGTCTCAGGGTGGCCTTGAACTCATGGCAATCCTCTGACCTCTGTCTCCCGAGTGCTGGCATTAAAGGCGTGCGCCACCACGTCCAGTGAGGATTGCTTTTTTATTTCACCACTTGCTATTCCCAAGAGACACAGAGCCAAAATCCTACTAACCTATAGCCTTTAAGGAGCTTAGGAAATAGGCTGACAAAATAAAGTCAGTCTTGATTCACTGTTTTATTCACAAGTGGCTCATGTTTTAAAAATGCGTTATTTTCTGATTTTGTGAAAAATTTTTTACCAATGATCAAAATGCACTCTCAAATTTAAGTGGCAAGATGGCACAAATTTTGAGTCTTAAGTGGCCACTGATCTTACCACTGTCACCTGCATGCATGCAATCAGCCATTTTTCTTTTTCTTTAAATAAATTTTATTAGGAAAACTCAAAACACACACAAAGCTAAGAAAATTAACGTTTTAAACCTGTATGTATTCATCTAATATCAAAGTAGTCATACACTGACCCTGGGTTACAATATGATTAAAAGTTAATGTCTGGGCTAGGGGTGGCTTAGTGGTTAAGGCACTTGCCTGTGAAGCCTAAGCACCCATGTTCTGCTCTCCAGATCCCACATTAGCCAGATGCACAGAGGTGAGGCAAGCACAAGGTCTGGAGTTCGATTGCAGTGGCTGAGGCCCTGGTGTGCCAGTTCTCTATCTCACCTCTCTTAAAAAAAAAGTTTATGGGCTGGAGAGATGGCTTAGTGGTTAAGCGCTTGCCTGTGAAGCCTAAGGACCCCGGTTCGAGGCTCGGTTCCCCAGGTCCCACGTTAGCCAGATGCACAAGGGGGCGCACGCGTCTGGAGTTCGTTTGCAGTGGCTGGAGGCCCTGGCGCACCCGTTCTCAGTCTCTCTCTCTCTCTCTGTCTCTTTCTCTCTCTCTGTCACTCTCAAATAAATAAATAAAAAATGGACAAAAAAAATTAAAAAAAAAAAGTTTATGACAATTCCCCCCCCCCCCCAAAGCCATACATTTGAATTAACAAAATAAAACAAAAACTTCAAAAGTTTGGTATCAGTAAGATGGTAGAACAAGACTCTTGGGTGACTAAAGCATACCCTGGAAATTCTAAAACACTGTCAGAAGATAAGGTAAATTGCACACACAAATGTGAGCACATCCCGTGTTCATGTGCTTCAAAAGCTAGCACTGTTAACATGCTCATCGCACACAGAGATGATGGAGACAAAACCACTACTTATCCCATGTTCATGGGCTGTCTCCAGGAGCCAGAGATGAGTGAACCTTCATGGTTCGTGGAGGCTGCCTTGAAGGGAACTGAAGAGAAAAGGGAGCCAGTGGAACTGCAGCTTTAATAGAACGGGGGTCACCCCAGAGAAGCTCAGGCGAAGCCTGGAGATAGCCCTGACCTCTGAGCATTGGCAAGACCCTAGAGCAAGTCTCTGTTCAAGGTTCTGGGTAGGTGTGATCACCAAAGAACGTCCGGTAGAACAGAGACTCTGCAATGCTGCGTGCTCATCACCCATATGACGCCATGAAGACAGAGAACTCCTGGGATTCCTCTCCCCCCCTGGGCCTGCACGGTAGCTCACCTACTCTTGAGGAAAGACTGTGCGGGGAGGGGGCGCATTCCAAGGTTGGTCTTCCTCATGGCCCTCACCATACTGCTGTCACTCCTTCTGCTTTGTTCCTGGACTTGTCCTCCTGAAATGAGAAGACCTCCTGGGCCTCCTGCAACTCTGCTCTTACGAATCCACTGGAACTCTCTTCATCTGCTAATGGAAGTTAAATGCTTCGACTAATTTATATAGACTTATTTTTAAAGGCAAAGGACTGATGAACACGAGATTCTAGTCCTTCAATTAGATGGTTTTATTTGGATTTATCCTGTTGTTTCATTTACCTACAATTTTATAAGTGCAAAATTGTATCTTGCAATTTAAAATCACCTCTATCGCCTCTTTCTTTCACAAAATAATAAACAATATCTACAATTCAGAGGGCTTGAACAAATAAACAATGAATATATGTTATGAGATGGGATGCACAAGCAAACTCATTAGGTGTAACCATAGCAGATTTTTTTTATGCCATTGTCCCTTAAAATATGCTCAACTGAATACATTTTTCCTTGTGTGAAATCCCATACTTGATCTTAATTAGCATAGAGAGTTTAAATTACAACCACATGCTTACATAAATAATACAGCTGTCTAGATTTGATAAAAACCTGAACCTGTTTTGAAACCTTTTTTTTGTCTTTTTTTATTCTGAATGCACTCTTTCTGTACTTAGGATTTTTCTCCTTTGCTAGATTGGTAATTTTTCTTGTTGTTCATCTGGGAATTGAACCCAGATCTTCTCATACATGCTAATTATATGCTCTACTTCTGAGTGACTTCTCTCTAGCTGGTTGGTAACTGTCTTTGCTCTTTCTAAAATTAGAAAAAACAAAAGCAAAGAACAGTGCCCTGTCTTATCTAGGCAATATTGCTATCCCCTGTGAGTAAGGTCCTCTCTAGGAGAGGTGAACACCTGTTGATCCTTTCTCATATACATGAGACAAATAGGTGTCCTCGGGGCTCATCTGTATGCTGGCCAGGTACAATTCTCAAGAAGAGGTGACACACCTTTTCTTCCTGTGCCTGCAGCTTGCCCCCAGCTTCTTCATTTGGAGTCCTGAATGTTCTAAGCACTTCTCCTGGTCAGGGTTGTAAGCAGCTCCTGACCTGAGCAAAAGTGCTAATACTTTCTCAAGTAGTTCTTCCTTCTTATTTGTCCTTCCCTCCACTGTGCCGCCCAGGTGCCTGGGGACGCCCACCCAGCTCCACAGAGAGCTGCCGTGGAGGCTGCATGCTTAGGCTTGAGAAAGAGGTTAAGCCACCACTCCCTTGGAGGGTGAGCCCTGGACTCAAAACTGCACAAATGCAGAGTGACTCTTTCTTATAATTGTCTCCAAATCATCTTCCTTTTCACTCTTTTTGACTCTTATTGACTCCATCTGACCAATAAAGCCAGGATAATTCCCTCCAACTATTGTTTGCTTTTTTTTTCCCCTCAGAGATTGTCAGAGCAATCCTATATTACTTTGTATTTACAACCCATTTCACTTTGAGGACTTAGCTGGGATATTGATGTGCTTATTTGGTTACATTTGTTGGTTAGCATGCATATATTAGACTTTCAATTGATATTTTTAAGAAAAAATAATAAAAATATTGAACTCCAGATGCATGTGCCACCTTGTGCATCTGGACATGGGTCCTGGGGAATTGAGCCTCAAAGCAGGGTCCTTAGGCTTTGCAGGCAAGCATTCAACCAGTAAACCATCTCTTAAGCTCCTAATTCTTACTTAAGGTTTTGAAAGGGATAGTGAATATGTCACCAAATGGGAGAATGGATCATAACTTTGAAAGACTGAAGATCTTGTGTGTGATCTAACGGTGTCAGTCCAAGAATATGTATGGATGCCAATGCTTGAATAGTGGCAGTCAGAGTGAAAAGGAGAGGCTAGAAATCAGAAAGACCATAAATATATCAGCCAATTTACTAGATGGCAGACTCAATAAAATGTGAGGCTTGTATCCTAAATATTTAGAACGCTGTTTTAAAAGAAACATTCAAAGTAAGGGATTGAGATGCATTTACATGAGCCATACTTCACATGCAAGTACTCTGAAACAATAAACTAAGGATAATCTCCGAAGCTTAACCAAATGATTTTAGAGCAAATAAACATTTTAAAAAATTTTGTGCAAGTGTATATTTGTTACTTGGGTGATAGTAAAGATATAAGTAATAGCTGTATTTGTTTAGTGCTTGATATACATTATTTTAAATTACAATGTCATTTAGTTCCCATTTAAATCTTAAGAGTTAAATTCTAGTCTTCTCATTTGTAGATGAAGAAACCAAGTCTGTGTAGCTTTCCTAAACTGTCTAAGGTCATGTAGTTAGGGACTATAGATGTGCATCTCATGCTAAGCTATTTCACTCTATAGCTCCTGCTCTTTTAAAAAACTCATCAAGTAAATGTGTAAAATCACAAATAGGGACACAAAGAAGATTTCAAGGAATACTTGAATCCACATTAGACTCAGGATACCCCCAAAGGCTTTAAAGAATTTTGAAAATTTTTCAAACAAATGAATTTCGTTTCATAGAATTAGAAATGTCATGCTATATGATAACATTAGCTGTAGGGTGACATGAGGAAACATCCTCCTGGTGTAAGGTAATAATAATAATACTCACTGTTATTTTGACTTACAGCTTGTACATGCAGTGGCCATGCAAATGTTTGTCATCTGCACACGGGAAAATGTTTCTGTACAACAAAAGGAATAAAAGGTGACCAGTGTCAATTGTAAGTACATTTTTCTTTTTGGAAAACTTTTGTGGATTGTCTTTGTGCTATAGAACTATTTTTTTCCTTTATTTATTTGGAAGAGAGAGAGAAAGAGAGAATGGGTGTGCCAGGGCCTCCAGGCACTGCAAACAAACTCCAGATGCATGCTCCCCCTTGTGCATCTGGCTTACATGGGTCCTGGAGAATTGAATCAGTATCCTTTGACTTTGTAGGCAAACACCTTAACCATTAAGCAATTTCTCCAGTCCTAGAACTAATTTTTAAAAATTTTTGTTTATTTTTATTTATTTATTTGAGAGTGACAGACAGAAAAAGAGGCAGAGAGAGGGAGAGGGAGAGGGAGAGAGAATGGGCGCACCAGGGCTTCCAGCCACTGCAAATGAACTCCAGATGTGTGCGCCCCCTTGTGCATCTGGCTACTGTGGGTCCTGGGGAATCGAGCCTTGAACCTGGGTCCTTAGGTTTCACAGGAAAGCGCTTAACCACTAAGCCATTTCCCCAGCCCTAGAACTAATTATTTTAGGCTTTATTTTTAAGGTTAGTGTTATGATTCCAATATGATAAAGTATTTTATATACATATTATTCTTTTGTAAAAATAATTCTTTTTAATAGGAAAAATTTGCATATGTTTTTTGTATTTCTGAAGAAGAATATATTTTTTTCTGGAAATTTATTTGTATATAAAATCTGTATTATATTTATAATTTTCTTTTAATTCATATCAAATCTATGATTTCTTTGCTTTGTTAGTAAGACTCTTGTCACTATGACACAATATCTCAGGAATTTAGCTTAAGCACAAAAGATTTATTTTAGGTCTTGGTGTCAGAGGCTGTAGTCCATGGTTGTTGCCTGACCCACTTGGTTTTAGAATTATGTTTAGACAATACAGCACTGTGGAACTGTGTGCTGTGGCTTACCTCATGGTGGCCAGGAAGCACAGGGTGAGCTCATGTTTATGAAGGTGCCTGTCCTGAAACACTGAACGTAGGATCCCATCAGTGAATGAACCTTCGTCATCCATTCACCTCGAAAAGTTCCTACCTCCAAAGTCAGCTTCTTCAAGGACTAACCTTCAATCCATGAGCTTTTGGGGGGGGATTTAGGATCCAAACCATAATCTATGTTCTTCCTTATTTTCAGTTTATTTTTAATGCTGATCACTGCAGTCCTTTAACCTTATACCTGCGTCCTTCTATTGAGTTTCCTTTTCCACTGCTCAGGCCCTGCCTGCCAGTCCACTGTTGGTATTTGCTTCTCAGTGCTTTGAGTGGCTTTGATCATTCAGTGGTAATTCTTAAGACGAGTTCCCCAACGTAACTTTAAAAAGCAGTGCCTTTAAATTGCTTTTCTTTCTTTACTTGGTTACATTATGTTATGAACTCGAGTTTTTATCGTCTTGTATTATATACCTGCGAACACAAGCTTGTGTTGCATATCTAATATTTGACACAAATCATACATGTCCATGATAAGAATTGTTTAAGGGGAAAATTAATAAATATTCAAAAGCATAATTATGTAAATTTCTAACTAAAGAATATGTTAAACATAGAAAATGATTTATTTTTTGGTTTTTTGAGGTAGGGTCTCACATAGTCCAGGCTGACCTGGAATGCACTCTGTCGTCTCAGGGTGGCCTTGAACTCACACCAATCCTCCTACCTCTGCCTCCTGAGTGCTGGGATTAAAGGCGTGTGCCACCCCGCCCGGCAGAAAATGATATTTTATTTTACTTAAAATTATACTTACATTTCAAGCAAGATTCTGATGTCTTTGATTAGTCAGTTAAGTATTACAGTCTTTCAAGTTCAGAAAGTTAAGTACAACTAGGTTTCCTGTTTTCTCCAAAAGCATTATGTAGCCTTAAAGGAAAAAAAAAAATCATGGCATTTTCAGGAAAATTAATTGAACTGTAATATGTTATGTGAAATGAAACAAGATAGACTCCTAAAAACAAATACTGCATGTTTCCTTCTTGTGTACAATCTAGCTGGGCCTGGTGATGCAAGCCTTTGATCCCAGCACTTAGGAGGCAGAGGTGGGAGGATTGCTGTGAATTCAAGAACAGGCTGAGACTACATAGTGGATTCCAGATCAGCCTTGGCTACAGCGAAGCTTTAACCCCTCACCATCCCCCAAACATGTATGTGTGTGTGTGTATGGTATATGTTATGTGCAGTCATGCATTTAGGAGGTAATTATTAGAGGGTAGGAAGATATCTTCACTTGAGTGAAGTGCATAGTGAAGCGAAAACACTGGAGGGATTACCTGAAGGAAGGAAGGGAACCAGCCCGAGGGAGGCAAGAGCATAGGGGAGCGCAGTGGGAGAGGGGAACCAGTGAGAACAAGGTGTAATGCTGCTTATTATAAAGAAGCTACAATAAGGGCTGGAGAGATGGCTTAGCAGTTAAGCGCTTGCCTGTGAAGCCTAAGGACCCTGGTTCGAGGCTTGATTCCCCAGGACCCATGTTAGCCAGATGCACAAGGGGGTGCACGCATCTGGAGTTTGTTTGCAGTGGCTGGAAGCCCTGGCGCGCCCATTCTCTCTCTCTCTCTCTCTCTCTCTCTCTCTCTCTCTATCTGCCTCTTTCTCTGTCTGTTGCTGTCAAATAAATAAAAAAATAAACAAAAAATTAAAAAAAGAAGCTACAATAAAACCCATTACTTTGTATGCTAACTTAAAACTGAATAATAATAATGGATGGTAATATGAACTATCATGTAAACATGTAATGTATGAAGTTGTAGTTTCTGAAAAAATTATTTACTTTTGATGAATAACATAAAGACTTTAGGACAAGATTCTTCATTAAATTTCTGAATTTCACATTGTGAAGGGAACTACACTACAGTGTCACTCAAATTCATTTAACTCTATTAAGGAAGTTCAGAACCATTCAGTTTTTATTCTTTCAATCTTCTAACAGCCTTTGTGATAGAAACCAGTGTTCCTCAGTGGGAAACAAGTGAGAGCTATGAAAACAATCAGTGAAAGAAGTATTGCTAACATGCTGTGGCAGATGCTTGTGAGGCATAGTGCCAGCCCTTTGGGCTCATGCGGTCTCACCAATGCTAGGTACATAGCTTCTTGCTCATGTCACCATCCTGCATGAAGAATGACCCTCTTGGTTTTCGTATTGGTTGCAAACTTATTTATTTCTGCCCAAGTACAAGCAGGGAGTGTGAGACAGTTATTGTCAACGTGGGAGTCCTCAGCCAATGAAGAGAAAGAGAGTTTGTCTTCCATTTCTCACTTTGTCACCAGGCTTCCCGATCTACTGGCCATGGGAAGTATGCACACCCAGGTCCTGATCCTGGGCTCTATTACTGAGGTAACTAAACGAGTTACTTACATACCCAGTGGCTCTAGATATCAGCTCCTCATGATGAGATGATATAATTGGCTGACTGTCAGATCGCATGAGCTCCATGATGCTGGGGGCCGGGTAGCGATTATGTTGATGTGCTCTCATAACCACTGGGAATCTTACTGTGGCCAGATGTAACTGGAAGGAACACTCGTATTTCCTGATGACCAGAACCAGGGTGAAGGACACAAATGCTGAGTATACTCAACACCCAAAGCCGAAATCCAGACGCTCCTACGAGCTCTTCACTGAACCAATGACGTCGACGTGAAGCAAGAACATCCACCCACGGCTCAGGGAATTTTGCAGAAGAGGGGGCAGAAAGACTGTAAGAGCCACAGGTTGGGATGTCATACCCGGAGGCGTTCCCCCAATAACTGCTGCTCCCATAACACATAACCCACAACCCTATGGGAAATACCAGCAACCCTGCTGAGGAGGGCCCCCCAGTGGGATTGGGGCAGGAAAGAGGGACCAACACATTACATTTCTGGACTGAGTATGTTCTTAATAATGAAAAAAAAATAAGAGTTAACACTTGGAAGTATGGTGTGTAGCAATTTTTAAAGTTGTAAACTTGGTTGGCTTTTGTTAACTGCCATAATGCCTTGAATAAAGCACCTTTCATTAACTCAGGGCATGCTGTGAATACCAGCAGGTTTTCAATGATCGTGTTTAAAGACCTTCTTCCACAGCCAGAGGCCACTGTGTTCACGATCACTTCTGGAATTTAATCACAAGGCTGGCTGACGGCAAATGGAACAAATGCCTTGGCTAAGGCACTTTTTCCAGGGCATGGTTACTGTTGAATGGAGAGGAATGGGATGTGCGTTCTTTCATGTGAATACTTATGAATGTAACCTCAGAACATGGAGCCCCGGGCTTCCCCTAAACACTCCTGTTTGGAACAGTAGCCACCTGTCTTTTGCTAAAGTAACTTTTTTCCCTTTGAGACAATGCAAAGATTTTACCTGAGGGATCTGCTCTTGACCTCTGCTGGGTAATTTTTTAAAAAAAATTTTGTTTTATTTTTATTTATTTAATTGAGAGCAAAACAGACAGAGAGAGAAAGGTGGAGAGAGAGAGAGAGAGAGGGAGGAAGGGAGGGAGGGAGAGAATGGGCACGCCAGGGCCTCCAGCCACTGCAAACAAACTCCAGGTGCGTGCGCCCCCTTGTGCATCTGGCTAACGTGGGTCCTGGGGAATTGAGCCTCAAACCAGGATCCTTAGGCTACACAGGCAAGTGCTTAACCGCTAAGCCATTTCTCCAGCCCATATGCTGGGTAATTTTTAAAGGCAAAAGTTCATGCTTCTAGGAGGGTTAAGGTGAGAGGCCATATCAGATGAAGGACTTGTTACTGAGGGCTTTGTAGAGCCCCAGGGTGCCCAGATCATCTGATGGTGAGAGTGGCACATATCAAAGAACCCAGATGACTTTCCTAACAGACTCATTCTTAAAATAATTTTCATTGATATTTCCTAAGATATCTTATGCATTTGTTAATCCTTGAATGGGTTGATCTGTACATAAGGGCATAGACTTTATGATATATCACTTAAAAGTCCTACCTCCTACTACTTTGTAATTGGATTAATTATAATGTAAGTTTTGTTGCCACCATTGATGCCATAGCACCCTGTTATTTACATTTTCTTGGGAGTCTTATGAGCAGTTCCCTCATATATCTTGCCTGATAGACTTTCTGAAAACACAATCTTAACTGTATAATAAAAATTGTGTTGGTAAATTGTCATATGCTGTCACAGCCTTTTGAGATCTTCCCTCCCACCAGTCTCAGACCCAAGCAGGCTTCACGTGCCCTGGAGACAAGCTAAAAGGAGAACCATCTCTTAGGGTGTCTGGTGCTGCCTCCCCCCAAGTATGTTAAGACTTGAGCAAAGGTCACTTCTGTTGTCCTCACTGCATAAAAATACCAGAGGTGGGAACTCCTAATTGTCAGTCTTACTCCAGGAGATGGCATTCTGCCTAGAACCTTATTTTTAAATTACAAAAATATTTTTATTTTATTTATTTATTTGAGAGACAGAGGAGAGAGAGAGAGAAAAAGAGAGAGAGAGAGAATCAAACAGAGAGAGAATGGGTGCACCAGGGCCTCTAACCACTTCAAACAAACTCCAGATGCATGCACCACCTAGTGCATTCAGCTTATATAGATACTGGGGAATTGAACCTGGGTCCTTTGGCTTCCAGGGCCCTCTTTATTGATTGTTGGCTTCTTCAGTTGCTTCTGATGGATGTTATGAGCTCCCAATACTTGTCATTGATTCTTCTCCTTTTCAGTGGAGCTACGCTAGCCATTTCTGTAGATGCTGCGAGTGCCCAGCCTGGTGGTCTATTCCTTTTCTGCTACTATCATTTCTTCTTTCACTTTTGCTTGTCATATCCCTGACAAACACACTCATTCAAAACTGAAAATACACCTATCATGGATTGTCTTTCTGGATGAAACAAACTGACTAAGAAAAGTGTAAATGTTGTACACATTAATGGTAACTTGTGATATTTTGATGGATGTATACATTATGAAATCAAGTAAAACAGTCGCTTTCTTCCAATATTATTTTTCACAATTTTTCATTTTCCTTTTTCTTTTTTTGAGGTAGGGTTTTACTTTAGTCCAGGCTGATCTGGAATTCACTATGTAGACTCAGGTGGCTTTGAACTAATGGCGATCCTCTTACCACTGCCTCCCAAGTGCTGGGATTAAAGGCATGTGCCACCACGCCTGGCAATTTTTCATTTTTCTATTTTTTTTTAAATTGGGGCACATTTCTAGTATTACAGGGCTGAGTAGCCATAACCCTTTGATTGAAGGTGGTCTATAGAGACCAGGTGATAAATGGAATCTTATTCCAGATTTGTCTACAAACTCACTCTGTGGTCCTCTTCTCTGTCCACAAATGTGTAATTCAATTGCTTATATTCAGCAGCTGCCAAGCAAATCCTTCATTGGCTTCCTGACGTGTGGACAGAGAGCTGATTAAAGTCGCAAAGGGCCAAAAGGAAGAATGGCCTGAGATTACCTATATTCACTCTAGACCAGTAAGCATGGTAAATCTGAATTAAAGGTACCATGCTAAGACCTTGGCCTTGGAGAAAATTTTTTAAAATGTGATTTTTTTTTAATATAGAGTAGATCCTATTTGTAACTATATTTAACAATATAATTACTTTCCTTTGGATATGGACAAGATTGTAATAAAATGTCATGGAACATATATTTTCCATCTTGAAATCCTACCACAAGTGAAGCCATACCTTCAGTTTCCTGTACTTTAAAAATTTTGGAGACTATACATTTTCTTAGGAAATGGAAAATGGATTAGATGAAGACATTGTAAGACAAGAGTCAGCTGCATGATATTATAGAGCGATAGTCAATTGTCAGGGTCCCCATTGAAAGAGAACTGCTAAGGCCCATGTAAGTAAATTTCCTGTGTCAAGTTTGCCACATAGACTTTATATCAGAACATTAGCATCATAGTTTAGGATAGGAATAATACAATTTTAATCCCTTTACTAATGAAATTAATCAGTTGGCAGAATTCAATAATATTTGCTTCCTAGTTTTTTTTTAAGAGTCTTAAATTTTTTTTTGAGATACATTGTGTACTCAAAAGGGTTTGGTAGTATCCTATTGGTGATGAGACTTATCTGAAATGCTAAATACTTCTTGGTTAAATTTTGAATAAAAACATGTATTACAAACCTTTAACTTACATGCTAGTTGCTTTCCTAGAAAATTATCTATGAATGACAAGCCTATTTTGTGATCTAAGTAAAATGGACTTAGGTTTAAGCTCAGCTAACTCATAGAATTCATAGCCTACTTGATACCTGTCATGACATTCTAAAATTATCTGAGATTTAGATCATTCTCTTTCTGTTTTGGCTTGGGATTGTCTTGCACATTTTGGACACCTTCTGTTCTTGATCTTTGTCTTAACCCTCCTCATACATTTCAGTAAAATTCTGCAACTATGGAGATAGATAATTGTCACCCAGACATGTATCCCCATTGAGAATCACTGAACTCATTATTTAGCATTTTCCTTTAACTAGGCAAACAAGTTTTTTTTTTTTTTATGGATTTATGATGAAAATACATTCAAGGTACAGTTAGATATTTTATTGGCATGTGTGTCTAGAGGCAAGAGGCATGGCATCTTCTTCAATCATTCCTACCTAGTTTTTTTTTTTTTTTTTTTTTAAGATAGGGTCTCTCACTGAATCTAGAACTCATAAATTTGGCAGGACAAGTTAGCCAGCAAGTCCTACAGCCCTTCCATCTTCGTCTCTTCTGTGCTGGCAGTATAGGCACATACTACCCCTGCCTGACTTTGATATATGTTCTGGGGACCCAAACTCAGGTCCTCACGATTTCATGTGAAACACTTCACTGACTGAGCCTTTCCCAGCCCTCATTTTACAGTAAGTTAGAGGAAAATTCTGAGTGGCTTTTGGAATTAGGAATATAATTCCCTACTTCACATAGCAGTCTGCCGTGGGGGTTTGAGTAAATTAATTCATATGGAGTCTTGTCTTCCTCATACCTTTCTTTACTGATCTCACACTTTCTTTGTAGCTGCTTATGTTAGGTGTAAGATACGGGTTCTGAAAATTAGTGTGCAGAACTTCCTTCTGGAATATGGTGACTGAAACCGTGGAATGAGATGAGGACCACAGTTGTGCTTTAGTGACATGTGCTGGGGGCAACTGTGGAACGTTCATCCTTTATACATTTTGAGAAAAATTGCCATGGGAGGATTTTCCTCTGGAGCACTTTTTCTTCCTTGAGGTTACTTTTAGGCCAGTAGTATTTCAGATTATTGCCAATTTCTGTAGTGTGTTCTAGAGGGTCTTTTTAAAAATTATTTTTTCTTGTTTATTTACTTGAGTAGGGGGGAGAGAGAATGGCACACCAGGGTTTCAAGCCACTGCATACGACGCATGCGCCCCCTTGTGCATC